>NW_022196912.1:37957955-38074389 GCF_008632895.1 Mastomys coucha
AGAGAGAGAGAGAGAGAGAGAGAGGAAACAGTGGTAACTACTTGCTAAAGACTAAAGAGGGGAGGAAGAGCTGAGTCACTCTTTAATGGGAATGGCGTGTTAATGTGGCCAGAGGAAGAGAGTTCTGAAAGGGCTTTGTGGAGGCTTCCACCCTGTAAGCCTAGCTAAAAGCTGACATAGGAGGACTGCTGTGGCTTAAAGAACCCCTGGAGGATTACATATGTAGGCTATAAAGTAAGACCTTGTTTCAGAAGGAAGATGGTAATGTTGAATATATGATTCCCAGTTTGCAGTTGTACAAACCCAGAGCACTTCTGTCAGCAATGGTCCCATAAAACCTGGGAACTCCATCCAAATCTTCAGGGAGTGGAGCCATGGTCACTGCCTCACATAGAGGAGTTGTCCTCAACCTTCCTAATGCTGAGACCCTTTAATTCAATTCCTCATGTTGTAGTGACACCCCAACCACAAAATTATTTCCCTTGTTACTTCATAACTGTAATTTTGCTACCGTTATGAATCATAATGTAAATATCTATGTTTTCTGATGGTCTGATGGTTTTGGAGTAAGAAACGTTTAATGAGAATGTTCTTTAGAACTCAAGGTCAGTAAGTATTTCACTTGAAAGAACAAAAGTGAATTATTTTATGGTCTGAGTCTCACTTGCTTTCAAAAGCTGGGTGATGGGATGAGGGGATGTTAAAGCCCTTGGATGTTTTGTTTGTTTGTTTGTTTTGTTTTGAGTCCATACAGACAAAAAAAATGGGATTTTATGACTTAAAAGAGGCATGTTTGGGTAGCAAGTTAACAATGGGTGGACTGGACATTGTTACTTTAGATTGACTGTCAACTTGGAGACAAATTTATCTGGGCTTATCCATGAGAGATACGCTAAATGTCTAGTTTCTAGAATAATTGAAGAAAATCCACCCCAAATGTGGACAGCTCCACCTCCTAGGCTGCAGTCTCAAACTGAATACGGAGGAGAAAGCAACTGAAGCTAGTGGTTTGTGTTGTCTCCTGACTGTAGCCATGAGGGAACCAACTGCCTCACATTCCAGCTGCCTCTACTTGCCAAGGATGGGACTGTGGTCCTCAAAGCATAAGCCTGAGCCAGCCCTGCCTCCCTTCAGTGCCTTCTGGCTGAGGATTTGGTCACAGCAATAGAGAATTTGGTCATAGCAATAAGGAAAGTTAACTCTTGGACTGAAAAAAATGGCTCACCACTTAATATCCAATTAAAAAAAAAATAAGTACTGGATGCTATTCCAGAAGTTCTGAGTTCAATTCCCAGTGCCCACATGGTAGCTCATAATTATCTGTAACTCTGGTTCCAGGAGATCCAACACCCGCACACAGATACACATGCATATAAAATAAAAATAAATTTAAAAAAAATCTTTAAATAAAAAAGAAAAGTAACATGGCCACACACCACGCACAAATAATCAGCATTAATTGGACTAAAGGGCTTATTGATAACAAATTTAAAAGGAGATATGAAATTGATAGGGAGGCAGAGTGAGCGAGAGCTAGAGGGAGGTAAGAGTGTATGGATATGATGGATATCCATTGTATGAAACTTTCAAATGCTACTTAAAGATAAAGATTTTTTTATTCTAAATTGATAAAGGAAAAGCCGGTCTCTTTTATCTACTGAGAACATAACATAAATATTAATTTCTATTTATAGATCATTAAATAATTGCCAAGTACCTTTACAAATATTTGCTCAGACAAAACCAACCAAGGCAAAAAAAAAAGCCATCTGAGCTTGCCCTTGAGAACCTGGGGAAGCAGAACTTAACAGTGGGCGATGGAGCTGGCCCAGTGTTTAGAAAATGGTTCTGGAAAGTGCTCTGTCCTGGGGGAATGGGGCGGGTGGGGGGCTAGCAGAGGATGTGTTCCTAGAGTAGCTTCCCCTCAGATCTACACTTCATACAAGTTGATTGACCAATGAGAGCTGTCCATAACACCAGCAAGCATAATAGGCTATGAATGTCTCCCTGAAGGTGCTACAGTTTTGAAAACAAACAAATAAAACAAAGCAAATCGGAGTTACTCAAGCACTTAGCCATTTTTGTAGTTTTGTTTTTCTGGATTCCCTGAAAGTCAGCTTCACAGTTTTTGGTAGAGAAGCCTTTTCCACTCAAGAATTATTTCTTCATCCCTGGTTACAATCAGGGAAGCAGAGGTGTGATCTAGGCAGGAGGTAAGCTCACCATCCAGGCTAGCCTAGTCCAGTGGCATCTTCCTGAAACAGAACTCAAGTGAACAAAAAGAAGCCACGTGTGTCCATTTGGCCCAGCAGAAGTACCCAGCAAGCTTGGCAAGTGGGTCCTGCTCTGAGGCCTTTGAGCTACCTGTTCTGGATTTTGTCCAGATGTTTTTCATGTTTTCTTTTATTCTACATGCATGTTCTTTAGGTACCTGATGACCTCCTTTTTATCTAGCTGCAATAAATTTATGATGCCCACAACCAATGGAACCTAATAATGATAACAAGAAATTGAAATGCCTCAGACAATTTTAGAGACAATTTCTTGAAAGTAGGTTGTTTTTTGTCATTGACTAGATGTTAAACAGGCTTTTGATTCTGTCCTGTCCAGAAATCAGAAATGCCGAATATTGTTTGGGTAATCTAGCTCCAGATCACAATTCTTGTTATCTTTCTTCTTTTACAGCACTTACTGGAAGCTATAAATGAGGGTGTGACAGAAACTCCAATCTAGAAACCTGGGATGGAAAGGCCTACAGAAAGACCTGGTGGGTGGACCAATTGGCCTCAGAAGTTCACCCCTAGTTCTTTAACCCAGAAAAGCCTTATTACAGTCTAGTTCAGTAGTTTTCAACCTGAGGGTCATGGCCCCTTTAGCAAACCTTTATCTCCAAAAATACTTACATGATGATTCATAACCATATCAAAATTACAGTTATGAAGTAGCAACGAAAATAATTTTATGTTGGAGGTCAGCACACCATGAGGAACTGTAAAAGGGTGACAGTATCCGGAAGGTTGAGAACTACTGAGCTTGATGATAAACCCCAAAGACAGCCATTTCCTGGGAGCTGATCTTCCTCTACAGAAGGTCTGTTTACATTCTGTCTCTTAGTTTCTCACTTATGAACACACACACATACACACACACACACACAACGAAATCATTTCTAGGATACACACGTCATCAGAGAAACTCACTCTTAGATTTGTGAGACTTGGAAGCTACTGTCCAAGGTTGTTTTCCTTGGCTACTGATTTTCTGGGATCCTAGATGCTCAAGTTACTGTGCACTTGATATGTGAAGGCCTCCATTGTTCCCAAGGAACCCCATTTTCCTGTGCCACTGATTTACAAGGTTGTTCTGGTCCTCCTTGCTCATTTGTTGAGTCATAAGTGCATCTAGTCTTTGCTTTTTGCTGATTTTTTAAAGTGACAAATCACTGTTGTGTGCACTCACAAAGTGAGTTTTGGAAGATAGATGCATTGTACACAGGTTCAGTGAAGCTAAGTGTACACTTCCATCATCTCTCTAGCTGAGTTTTTGAGGTGATGATATTAAAAGTCCTCATTAGTAATTCTAAAATATGTGCTCCATTATTACTACATGTTATCTCTTGCCTGACACTCAATTGCAGGACCTTATCCTCCCAAGTCTAACTGGAATCTCTGCCTTTGATCTGGTTCTTCCCTTGGCCCTCTTCTTTTCTACCATGCCTCTGGTTCTAGAACATAGACATTTCTTAGATTCCCCACAAGTAACATCACACAGCATTTGCTTTTCTACCCCTAGTTCATGTCAGTTATCATAGTGTCCTCTGGTTCCATTTATGCTGTTGGAAACTGTAGAAGCTGAGACATTTGCACTTGCAAAGAAGGAACCACTTTTCTTCCCACGTTTCTTCCCAGGACACTTCTCACTAAAGGGCAATGCATGTCCTTGATGTGGTAAATTCAGCATCCTCCATATTCTAATGAGTATTAGAATGTACTACAGTGCCAAGGATCCAGAAGATCCTTGAAATATAGATCCTATTAAATCCATGATTTCTTCTTTTTGAAATACTGCATGCTAGGCCATTGTATATATGAATCATTTGTTCTTTATTTACTGTTCTTTAACTATCTGTTAATACTTATGTGGTTTCCACATCTTGCTATTGTGAATAAAGTGGAATTATTTATTCCTTCATTAATTACACAGTTAGCCAATATTGTACACAGGTCCAAGAATTCAAGTCATGAAAATTGTTCCCAAAGTCAGTCTTGGGAAAAACTACAAACACACCCTGCTATTCTCCAACCTCTTCAGATTTCCTATTTATCCCATTATGCCACCCTTGCCTCTCCACTTCTTCCCCTTCATTATAGACATTATGACATCAGCCTCCCCCCAAAGCATTTCTGACTCTAGGCTTGGTTCAAAGATACTTGTGGACTTGGACATCTTCCCATGGCTCATACAACCAGAACCTCAGTTTTTATGAAGTCACACTCCCCACAAATAAGGATTGTGTCTTCTCCATTGAATGCCTGTGTTCCAGCCCAGTAGGAAGCCTCTGGTAGATATGATGAGTGAGCTCCTGAGGAAATGGAGTGTAGCGATGGTTGGAGGAGATTTATGCCCGAGATACTAATGGGAGAGCAGAAGGAAAGGATGGAACATAAGAGTAAACAGAGGGTTGGGGGAAATATCAAAGAAAAGGTGAAGATCAAGTAAAAACATAACAGCTTAGATAACAAGTGAATAAAAGTATCATTAAAGCAAAATAATAATTCCAAAAGTGATAAAATGGCAAGAAAGCATAAGAGGAGACAAAAAATACCTTGGTAATAATATAAGGAGTCTACTAGCAACTGGGCCAGTAGGCCAGGAAGGAGTGGAGGGTCCAAAGTCTTAGAGGACTTTGTCAAGCTAAAGAAGTTTGTATACAATGAGAAGTGAAATAAATGTCGTAGCCTGCTGGGAGTCATTGTGAAAAGGAACACAACCAAGAAACCACCTTCTTAAGATTTGGAAATAGACAAGTCTGTGGGCCATTTCCTTAATTAATGATTAGTGTGGGAGGATCTAGGTCATTGTGAGTGGTACCATCCCTGGGCATGAATTGCTGAGATGTTTAATAAAACAAGCTGAGCAAGCCAAGAGAAGAAAAGCAGTAAGCTGTGTTCCTTCATGGTTTCTGCTTTGGTTTCTACCTCCAAGTTCCTATCCTAACTTTTCTTTGATGATCATGATAAGGTAATATAAGTGAAATAAACCCTTTCCCAGGTTACCTTTGGTATTTTATCACAGGAACAGAAACACTAACACATGGGCTAATGTCAAATGATCACAGATCAGGTAGTTTAAAAAACAGCAGACATGCATTTTCTCACAGTAGAAGCCAGGGATCTAAGACCAAGGAGTATTAGTATGTATTAGAATGTATTAGTTTCTTCTGAGGTGGTCCTCCTTGGTCCACAAATGGTTGTTTTCTGTCTGTCTCTGTGGAGAGCCGAGTCCCAAGAGTGAGCTGCCTCGTAAACAAAGCCCTTATTTGGCTAAGCTTGCTGCCATTGGTTGCTTCACCAGATAGATCTGGTGACCTATCTGCTTTTGGCACATAGCCCATTGGGATTGGCTAAGCTTGGGAGTACTCAACGGCTGAGTGGGCCGGAAGGCGGAGCTTAAGTAATGGCTCAAGAGAGGCAGGAGAGCAGAAGGCAGAAGGCAGGAGAAGCAGGCAGAAGTAGCAGTAGAAGTAGGAGGAGAAACATTGTTAAAAGGTTCCTGAAATAAATTGCTAAAAGGAAGAGTTCTCGCGCCCCGTCTTTCTTGCTGGACAAGGCGGACATGACATGTCTCCTCTTGTCTTTCTCTTCTGTACATGAACTTGGGTCCACCCATATTTCCTCTTCTGATAAGGGCACATTTATAATGGATTAAGACACACCTTAAAGATCTCACTTTAACTTACTTCTCAAAGGGTGATCTCTCTATGCTAAGAGGCTAAAATCAGGTAATTAGTAATTAAATTAGTAATTGAGAAGTATTTAGCCAGAACAGTGAACTCCTGGCTGACAATGGGCTCGGGACAGAGGACACAGACTCCCTCTACTCAGATCCATGCTTCCTCATCTTATAGCTCTACCACCTTGGAAAGTGGCTTCAGTTATTGAATAGTCTTATATTCAGTTCCCTTATACAATAGCACCCTTTCTGTTGTTAAAAAAGAAGCAACTAAGGCAGCATAATTTATAAGGAAAAAAATTAAATTTTACAGTTGCAGAGACTGGAAGGTCCAAGGATAAGAGCTCCATCTGATATGGACTTTCTCATTATGTTACATGGGGAAAAAAAATCACAGAGAGACAAAATAACCTACCAACTCAAGTCTCTTCATCTTCTAAAGCCATGAACTCCATCACAGGGCCCCATTCTCATGACTGCATGATCCTAGTTACCTGCTAAGGCCTCTTTTCTAAATATGTTAATATATGACCTTGTAGATTCAGTTTCTCCAAACTTGAACTCTGGGTAGGCAAACATGAAAGTTACAGCATCCCATCTGCACAATGGTAATTGTAACTAGTTTGGGGGGTGGTTATAAGGAGAACATTGCTGAGCAAATTAATTGACAATTTTTTTTAAAGGAGTATGAAGAGGCAACTCTGTGGTGACTGTGTTCCCAAACTAAGGCTTGAGTATCAGCATCACAGAGAAATGTGGTATCAGTGCATCATTTCCTCTGCAGTCTGCAGCTTAAGAAGGTGCCATTTCTCTTCATCAGGACATTTCCTACTAAAGAGCAATGCATGACCTGGATGTGATGAATTCAGCATCCTCTGAATTCTAGCAATGAACATTAGACTAACGTTATGATAGTGCCAAGGATCCAGAAGTCTTGATCTTTGAAATATATCGTATTGTTTGCAACTGAAAAAAAAAAATAAGTGTCAAAGTTGTCATTGATTTACTTCCTGTTTTTTCTTGAATCCAGGAGATAAAGGAGCCATTGACTCAATGCCTATGCTTAGAAGCTAATATCATCACCATATATGGTGAGATTTGAGCCAGGTAGGCAGATTATTATGGGATAATATTCTTTTCTTTAAAAAATCATAAAATCAAACTAGATTACTCTATTATATCAGTTTCTTATAATCCCCAAACTTTATGCTTTTTGTAGTATCACTGTCAATATTAAGCTCTGAAATAGTGCATGATCAATGGTATTCTGGTGTAATAACTTCAGAGAACCATATCTTTGTTGGCAGTGCAGCCTTTGAATTATCTGCTACCAGGTTTACTGGTAATGCTTGATGATGATGCTTGGTGGCTGCAAAGCAACCATGCACAGAAAGAGCTATTTCATCACGAGTAATATGAGAAGTCGCCAGCGGAAGACATCCCCACCCCAAGCATCCTGTGATGAAGGATAACATTCATCTCAAAACAACTCAGTCACAGGACACAGCACCAGGGCAGGAAGTGGAGCTACTCTTGCAGATGGTTGGTTCAGCCCCACACCATCTGTGGAGGAGCACTAGTCATTAGTCAAACAAGAAATGCCCTAGACATCTGGAAGCACAAGCAGTGGGCTGGTTGATGAAAGTTCACCAGACTTGAAACAGAGGGTCCCAGCACCTACACACAATGCAATCACCTAGATAAATATGAACAAGACATGTTTCTTGTTCAGTCAGCTCTTCTGAGTGGAGAGTCTGGAACTATAGTCACTTTTCAGGGAAGGAACTGTGTTATGTATATAGCTGAAAACATTAACAGTTTTCACAGCTATTTCATAGAGACAGAGTCAAATACTCACTCAGGTTAACACTCTCAGCCACAGTATCTCTGCTATGCCACCTTCACTACACTCTCCTGGGTCAACTAAGAACAGTTCCATGAGTGTAACTGCATGTGAGCTGTAGGATTATAAGAAACTGATATAACAGTCAAGGCTGCATGTGTGTTTGTTTTACTGTCCTACTCCTGAGTCTTGAAGTTCATGGTAATATTGGAAGACAGATCTCAAATTTACAGTATTTAATTGGACCACACAACTTATGTAGCTGATTCTGCCTTGATTTTATGGTTCTTGACAATCAAGCCTCATAGTGGGAGGCATTTCAAAGATCACACATCATTCCAGGGTGCAATGTTTCATCCCACAAGATGCTGTGGATAAGGTGAAGGGACAGAATGTAGGATAATTCATGTTGAACATGCATCAGTCAAGGACCAGGGATGGTAATCATGGGAAAAGGAAAGTCAATCTCTTGATCCAGGGAGAACTAGGAACCAGCCTGTGGCCTGCATTTACTTTGACATGCTTAAGAAAAATTCTTTGTTATTGATTCAAGAAGACAGTTCCCTGTATACTCAGAGTAGGCTGTGCATATTGAAAAGTAAACTTCTTCAAAATCTTGGATTTCTCTGGGACTCCAGGATAGTAATCACAGTATTCAAAAGGGGTTGGGAAGGAATATGAAAACATAATCCAATTGATCACAGTATATAGAATCCCAAAGCACTACTAGAGTTCTTCCAGGGTGAATACACAGGGAGTCCAGGGCTTCCTTGTGTCTCACACATGCTTTCTGTCTGAACTGCTAAGGATCCAGGCAGCTCAGCACTCCTACTGCTGAGAACAGCCAGCAGCAGCTGTTCATCCCTCTCAGAAATCTCTAGCAAGCTTCTTGACTCTCAGTCCTTGTGAAGTGACCTACCACAGTAGCATCACAGGCAAGATACCAAAGAAGATGTGGATGCTGTTAGGAAGGAGGATAGAACCTGCCCCCCCCCCGTGTGTGTGTGTGTGTGTATGTGTGTGTGTGTGTGTGTGTATGTTTGTCTGTGTGGTTCAGAGGTAAGTATTTCTAAGGTATGATCCTGGGTCTACCTCATTCCTAGCTATTACCAGGGAAAGCTACTTTAGCTCTCAAAGTATCTCTTCCATATATTAGAATAATGAGGGAAACTATAGGTGTTCATTTCTCATTCATTTGGATATCTGGTCTTTGAAAAGTTACCATTCCTAGAGATTTTGTAGTTTCCCAAGGACCTATATCTGAGCAGGTCCTGTGAATGTATGCATGCATGAAACAGAGAGGGAGAGCAGGGAGAGGGAAAGGGAGAAGAGGGAGAAGAAGAGGGAGAAACTAAGAAGTGATCATTTCTGGTATGAGAAGCAAGGTTCTTCTAAGCTCCCTGGTCCTGTGCACATTTGTAGATGAGGCATTGCAGTGAACAGAGATGGGCATAGTTTATTGTAAACACCTAAAGATTTCGTGAGAAAAAAGGAGATCTCTACCTCATCTCTCCATCCAAATTCTGTTCATGTTTTGTGGCAAATACTAAAAGATTCATGGTGGGGAAAAGAGCTTTCCATAACCAACTCTCCAGCCTGGATTCTGTACTTGAACGCTCACTCTGCAGTCAGGCAGGAGTGAGTGGGCCTGGATCACAGTGTTCAGTACCTCACAGGTCCAATCTGTGCTCCGTCTAGACAGACAGCTGGAGACTGGCAGCAGGGGATACCAGACACTCCAGGGTGGGGGGCGTGCTTTGACAAAAATGTTCTCTTCTTGTCTTGCTGACTGCTGCCTCCGGAAGATTATCAGGAGTAGCTGAGGGCTAAGACTCCTTTAAGAATCTGGGATCAAAGTTTCTAATCCAAGAGAGCTTTGTGGCTGCTGGTGGTTTCTTTGTCCTGCCCCTCAGTGTTCTGAATAGCAGGAAGTCAGACCTCCATGGTGACACCTGTCAGGCAAGCTTGCAGGGTAGGGCTCTGTTCTTTTCAACTTCTCCTTTTTAAATCACAAATCACTCCCATACCAGCTTCTGGGAACCTCTAGAATTCAGTTCCTTTAGGATTTTTGCCTGTGTGGTTGTCTCAGCAGCTGTCAATCAAATCCTTTATGACCTGGCTCCTTCTTACCTGCATTCTTAACTTTTCATCTGTCCTACACTTCATGTTTTGCCTTGTGGTAGCACTGCATGTCATGTCACATCCCTTCTGTAATGGCATCCCCGCCTGTCATCAAGTGAACAGAATACTCCAGGCCTACCCCCCCGCTAAGGCCGTACATGTATCTCTTCATTGTTGTGACCACCTGAGTACACCATGGCAGTGCAGTGATGCTTAAGCCTCACCCCTTTCAGTTCCCTATCATCAGCTTGCAGGCAGGACATGAGCAGATGTCTGTATCTTCTCATACATCGCTGAAGCACAGTGTATACATTTAAAAGAAAACAAAACCAGACCATGTAAGCTCCTGTGGTTTGTTCTGAGCCTCTGCCCTCACCACTGACTCCCCAGGGAAAAGTCAAGTTGGTTTGCCCACATCAGCCTAATTGTGTCACTGCATGCTTAGAACATTTTAGTAGCATCTCATACTCCTTAGGATAGAGTTCCAAATCCATATCATGCCTGAAAAATACTACCAGACTTGACCTTCCCACAGCACTCAGAAGCTAAATAAGCCAGTCTAAGATTAATGGCTTAATGAATATTGCTGATTGCGTGATTAATATTTTGTGCCATTGATGTCTAGACTCATGAACATACCATGGCCAGGTATAGGTCAAGAAATAGCTTTGATGACCTGGATGGTCTCAGATGACAGAGACTTTGCTAGGATTCTGGCAAGGCTGTCCTTAGAGAGATAATAAGATCCTCCTTGATATGGTCAAGCATTCTGCAGTAGGATGCTTTGTTTTTCTTTTTAGAATATCAGCAATTTTGAAGAAAGGACACATGAATATTATGCACTTTGAGTCTTGAATGACTATTGGCAATACTTCCCTTCATTCTATTGCCCAGAGACTCTGTTACTGTGATAAAGCATCCTCAAGAAAATGAAGGAATGTTTTTTTTTTTTTTTTTTTTTTTTTTTTTTTTTTTTAGACTACAGGTCCAGGTTACAGTTCATCATTCAGAGGAAGATGAAGCAGGAACTCAAAGTAGCTAGTCAACTAATCAAGGGCAGAGAAAAATCAATCCATCCTTCAGTATACTTTCTTATTGGCTCTAGTTTTCTCTTCTTTGATATAATCCAGGAACTCTTTCCTAAGGAATAGTGCCACCTACAGTGGGTTGGGCCATCCTAAGTCATTAACAATCTAGATGCTCTCAACAAGTATTCCTCCTGACCAACATGATGAAAGCAATTCCTTAGTTGAGATTCTCTTTCCAGATAATTCTAGGTTGTGTTAACTTGACAGTTTAAGCCAAGGAGGATAGAAAATAACAAGATCAGCACAGGTTAAGGAATATGAGAAGAACCTACTACATTTACTGATGGAAAGAGCTACAACATTATATTACAAATGCCATAGACTATATAAAAAGTGGGGGGGAGCCAGCCATATTTCCAATCAGGCTGTTAGACATCCCTAGTGACTCAGAGCTAAAAATCAGCTACTTGGCCTGCATTCCAGATGATTCTCCTAAGATCAGTCAAGCACTAGCCTTTGAAAGAACTGCTTATCCTGTTCTTTCTAACCCCTGAGTATGCCCTGCTGTTTCCAGTGACATGGCTCTTGACACCCATAGTTTCTGCTACCTGATGCATTTGTCCCTGTTCCTAACCTAGTGACTTCCTGCTCATGCCTCAGGTCTTAATCTTCCCAGATTCTTAAGACTAGGTTTGCCACACCCACTTCTCCTTTTGGATTTCTCTGATAACCTTTACATTTCCCCCAAATGTCTTGGGTGGGTTGATTGCTTGACATCTTCCCTCACAGACAGTAAATATTACAAAGGTCACACACATGTGTCTAATTTGCTCATTACTGCATACATTGCAAAATAAATTGAGGTCCAGTAGATAGGGAGACTCAATAAGTGTTCACAAAGAGCAGAAAGAAATGGCTTTGAATTTTTCACTAGACTTCCTATCCATTAATGCACTCCATGGGTCAGTTTTGTATTGTTTGGACCAGCAAGAAGTCATTCTTACTTTTCTAGTCCCAGAGAGGTCATAATTAGAGACACTTTGGTGTTGTTAAGATGTTTTTCAGAGTGAACATGTAAGCTTCCTAAAGGAGTCTGAGAACCTTCAGACTACTCCTGGTGAGAAGATGCTAAGATATGATGGTTTTCTGGATGTCTTTTTTTAACATGTACATGGGTACATGCACATCTTTGTGCAGGTGCTTATGGAGGCCAGAAGAACACATTAGATCCTCTGAAACTCAAGTTACAGCAGTACTGACTGACCAGTGTGGATGCTGAGAACTGAACTTAGGTCATCTGCAGGAGCTATTAACTACTACCTAGAAAGGTTTACTCCTAACTAAGTAACTAAGAAAAAAGTCCAACCAATGGACAAGTATTTGCACAAGCAAAGCCTCAACAGAAATAAAGGGGTGTGGGCACAGACAGGACAGCAGTGACCTAAGCCCCTGGGAAGGATGAATTGACCCAGTGAACAGTTGATATCAGAAGTCAGTGGAAGGGGCATACAGAGGTAAAAGTAGAAACTACAACAGGAGGAATCAGGAGTAGGGCATCTTTTCTACTTGGTGGATAGGGATGGATAAATGCCTTGCAGATAGACCAGCTGGGGGTTCCAATGAGGAACTACAAGTGAGTAGAGCAGCTGGGACCATCCACACCTGACACATCTCATCAAAGGCAGTAGACCCTCTCTTATGCCCTATCTCCTTCTCAGCTGGTTACTACTCTATTCAGAGTCTCTGCAAGTGACAGGCAAAGGAAGTGTGCACTCACTGTTGGAGAACAGCAGTAATCTAACAGCCACACCTGACTTCATAGAACACATACTGGTATGTTCAGGGGGAGTCTGGGGGTGGAGGTAGGGGATCACCACTCTCAGCTCCAGAGGCTGCAAATGGAATCTGCTTCCTCTTAGCAACAATGAAATAAAGCTGCAAATTGCTGCAGACCCAGATCACAATCTCTATATTCAGGGAGCAAAGGGCTGGTAACTTCTACACCCAGCACCCGGCCCTGCTGGTTTTGAGACTTAAAAGATAGGGGTGCTTTTGATTCTCGCTGTTGAGTTATGAAGGGAAATGTTTGTTTCTCATCAGGCCCACTCAGCTCGAATACTTTTTACGTGGCCCTCTTCTTTTCAAGCTCTCTTTCATCTCCCAAAATAGCCACATCAATGATGAATTTGTCCCTCGTGTCTTCTGCAATGAGTTTACATCTCATTGGGTTCTCATTACCTGAGCAGAAGCTGGCTCATATGGGGGTCACATGTTATGGTTCCAGGCTTCATCTCCAAGCACGGTGCTTCTACCTCCTTGCATGCAAGCTACCCTTCTTCTGCTCCTCTGACCCCACAGCTGTCTGCTCCTTCATGACTACAGGACCACAGCCAGAATTATGCTCAATGATGTTAATCTTCCTGGTCACACATATGGAGAGAAGGAAGGCCCTGCCTTAGCTCAGAGTCAGCGTACCTTTGTGCCTTGAATTTGGGAGGAAGAAACAATTTGCTTTCCAGTCCCCATAACCTTTATTGGAAAGAAAGCATTTTAACAGCTGGTGCCTGAGTTATGCCTAAGATGCAGGAGCTATCTTAAGATGTCACTAAAGGCATAATGCTAGCAGACAGCATGTCACCACACAGTATTGCCGGGGAGGGGGAGATGGGACAAGATGATCATTTCACCAAATTTTATGATCAAGTTGAACTCCCATACAATCTAAGTGACAAGGTGGCCTGAGGTCCTGTAATCAGGACACAACCTTTGCTGATGGACTCCATCATTTCTTTGCTCCATGCTTGGCAAGCAGTTTCACCTTGGTTCAGCCTCAGTTTTTTTCCCCCACTGGGAAAATGGGTATGATATTATTGAGCATACTAAATTACTGTCAGGAGTAAATGACATCATACACATAAAGCATGTAGCCTGAATTCTGCTCAACAAGGCTTAATTGAATGATGCTGTGAATAGAGCTGGGAAAGAATCAAGGAGGGAATGAATGGCCCCCAAGCATACCTGCAGCAGATGCTGCCAGAAGTTGGAAATGGACTCGCCTAAAGAACTTCTGAAATCAAACTTTTAGTATCCAGGATGATGAAGCAATTCAACGCTTGAGTTCCTTTGTGCCTGAGGAGAAAGAGAACAATAAAACTCGAGACGATGAGAGAATTAATGGTACGTCCTGAAGGAATAAGACGGACTAGTTCACCATGAAGTGTACAGTGCATTCTGGGAACTGAGATTCCTTTTGCTGGGACTTTAAAGACGGTATAGCCATAAATGAGCTGGTGATGGAACATCCCAGCTAAGATACTTAGCAAAATGGTTTAACAACATTCCTTGATATTGAGCTTGGAAGAATGCCTATGGAATATGAAGAAAACATTAGTTGGGAAATAGGAGGCCTGGATTCTAAATCACTGAACTATCTTAAAATAGCCTGTTCCTCCAGGGTTTCATTTGCCTCCTTTTCAAATGGCAGGGTGTCCTTAAAGTCCCTTCCAGTGTGACATTCTACAGGCCTTCCTGCGTCATCTCGCTGAGCTGACCATGCAAGGAACTCTCCTGTTTCTTCCCATTCCCACAGGCATCCCTCAAGGAAGGGAACACCTTGTGAGGGACACAGGGAGCTATCCAGCAAGGGTGCTGGGCTGACTTAGAGAGGAAAGCTGAAGCTATGAAGAATGAAAGGCAAAAGCAACAGGACAATGGTTAGGTGAAGGAAACCTGTGGAAGGCAGTCTCGAGGGCTCTACAGAGAGGAGTCTGCATCTCAGGGATATACTCAGTCTCTCAAGTCTAAGGGCCCTAAGAGCTTTTAATTTCTAAATAAACTTGACAAAGAGCCTTTACAGAATGAAAGTCTGGGCAATTTTACAACAGGAGTTGAATTTCTTGCAAACATAGTTTCTCATTCAGTAATCACCCAGCATCTGCTGGGTTCTAAGCTTCAGTTCTGAAACAAAATAAGAGGAAGCCACCCTGAAACAGACTGTTCACAGTCCAGATGGGCTTCCAGCACAGTCATCAGCACAGAGAGCATCCTATTGCCTCCTAATGCCACAAAGCATTTCAGCGTATTCTGTAAAGAGACCATATTAAATACAACACTGAACTTGAACTTAATTCTTTTCTCCATGATCCCCATAGTCATCTATTTGCTGGTATACTCCTTCGCTGTGTTTTTATGTTTACTTTTATTTTTAATTATCTGTGTTTGTATATGTGCATATACATGCGCATATAAGCAAATGTGCTTATGTGTCTATATTTGAATATATGCGTGTGTGTGTGTGTGTGTGTGTGTGTATTCAAAGAGTCCAGAGGCACCAGATGAGATGCCCCAAGAACTAGAGTTACAGGATATTGTAAGCTGAACATGTGATTGCTCAAATTAACTATCATCCTACACATGATCAGTGCAAGCTCTTCATCACTGAGCCATCTTTCTAGCTCTGTTTTGTTTTCTTGAGACAATGTGACTCAGGTTGGCTTCAAACTTACAATGCTTCTTCCTCAGCTCCCCTAGCACTGAGATTACAGGTACCTGATGCTACCTCAGTTGATCCCAGAGCACAGTGGATGTTTCCCATCTTCCTCTGTGTAATAAAGTTAAATGACATGCTCTTAAGTGAAAACAATAATCTCAGGACACAAGCTGTGTCCTGTCTATCAAAAGCATTGATTAACCTGGATAAAATATAAATTATGATCAAGGAATATTTGCTGAAGTAATGAATTACCTTTTCACTATATATCAGGCACTATAGTAAAAATAAGTGGAAGAGATGTTTTAAAAATTGTGTTCCCAAAAAGTTATCAGTTAGATTGGGAGAATAAAATGGAGCAAGCAGACAAACAAAATCTACAGTCTATATTGCATAGAGTGAGTCAGATCTTCACAAGATGTCTGGGTGTGGAATTGGGCTGAGGAAAAAGGAAAGGCTACTTAACTTGGGTACACAGTGGGAAAGCTTAGGATATTGTACACAGTGGGAAAGCTTGGAATATTGGAATAGAACCATCTGCCTTCAGATGGTTTGTCATGACATGAGGCAAAGAAGACACCTTAGAAGGAGAGGCCATATTGGATAACCAGGCAAGGAAAGGGAGAGAGAGAGAGAGAGAGAGAGAGAGAGAGAGAGAGAGAGAGAGAGAGAGAGAGAGAGAGAGAAGAGAGAGAAAAGTGTGTTCTATTCTCTAGAAAATCTTAACTTCAATGCTGAAGGTCCTTGCCATTTTGAACTAGAATCTAGACACTGACATTTTAAAAATCCTCAATGCACATGTCGAAATGGAAATATTCTGGTCTAGGGTAAATGGAGGAAAAAGAATTGCTGAGCCTGATGACCAGAGCTTAACAGGAGGAACCTGTTGAAGATAGAAGGAGAGAACTGACTTCCACAAGGTGTCTTCTCACATCCATACATTTTCAGTAATGTATGCATGCTACCCATCACACATTAAATAAATACATAAAATAAAAGTAATTGCTGTTCTAAGTATTTCTAAATCACTCGGCAAAGTGATTTTATATTTTTTTGTAAACACCCTTGCAATAAAAATTCCATTGTAATAGCCTTTTCCTTTCTGAAAGTCATGAATAATTGCCTCCCCAAATTAGTATCCTAGAGCCTGCATACCCGGTGTATGTTTGGAGATTAGGCCTTAAAGAAGTAACTTGGATTGAACAAGGTTTTAGATGGTCCCTAGGCCAGTATTTCTGGTACTTTCAAAGAAGAGAGACACAAAGTACAGGAGCTTTAAAGGACCGAAAGCTGACAATATCATGAATTAGGGCTTTAGCTTCTCAATATGAGATGAATTTTCTCTTATATGTGGGAACTAGGTTTCTTTAGTCTCCCTATCTGTGGTATTTTTTTCTAGTCGTCCTTTGTACTTCTTATATGAGTGACATTTGCAGGTTTGTTTAAACAAGCCAGTAAACTAGTGTTCCCAGAAACCTGTTCAGACTGCATCTAATCCTGCCATGTGGCTTTCCCTTACATGCTCTCCCTCCAATTAGAAGTAAACCGGAGTAGGTTTCAGGATGGGGGTGCAGAGCTCCGGGATTCACTACATTGAAGCACAGCCCGGCTCACTGGCATTGATCCAGAAGCTACAGAGTGGTCAGAGTGGTCAAAGGTACCTTCTACAAATGAGTTCCAGTTCACCTGTTTATCACAGTCATGTGCCAGACTTCAGGAGAACCTGGGCAGAGCAGCCTTGGTATGATGTCATGCCACAGTACAAGGATTTGGAAACTGTCTCTGGATTTCTCTGTGCAATTTGTAGCATCCTTGTGACTTTGGAGGGCAGATCTCTTCATTCATCCACTCAGGGCATTTAATGAGCCTTGTTTCAGGACAATAGTGCAAGTAACAAGAACAAGGACTTTGTACCTATCCTGAACTTCCTTCAAATGTTTCTCTCCTCAAGGGAGGGTCTTAAGGACTCAGAGAAACTTTCCTGAGCTTTAGTCCATGCATATGCAAAATGAGAATGAAATCAATTGATGAAGGATTATTGAAGACCGACTATCACCATGTGATGTTGAACTAAGAATCCCCAATTTTTTTTTGGTTTTTTGTTATAGGGTTTCTCTGTGTGGCCCTGGTTGTCCTGGAACTCACTCTGTAGACCAGGCTGGCCTCAGAAATCAGCCTGCCTCTGCCTCCCAAGTGCTGGGATTAAAGGCATGTGCCACCACCGCCTGGTGAATCCCCTCTTCTTAATGATGTCTTGAGCCTAGAAACATTACTGTAACATATTTTAAATTTTGGCTTGATATTGAACACTTGCTTGTGTTGAGAGACTGTTGGGATGTCTGAGCAGAAATGTTCTTTGAATCACCTAAGCAAATCTCATTTCTCTTTCTGGGAAAACCATTTGCAATGATAACACAATGAGCTGTTCTCACATTTGAACAGAGTGCCAGCCCTCCTGAACCCAGTTCGTCATGATTTCAAGATGCCATTGGGCAGGCAGTACTGAATTTTGTGGAAGGCAGAATCTTCCTTCTCACTGTGTTTTTTCCCTGTTTGCTCGTGGGACTCTTAATTCTACATGGCTTCAGTCTTTACCACTCTCAAGAAGACCCATTGAATTGTCCTTTGGGTTTTTTTTTTTTTTTGGTTTTTCTCTGATAAGACATTGTCATGTCTACATTTTAGGTTATTGTGATTAAAAATATTCTCAACAAAAAGAACTTCAAGAAGGGATGGAAGGATTTGTTTGGGATCATAGCTCCATGGTACTGTCTTCACACTGGGCAGGTCATGGCAGTAATAGTCTGTAAAGGTGGTCACATCATGACCATAGTCAGGAAGCGGATGGAGATGAATCCCCATTCAGCTTACTCTCTAACATCAATGCAGCTGAGGAACTCAGATCAGGGAATGGTGCCACCTGCTTTGTGTTTTGGGTTTAGTTTTTAAGTCTTTTGAGTTTGGTGGCCTCAAACTCAGAGATCCTCTTGCCTGTGCCTCTGGAGTGCTGGAACTAAAGACATGTTCTACAATGTCTGGCTGATGGCACCCACTTTTAAGGTGAGTCTTTCCACTTTGATTAACCTAATAAAAGCAATCCTTCAACAATGTAGAGCCTATCAAGTTGCTAGAAACAGCCATCGCAGACATGTCTGTTGTGTCTTTCCACAGTGCCAAGCACAAAAATGTACCTTTCTGTGGTGAAGCTTCCAAAAGACTGGGAGCTGTGTTTCCTTGTCGTCATAGATTGTCGGTACATGGAAAAGTGAATTTTTGGTTTTAAACAAATGTAGTTAGAAAAGAGTTCAGCATAGGGTATATGAAAAAGTTACACTGAGCTGAACATCATGGATTTGTACTCAGAAGGAAGTATGTATCCATATTTTAATACTTACCTACTGCACAAATCACTGGAGAGTCCCAGAGACATCTAAACCATGTGTTCAGCATCCTCTGCAACTCTTGTACCTCACTTACCCATTTGCCATATAATAAGAGCTTTCTTCTTAAAGCCTGATTGCTCCTGGCTTTAAGCTTTCCTTTGCTTGAGATATTCTTTCCAAAGTTTCCAGGACCTTTTCATAATCTATCAGAACTTACTGATAATCCATCTCTCCAAAGTTGTCTGTCTCCATCACCATCCCTGTTAGCTCCCCATCAAATGCTTATCTCTCTGCATCATATCTGTCTCACAAAAGGGCAAGCTGGGCTCTTTGCAATGCACTGTTATTTCTGAGGTTGCTATGGAAAACAGTCTTGGGGTGAAATAAGCAAGAGATAGAGCCAGGGCTTGCTGCTAAGTCAAAACACAGTGACACATACACACCGAGCAGAACAAACTGAATTCCATTAGATGACTAGGTCTTCCGACTAAGGCCAAAAAGAAGATCTGGAAGTGGGGAGCAGGGCGGTCTGAACACTTCCCTCTTTCCAAGAACTGACTAATTCTCTTCAGTACCAGGCAGGATGCTCAGGAACAGTTCCCTCTGCTGCCGCCCCTCACTGCTGACTCACCAAGTCACAGCCTGCTCCAGTGCCTCCCCCAGGAGAAAAAAAGCGCCAAATGTTTTGGCTGGAGCTCAACAGCCAGGAATCTTGCCACCTGTCACAATTTTTTTTTAAAGACTGCTATAGATTTGAGAACAGTTCTTATTTTGTTTTTGGGGTTTTTTTCTTTGTTTTGTTTTGTTTTGTTTTGTTTTGTTTTGCTTTTCTTTTCTAATCATCGGATGGCATAAGATTGGTATCAGCAGAAGGAAGTGGGGGCTCTTGCATGGCGTTGACAACACATCCCCTGTTCTCATACAAAACAGTGTCTCCAAATACTTAGAAATAGTTAGGCCAAGAGTCCAGTGTTTGCAAATTTCACTCTTGGCTCAGAGCTATAACTGGAAGCCCTTGATCGTATGTCATGCTTAAGGCTGGCAGGCATCCCCCTAAGAGATACTGGGTTCTCTGTTTCCTTTGGCCCAGATGCTAGGGTACTGGGTGGAGAGGAACCTGTAAGGATGGGCAGTACTCTAGGAAAAGGCAAAGTCCATGGTAGGACCACTAAAAGATTCTAAGTTCATAGTAACCAAATTATCTTTCCCAAGGACATCCTCACCCCCATCCTTTGTCATGAGGAATTCAATAGATATATTTATAGTCCGTTTATCCATGAAGACCACAACTGGATCCTGTAAAAAAAAAAAAAAAAAAAAAAAAAACTAATTTTAGGAAAATATGGTGAGCCTTTACCTTGAGTCAAGATTTCAACACCCTCCTAATTTCCTCTACAAGAGTCAGAAGGGTCCAATTCCAAACCCTTAACCCAGAAACTTCCAGACCAAAATTCTAAAGTTCTCATCCACGTTTGCAAATGTAAATGAAAGGCACACCGCTACTTTGGCGTGTTTAAATGGAGATGTTGTTGCTAGGGATGTAATAAGAGTCAATGTTTGCTTTTGTGTCTTCCTGCTCAGGAACTGTTGTTCGCTTGTTGTTTATAGCCTCCTTCAAAGAAATGCCATTTCTACTGAACGATGAACTGTTGGGAGTTTGTTATTGTTATTGTTTGTTCTTTGTTTTGAAGACGGAGTCCGTATAGCCCAAGATGGTCACAGACTTGCTGTGTAGCTGAGGATGACATTCAATTTCTGATGTTCCTCTTTCTATGCCATGAATGGTAGCACCACAGGCAAGCACCACCACTTCTATTAAGAAAATGCTTTAATCAAACCCAGATGAGCAGACATGCTAGGCAACACTTTACAAGCTGTGATAGTTTGAATGAAAATGACACCCACAGGTTTATATGTTTGGATACTTGGTCCCCAGCAGGTAGAACTGTTTGGGAAGGATTAGGAGGTGTGACCTTGTTAGAGGTGTGTCATCGGGTGTGAGTCTGAGGTATCAAAAGCCCATAATATTCTCAGTTCTCCAGTTCTCTCTCTCTCTCTCTCTCTCTCTCTCTCTCTCTCTCTCTCTCTCTCTCTCTGTGTGTGTGTGTGTGTATGTGTGTGTGTGTGTTTGTGTGTGTGTGTGTGTGTGTGTGTTTTATGCCTGAACATCATATATTGGTCATCAGCTAGTTCTCCTGCCTACTGCCATGTTCCTTGTTATTATGGTCATGAACTCTAGCCCCCTTGGGACTGTAAGCTCAATTAACTATTGCCAGTCTGTTTATTGGACCTATCTGTGGGATCTGCAGAACTATGGCTGGGCCAGAAGGGCCAAAAAATTGTGCTTTTACAAAGGGAGGGGGAGTCAATTTTCTGAGTCGAGATACTTCATAGCTGGTGGCTAGTAGTGAGAGTAGGGAAGGGGAGTTCAATCTGCCGAAGCTGCTGGGTTTCTGGTAGACCACGGTGGCTAGGAGCCAAGGTCAAGCCAAGTGAATTCAGTAGGCTTGAGCTGCTCCCAGCAGGGAAAGCTTCAGTAAAGAACTCTCTTTCCCAAAAGTGTTACAGTTCTTTTATGACAGACACTCTCAGACAACCTTTAATGAAGTAACTCCCACGCTTTATTCCTTGTGGACAGGGCCTTATATACATTTTGGGGTGGGTTGGGGGTCTAAAAGCAGATGCTTTCTATTGGCTTGGTATAAGATGTTAGGGATGCCTCATCTTCATGTGGAGGGGCTACAGACCCTGCTCCTACAAGAGTGATTTTCAGGGTCCTCTCCATGGGGTGTCATGGTCATGTGTTCTAGGACAGGAATCTGGTTGGGAGTAGGTGAAGTACCTACCGTCCTCAGGTCTGAGGGTACCAGGGTTTCTGAACCCACTCAGCCTTACCAAGTCTCCTGGTGCAGTCCCCTGCCTCACCGACTATCTCTTTAATAAGTTGTCTTGGCCATAGTGCCTTCACAGCAACACAAACATTACAAAAGACACAAACAGAGCTGCAGCGCCAGACCTGATTACGTTTATATTTGAAAGTGTGAGCACATTTAAGGGGTACAGAGATGTGTGATTCCATGCATTCCCATAGCAGCACTAAGCATGAAGCCGACATGTGAGATCCTGGGAATACGCACATGTGACGTGTAGGCATTGATATAAAGATGCATGTGTAAGTGGAGGCTGAACATTATCAAGCAGTTAGGAATCTATGGCTATAATCAATGAAGAGAGCACAAGGACAGATGAATTTCAAAGAGCATCTGTACTTACGGATTGCAAAGCAACCGAGTGGTGATTGTGTGTGTGTGTGTGTGTGTGTGTTTGTGTAGGCCAGAGGTCAGCATAATGTATCTTCCTCAGTCACTCTTCACCTTATTTTTTGAGATAATCTTTCTAACTGAACCTGTAAAACACCAATTTAACTAGACTGGCTGGCCAATGAGTTTCAGAGCTCTGCCTTTTTTGCCTCAGTACCTTTGAGTTACAGACTAGCACATCTGTATCTAGCCTTTACATGGGTGCTAGGAATCCACATGCTTGCCCAGCAAGTATTTTATTAACTGGTCCATCTCCTCATCCTCTTACATGGCTTCTCAAAAGTGAAAACCAACCAGATGAATAGGCCTGTAAAGGACTCTGATTACCCTTTCAAATCACACACAACATATACACCCACACATACACACACACATACACATGCACACACACACACACACACACACACACACAAAGATTTAGCCCAGGTTAGCTCTAGAGTTCATGGGACTGACTTGGAATCTAAATTAAACATTTGTTAATGGTGTTATCATTACTATTTTGTATAATTTATCTAGGTTTACATTTTTATCCACAATATCATATCGTAGAACTGGAGTGTGGTATAACTGTCAAATACATGTAGATAGCATTGCAATTTTATAAAAACACCAAAATTCTCACATTAATCTTGAATAAAAAAAAAACATTCTTATCCTGGAAAAGAAAGGAAGGCTGATTTTATTATGTTGTGTACTAATTTATTTTATATAATAAATTACTTTATATAATTAATTTATTTTGATGTTAAGTTTTGAGACAGGTTCTGTACCAGCAGATTCTTCATATCTCCTACCTCAGTTTCTACCCACCACACTAGGCTAAAAGTCTAATTTTGGAGACAAACAACTCTCACAAAAACAATGTGTATTTTATGTTCACAAAAGAACAGGAGACTAAACATTCCCCATCACTAGGGTGCTAGTGTGTGTGAGGAGTGGACATAGGAAGGCCTGTGAAACAGTGGGGTCCTTCATTCCCCATCACTGGGGTGCTAGTGTGTGTGAGGAGTCGACATAGGAAGGCCTGTGAAACAGTGGGGTCCTTTAGCTTCCTGCTTTCCTTCCATGGCATAGGTGAAGAAATGAAGTGTGCCCTTGAACGGCTTAGAGTTTTGCTCCTGGGCCTGAGACCAGACTTCCTAGACAGAAACAACTTCCTGACCACAGATCTCTGCCACGTTCTTCATCTCCAGAGCCAGACACTGGCCATTGTTCTTCATAGTGAGGACCAGAGACAGGGCTTGAAGTCAGGTCTGCAGTGATGATCTTCAGAAGCAACAAGGCTTTAACACGTCCATGAAGACATCCACCTGTCTGTGGTTATCCAAGGGCTCCATTGCATGAGCCACCCTTCGTACATGCCTGAAACCACGGTAGTAAACCCTACATATATGTATTTTTTTCCTACATACATGAACCATGGTAACATTTGGTTTATAAATTAGGTAAAGTGATAGCTTAATCACAAGAATTAATAATAAAATAAAGCAATTGTAACTATACATTGCAGTACAGGCTATTTGTGATTAGTAAATTACTTACTTCTGGGATCGTTCACTCATCATCAAGCTTTGGTGGGCTACTTTGTAGCTGAAGATGCAGAAAGGGAAACGTGCAATGGAGATGGGGGGATGATTAGTGTGAATATTTTCCAATGGATTTGAGTGGTGATTGCTATGAATATTTCCTAGTTCAGAAAAGTAGGCAGTCTCCTCCATGCTAACTTCAGCTACAGGAAGTGGGGTTTTCGCGCCATTATCCCGACAAGGAATAGCACATCTTCTGAGGGAGGATCTCGTGACACACATAGTTGCTCCCTTCTCAGCATGCCAAAGCTTTCCATCAGGGTACCAGGGCTTAGCCGAAGCCAAACAAAAATACAGCCCCTTACCTGGAAAGGTCAATTTTATTAGAAATTTTGAAAAAAAGAAAAGACTATTATTTTGTGTAAAAGACATAAAGAATAAAATGCAGCACTGCCTGAATTAAAATAAACATGAAACTTACAATTAGATTTTAAACAATAGCTCATGCCTATAGACCCTTTGGTGCAGACACTGCACTAAGCTAGCTTGTATTACTCCTGAGTCTTCAGTCATCCCATAAAAAAGACAAAAATCGTCACGGGAGATAACAAGAATTCAAACTGACCGAGCCAAGGAAAGCTCCCTAGGCCGTAGACTCCCAAAAGCATTAGGATTCTAATATCACACCGTCTCCCACGAAAGCCTATGAACTCGACTACTTTGTCCCTCCCTCTCTTACGCTGGCATTTAATAGAGTAGGACAGGAGAACCAGGCATAATTCATTCACTCTCTCCAGCTGGCTGTGAGTATCCAGTGGAAAAATTTAAGAAGCCCAGGATTTTAGCTTTCCCCCTTGGCTGCTGCTGGTTGCATAACATGCTCATCAGTAAAAGAGCTGAATTGCAAATAATCCACTAACCTGGAAGGAATGTCTGAATAGCTCCCACACACCACACTGGTACTCATTCAGTCCAGAAAGTTTTTGTGGGTTTGCTGTGATATTATTGAAGTAAAGGGTTTGGCTATCCGTAGTCAGTAACTTGAATGTGTCTTTTGATCCATGTAGAAATTGTTCATCTAGATGACATTTGTATGTTATTCTTAACTGCCTGTGGAATCAGATAATCTATTCCCCAGAAGGCTGTCAGCAGCCTCCAGTCTTTGTGAAGGTTGAGTTTCCGGCAAGAAAGGGTGTCAGGCTTGCCTGGAGGCGAGACTTCTGGAAGGATGATTCACACACTTTTATAGCTTCGCTGTTCACGGGCCTTGGGTTTATTGTTTAAAAGCAATTTGAATGTATGGGATCTTTGTGATGGTGTATATTCGGGGGTAGTTTGAAAGTGCTGTTTTCTCATGTATGTAGGCTGTCAAGGTGGGATCTGGGAGAATTGAGATTTACACTGATGTTCTAGTGTTTGTATAATCAAGCTGGGTGCAACCTCCTGTTCTAACCCCATCAGGTGCCAATGATGAACAGACTAAGAAAAAAAAAATGTGTCAAAAGCCCAGACCTTGAATTTTCACCGAAGGCCTCACCAAGTGGTGTAGGACGGAGTGTCACAGTGTTCTGTGCCAAATGTTCACTGTGGAAGAACTCCAAAGCTTATAATTCCTCTGAAGTCAGAGAAGTACTGATTCATGCCGCGCGAGAAGATCAGTTTGCAAAACCAGTGGAGACAGCCAGAGCGAAGATAAAGGAGTGGGAACCAGCTAGCAGGCACAACAGTGGCAGGGAGCTTGTCACGGATGTGGCTGCCTCTCAGAAGCAACCAGCCCACTTGTGTCCCTCTGAGGTCCTGCCGTTCTCCCTTACTTAGCGTCTTAAATCCGCTCCAGCAGCCTACCCCGCCTTCTTGGCATACTTCAGGCCCAGCCCTGCCCCGCCCCAACACAGAAGCCACAGTACTGATTTTTCTCACTGAAGTGACAAAACACCGTGCAAAAGCAATTTAAAGAGCTTAATATGATACACGTGACATATCCACGAGAGTACATGCTATCGTGACAGAGAAGCCAAGGCAACCCAAGTGTGAGGCAGTGCTCACGTTACAACCACAGTCAGAGAGACGGATAGGATACTAGCAATGAATCCTGGTCTCTCCTTTCTGTTTTGTTTTCTTTTTCAGTCACTCCAGGACATCAGCCCAGAGTGGCCTGCCCGGGAAGAAGGTATTCCAAAGAGAAACATCTGTGCTCCACCTTGTTTGGTTAGTGGACTATTAAAACAACCCACTTCCAAGAATTAAAATTTCTCTGGAAATTCTATTCTGAGGGAGGAGAGAGGCTGGAGCCCTGGTGTCAGACAGAGGAGGACCATGCCTCCCGGGAAGAGATGTTACACAGTTCTGACAACTTATTAGACCTTTCAGGAGAGACTGGAGCAGAGACAGTGATGGGTCAGTAACAGGTAGGCCCACACCTGGACCAGGATCGTTTCCTCAGGCATTCACTGGGCCCTCTAAACAGTTGAAACCTGAAACTTCTGTCAGCCTCTCAAAAAGGTTCTGGAGATCACTGGGCCTCTTCATTTGTTCCTCTTCCTAAGGTGGCCACACTGATTAAATGTTTCGATTCTTTTTGCTATTATTTGTCTCGTTACTTGGGGTACAAGCAAAAAGCAGCTGAGCCTCATTTGTTAGAGCTGCCAATGCCCCGGCGTTTATCCTAAATAATCCAGTAACAATAGGATGGTGCCTCCTATGTCTGAGTGGGTTTTCCCCTTGGTTAAATCCTGTGGAAATCCTCACAGACATGCGCAGAGGTATTTGTCCTGGGAGATTCTGCATCTGGTCAGGTTGAGCGTGAGGACCCACCTTCACAGAAGCGCAGAAGTCAGTCTCCCTTTCTTTTCTAGATAACTGACATAGTGTAGCACGGGAATCCCTAACTCAGGTTCCTGGGACAAGACTCGCCCTATATACAACGTTACCAGCCTACACAGCGTTTCCACTGTCATCTTCTATATTTATTTACTTACTCTATGTTGGGGAAGAGGGAGAGAGAGAGGGGCAGAGAGAGACAGAGACAGAGAGAGCACGTGTGCGTATGCAACAGCGAACAACTTGTGGAGTTAGTCTTCTCTTTCTGCCACGTGGGTTCCAAGGACTGAACTCAGATCATCAGCACTGGTGACAGATACCCTTACTGGCTGAACCACATAACCTACCCCTCCACCCCCATCCCAATCACTTTCTTTCTTTGATGAAGGAAGTCTCACTACATAATCCTTGGTTGGTCTGGAAATCACTATGGAGACCACACTGTCTGCAGTTGCGGATTTGGGCCTGCTGTGTGTTAACAGCTATAGCTTGACTATATTCAATTTAAAATTTCATAAATAAAATTTGGATTTGGAGCAGTGTATGATGTTGGTGTGTCACGATGGACTCTTATATTACCCCCACTCCATCTCACCCTGAAGGTGAAACATTCCTAAGTCTAGTGTAGCCATGGGGGCAGTAGATGCTATTTGCCCACTAGTCAACTCGTACCTATCTTGGCTATCATGCCAACCATTGCAATAGCACTAGACTTGTATTCAGGCATTGTCTATGGTGAGCATAAAGCACTGAAATAAAGCACCTAACAGCACCACATAAAACAAGCAATGGAATGGAATCAGGTAGAATGGAGTGGAGTGGAGTAGAGTGGAGTGGAGTGGAGTGGAATAGATTTTCTAGAATGGCATGGCAGATTAGCTATAGGAATATATGCTACCAATGCAAGAACTGTAGGACAGGGGCTTGCAAGATGGCTCAGCGGGTAAGAGCACTGACTGCTCTTCTGAAGGTCCTGAGTTCAAATCCCAGAAACCACATGGTGGCTCACAACCACCTGTAATGAGATCTGTCACCCTCTTCTTGTGTGTCTGAAGTCAGCTACAGTGTACTTATGTATAATAATAAATAAATCTTAAAAAAAAATTAAGAAAAAAAAAGCTGGGCAGTGGTGGCACACACCTTTAATCCCAGCACTTGGGCAGGGGCAGGTGGATTTCTGAGTTTGAGGCCAGCCTGGTCTACAGAGTGAGTCCCAGGACAGCCAGGACTACACAGAGAAACCCTGTCTCGAAAAAAACCAAAACAACAACAACAAAAAAAACCAAACCAAACCAAACCAAAACAAAACAAAGAAAAAAAGAACTGTAGGACAAACATAGCCCACATAGAGTGTGAACAACCTATGTTCCCAGGTGCCCACCAAGGCTCCTGAGATGTTTTCTCTATGTCTAGGGAAGGGCTATTGATGTCTAACATCCTACCTGGGATGCATCAGTGTCCTCATGATTCAGCTGTCACCACTGCCTTATGAAGCTTCAGAGGGTTACCCCACATCTTAGTTGGTCCATGCCTGTGGTTTTCTGACTGTCATTAACTTCCTCACATACTCTGTATATTCTCACTTTTACCTAGCTCACTCTCCTTACAGACTCTGTAATCATCCATTGCTAGGACAGTATCTTCTTCATCCTTGTATATTTTTAGCTCCTCACATTAGACCCAGGCCCATGTAAGCCCTATGTAGTAAACCTTGGTTAAATGAATGGAATTCAGTTTGCTTTATGTAAAATTGACAGGCAGGAAGGATTTAAACACATGAATTCTTTTAAACCACATGTGTGGATTGTGCACAGGGGAAAGGGATCTATTTTTGTGACTGGTGACAGCTTGTTTCCCAAAGGT
This sequence comes from Mastomys coucha, assembly GCF_008632895.1. Classification (NCBI taxonomy): domain Eukaryota; kingdom Metazoa; phylum Chordata; class Mammalia; order Rodentia; family Muridae; genus Mastomys; species Mastomys coucha. The sequence goes on from NW_022196912.1 coordinate 37,986,301, forward strand.
CATTCCAGAGCAGTATGGCCTACCTCTTCCAGCATTGTCCTTTCTAGAAGAAATGTCTACGTCTACGGTCATATCCATGGCTCAGTCAGCCACCAACTCATACACTTCTAATAGACTATTTACAAGTACAGTACTATTTGAGACAATATTCTCAAACAATTACTACTTCCTTTCAGAAAGCCAAAAAATTGTTAGTCTTCCTTCATCTCCTGTTCTTTGTAATGAGTTCATTTACATACAAATATATGCGGCATATTCGGACACTGAAGGAAAGAAAGGGCACACACTCTTTGCTAATCAGGCAGCTGCATGGACAGGTAGTCACAAGAAAATCCACTTTATCCGAATTCTCTCTGAGATTTTAACTTTGAATACTGTACCTAGACAAAGCAAGGTTAGACCTGTGCTCATTTCATTTAATCCAAGACAGACTACAACTCCCACTTCTATGAAGACTTTCTTTGGAAGAAAGGATGGAGGTAGCTTTGAGATAGATATTAGAAAAAGTGGAACAAAACATCTAGGGCATGCAGGACAGGGTCCGGAGAGTAGCGCCTACCATCAGCTTTGAAGCTGGGCAGTCACTGAGAGGAAACACGCAGGTGGCCCACGTCAGGTTCCAGAAGAACTTCCTTTCTCTAGTTGATGCTCTAAAACAAATACCCACCAACTAGCTAACTATATAAATTATAGATGTGTACTTTGTTGGGTCTGGAGCCCAGCAAGTCTGAAATCATGTTGCCATTGGGTTTCTTGTCTACTGAGATATCCCTGCTCCGTGATGGGGCTTGTTGCTGAGTCTTCTCCTGGTGAGGAGAGGAAACATGGCATCCTAACCTAGTGAAATGGCAAAGAGCAAAGAAGAGGACATAGGTAAGTGTTAATTGTATTCACAAAGACGGAGCCCTTGTAGAGTAAAATTTCCTCTTAAAGGCGCTTCATGCTCTCACGTTGAGTAGTAACTTTTAACATGAGTCTAGGATGGAGAGTAAATTCATGTCATAATGGTCTTGTATGCATGAAAAACAGGTGTCGTGTTCTTTAGTTTGCTTCTAAAAGATGACAAAAATAAATAAAATTGATAGATGCTATGAAGTAAATGTTTGGGTCTCTCTCCAAATTTATAAATATATAAATTTTGAATTTTTAACCCTATATGATGATAGTTAGAGTTAAATTAATCACCTTAGAAGGTGATTGTGCCTAGACTGGGTTTGCAGAGTGTGACTCTCTATGGACTTTTAAGAGACAGAGGAGAAACCAGGAGAGACTGAGTCTTTATCTCCCACTAGAACAGCAAAGGAAAAGTCATGTGAGGACACACCGGGAAGGCAACGATCTACAAAATCAGAAAGAGTCCTTGTCAAGAATCAAAGCTGCCATCATGTCCATGATGGACTTGTAAGATCTGAGTAAATTGGGATATCTCTGAAAAACAGCGGGAGACCAGAAATTTCCTTAATAATATAAGCTCAGGCACTTTAGGAAGGTATGGAACTCTCTGGAAGGAAAAGGTTAATTAACATTCCTCAGATCACAGGGTGAGAAACTACCTGCAGGTGGGGGGCACATTCCTCAGGGTAGACCTTTGCCCACCTTCAAACAAGGGAAATCCTTGCCACCTCATTCCCTAAAGACCAATCAGTTTAAAAAGTCACACTGTTCTACCAATCACATTGTGTCTAATGGCTGCTGCCCTGAAAATTGTATAAAAGCTCACTGAACAAGCTGAGCAGGGTTTGGGATGGCCTTTCCTGAGGGTTTGGGATGGCCTCAGTGCACTGAAATAAAAATTCTCATGCTCCTTGCATAGATCAGGCTCCATGTGATTCCCTCAGGGGGTCTCCAGTAAGCTAAGGTTCGTCAGGGTCTTACAGACTCACTGCCTCCAAACCTGTGTTGTTTAAAACACATAGCTAGTGAAATTCTGTTATAGCTCTCTATTCCCAGGGAGCCTGAGTTCACTAAGGTGTGACCTTAGTCTTTAATATGGAATAAAAATTGGTAAATTTAAAGTGCATTGAAGTTTGGTAGAAGGCATATGGAGAATACTTTGAACTCAAGAGCTGCTGCTTATTTCAACTCCTATGCAGTACTGAGAAGTTCGCTCATTGCCTCTTCATTTCAAAGTATTCTCCACAAAATGGAAATGGCATCCATCCCATTGGGATGGAGTGTCTGTTCCATATTATATTCTAAAGTCATGGAATTCTAAGTCAAAGACAGCGCAGAGGCTCCTCCATCTTGTATTCTTGCTGAAGCCATTTTAAGATTGACTAGAATTTCATATTCTTGATGAGAAGCGCCATGATAAAATTACCCAACTCTATTCTAGGAACCAAAGTCAAGAAACCCCAGCTAGCTTGTCTTAGCCTCTGTTAAACTGCTGGCTTGCAAACTTCCCTATCCCCTCCATCTCCCAACCCGCTACCCCTGCTATTGCCAAGTGAGGCACAGGAATGTGCGTATTTTGTTTGTTTATTTGTTTTAGTTGATTTAATTTAAAAAATTCCATGTTCTGAATACTTGATGCTACACTTGGGCTCCCCAAAACCTGAGTGTAGCTCCATTAGTTGGAATATAGACTTTGAATTGGTTATATACTGGGTCTGAGTGGTTCCCCATAACAGGTGGAAGGAGTTTTGTTGAAAGTAAGTGCAGGTCTCTTCCTATTTTCCATAATGGCACAATATCAGGGTAAGGAGGAGAAATCCATGAAGGAACTTCACATCTACAAGCCCTGCTTCATTCAGTATCTGTGTTAGGGAAAGCAGAGACAGGTTAACCCTGGCAGTCAAAGTTTTGGAGCAGTTCACTATATTTTCCAAAGGGAGATACATCATCAGGCCCTTCGGCATCAGAAGAAGTAAAAAGATTACTATTTACTGTACAGCCCATGGATCCAAGGCAGAAGAAATCCTGGAGAAAGCTCTACAGATACAGGAGTACGAGTTACAGAACTGTAACTCCTGAGATACTGGAATCTTTGGATTGGGAATTCAAGAACACATTGATTTGGACACCTGAGCACTGGACTAAACAGCCTGGACTCCTATATGGTGCTGCGTAGGCCAGGTTTCAGCATCTCAGATAAGAAGTGTAGGAAAGGCTGCATTGGGGGCAAGCACAGAATCAGCAGAGATGAGGCTATGCACTGGTTCCAGCAGACATATAATAGGATTCTTCCTCTGGGGCAAATAAATGTTATCCAAAAGGCTAATAAAATTTTCTCAGAAATGCAACCAGAAACAAAACAAAAAGAAAAAGAAATGAGACAAGGAGCAAGAGAAAGGGAAAAATGAGCACAGAGGTAGCTGGGCAGGGGTATCTGTGAGGAGAGATGGGAGGTGGGAAGCAGTGCAAGAGAAACCGCCAAGCTACTCAGTGAATAAGAGCAAAACACTGGAGACTAAGGAGCTAGGAAAGGGGACCTGGGAATAATAGAATCCCTGTTTCCACTCTGCCTAGAGCTTGTGTCCAAAGACAATGTCATGGATGCTTCTTGTCTCCTTATTCACACTGGAACGAGAGAGTAGGGGGTGAGGTTCTGTTGTGGGAATGCATTTTAAGCTTTGCCTCAACTGACACCAGAGGAATGGCAGCGTGATCCCTCTGCTGGACTCAATAGCTTCTTGTTTTGCTTCTATAGAACTGAGAGTAAGATTTAAGCTAGATGCCTTATGTAAGAGAAAGCCCCCACCCCAAGACTATATAATGCAAATGGGCATTCCATACATAGCCACTTCCTCCCACCAGGAAGCCAAGAGAAGCTGTGTTCCTGAAGTACAGAAAGAGCTAAACAAAGAAGCCAGCATCCTTCTCTGTGAGATCCCAATTTGAATCAGGCTGCCACAAATGTAAAATGACTTCATTTTCCTTTGCCAGATCCCCTGGGGTTTGCAGGCTTGTTTATGCCTCTGTGAAATGAAGTTCAGCCCAGCCCAAGTGCAGGAAAACACTTCTATAGGAAGGAGGCTGCTGAAGCCAGAACATGGCAGGGTCCATTCATCCTCTTCTTGGGCAGCTCAACCTCTCAGAACAAGGGAACCTCAGTCCCCAGAGGCCAGGCTTGGCAGCAGGGAAGAACTGGCTCAGATGCAGTATTCAGATATAAAACTTGATGCTGTCAACCCACAGAGATCATCTTCCTCTTCTGGGGACTTCTGCTCCCAATATAACTCTGATCTAGTAGGATGGGGTTTGTAAACAGTGGGGTGGAAGATTTTCTCTCTCTCTCTCTCTCTCTCTCTCTCTCTCTCTCTCTCTCTCTCTCTCTCTCTCTCTCTCTCTCTCTCTCACACACACACACACACACACACACCAAGTAGGTAAATCTTAGGCATAGCAAGTAGTCTTGCATCTTGGCTCACTGGCTGTGTTAGTCATTTTCCTCATTGCTATGATCAAACACCTGCCAAAAGCAACTTAATAAAGGGGAAGTTTATTTGGGTTTATGTTTGAGAGTACAGTGCAATGTGTGAGAGGGACAGAGTTACAGCAACAGGACCTTAAACATTAGTGGGTCACACTGCAGCTGCAACCAGGAAGCAAGGGAGAGGAGAATCTTGGTGTTCATTTTACCTTCTTCCTTTTTATGCAGCCTGAGATCCCAGCCCATGGCACACTAGTGCACAGATACACTGTGGTGGTTGAAATGAGAAGTCTCTGGCAATAGAATACCCAAGCCCCAGTTGGTAGCTGTTCAGAGAGAATTTGAATTTGTGGCCTTTGGGAAGAAAAGGTGTCCCTGAAGGCAGACCTTGAGAGTTTAAAGACTCACTTCATAGCAAGCTCACTGTCTTTCTCTTTTGTGTTTGTAAAGATGTGAGCCCTCAGCCTCCTGTTTCTGACTACATGCCTGCATTCTGCTACCATAGAACCTAACCCCTCTGGGATGGTACCAGACAAACTACTCTGTAAGTTGCCCTGGCCATAGAGTTTTGTCATAGTAATAGAAAAACATCTAATATTCATACCCAAAAGTATGTTTCTGTGATGACTCAAAATCCAGTCGTGTTATAATAAAGACTGAGTATCTATTTTATCCATAACAAACACTAAATATATATTTATTAAAAACATGCCATGTTTTAATAGAGAAGAAATGCAAGATGGCTCCTGAGTTTGCATTAAGCCTTTGGGAAACTTCATGATATAGGTTTAGAACCAAATCCTGCTTACTTGGTCTGTTGTTTCCTTATCTACAACCAGCCATCAGTGCTACCTCCAAGCACCCGCAGGAGGATGACCTGAGACAATAGCCATCATGAGTGACAAAGACTTCACCCTTTATTTGGTCCCAACCATCTTTAGTTAGCTTTGCAAGGTGGGTGCTACAAAACCCATACCTTCCATGTAAGCATTCTTGAAGACAGCAAATGTGAGCTAAGGAGGTCTGAGCCTGGCTGAGAAAATTAAGTGGTTTATATTCCTTGAAGCTAATTAAGCCAAGTTGACAGGTAAAGCTGTTTGACACAGAGAATGCTCCGAACAAGAAATAAAGATATTGTACATGGGGAAGGCACCTTACTCAGAGAAATAATTGTTTTGATATTCTCAGCTAAACAATCAAAATAACCCCCTCCAAAACTCTTGTAAATAAACCTATGTTCGTTTCTACTCAGAAGACTTAATGATGAAGCACAGGGAAAGCACTGGGTGATTTGGGCACTATCTGATGGGCTGTGCAGGAGACATTGTCAGCTGTCCCTAAGCAGAGATTCAATTAGAGGAGATTTTAGAAGTGACCAAGAGGATTAATTTCATCAGACATGTAACAAAAAGTCAAGGTCCTTCTGTCTGTACATTTCTGTGCTTCAGCTCGTACTCAGTATAATGAGACTAGGTTAAGGACCTACGTTTGATTGGTAACATGCAGCTGGCAGAGATATATTTCTTAATCTCGGTACAAGACATTAAGTGAGAACGAACATATTTGCATAGATAAAATACCTGGTCTGTGTGTTCCCAGGCCATGGATTACTGAATGGGGATGCAGCAGAAAAGACATTTGTGATTAATGATCCAAACCTGTGCAGACGTGTGGAAGAGGTGAGGGGTGAGAGCAATGGAAGTCTGGAGAGGCCCAGGAACTTGGGGTCTGGGGATTCCAACTGCAACTTCACACATGGTGTTTACTCACTGGTAGATTGCCCTGGGTCAGAGAAGAGTTGGTGCCTGTATTATCCACATTCTTTGAAGGTTTGTGATTCAGGATGCATGACTTCATTTTGTAAATAAGGACCAGACCACTTCCCAAAGTTCACACACAATGTGTGATTCTAGGTTCACAGCTAATACCTCTGGGCCATATCCCTGAAACATCCTTTTTAGCCAAATGGTAAGTAGAGTGAACCCCTCTCCTTCAGAATCTTCCTCATAGGAAGCCAAGTGTGAAAGTTTTCAGTTTTTGGGTAATTCTACAGAAAGAAAGAATAAAATGTCGACCAAGCATTATTCAAATAAAACAATTTGGGTATTAACAATACGTGGTAGAAGGTGATTAATAGAATGTTAACTAATTGCTAATCTTGCTTGTAGAAGCCATGTGTGAGGATTTTCAACAGCTGGATAATTCCACAGAAAGACATAAAAAGAATAAAATATTGACAAAAGCATTATTCAAATATGAAGAACTTGAATATCAAGAACATGTGGTAAATGGTGATTAATAGAATGTTCACCAATTACATGGTTGAATAATATACTCTATCATTCATTTATCTACATATGAACTAATCATGGGGTGAGAGAAGACTGAAACTAAGAGAAATAAAGCCGTTGTACCTGGCTCTTAGTCCTATCTCCAAAAATATTTTATTGTCCTAAGACAATGGGGAAACTGATGTAAATATAAGGTATTTTATCAATTATTGAATCTATGTAATGTACATTGATAGTAGGAACAGATGTTGAAGAATCTTACTATTCCTTTTGTCTAATCTGCCCTTAAACATTTACTAGGAAAGTTCACATTCAAACTCCCTAGATGTACCTTGGATAGCCCTGCAAGTCACCTTTTCAACAGATAAGAGAAGGAAGCTTGCCGAATCTAAGTACTTCTGCAGGTTTAAATGGCTGTCTATACCCTAACTTCTATCTCTCTGATATCTAGTCTTCTCTGTGACAGTTGGCCCTTATCAAACATTTTAATGAATGCATAAAATTACAAATAATAAAACCTAGCATTGTAAGGAGGAAATAGTTGTTCTTGTCTGTGTGCATAGGTGAAGCACCATCCACCAGAGAGCACCACTGGACAGCCAGGTCAAGGTTGACCAGGAAAGAGGCTGCTCTTTTCACCAAAATTGTGCCATCAGTGGGGCCTAATAAACTCTGTCTTCTCAATGTCTACATAAAACAAGATGAGGCTGCCAGTAAATGTGTCCCAGGATGCTGTAAGTACTTTGAAAATGTCTCCTAATTCATAAAACTTGTGTAGCTGCTATACACTAACCATTGACTGATGAGGAGAATCATCATGGTAATTGAAAGCCAATTGATTCCTCAAGGGATATTCACAGTTAGGGGGCAAAAAAAATGACAAACTGCATATGCTGTAGTAGGGTCAAATCTCGGGGAAGATCTTAGCTTACACATTTAAGCAAAACAAAAACAAAAACAAAAAACAAAAAACAAAACCAAACCAAACCAAAACAACAACAACAACAACAACAAACAGAGCACAAAGAGCCTAAGACTATAAAAGGACAGAGAGGTATCCATAACGAACTGCAAGGGAGCTGTAGAGCCTACGTCTTTATGAATTTTGGTGTGACTTTATGATCAATACTCACTGAGTCTTATCTAAATAAAAAATTAATAAGCTCTTAGGAATGCTAACAGACACAAGATCACACGAAGGCTACCATCAGTGCCAGAGCAAAGAGTACTCAATATTAACACTGACATTGGCTTTCAGACCCTAGAGTGGAGAGAAGGAAGAAGGAAGGATAGAGGGCATGAAGGTTGCTTGATAAGCCACAAGGAGTCATGATATATTAAATTTACCTAAAGCTATACATGGTACTTACAAGCATATGTGTATACACACACACATCTATACGTATGTACATATGGAATTTAAGCTACTTGGGCTGACCAACATTCCCCACAAGAACCACAAAAATAACAAAAACCCTGGTACCAGGTATGAGAAACCCTGTACAATGGTCTGAATGACACCCAATACAACATAGATTGTAAGATGTAGCCTTTAGTTGCCTCTCAGGAGTTGATGGTGGGTCCCTATTGCTGAAGACACCATGCACTTAAGACACAGAACTCAGATGATTCTGGTTGAATCCAACCTAAAAGCCTCTTTCTGTGGCCCAGCTTCCATGATGTCTGAAAATATTATGCAAGCTACCAAGGAAAGAAGCAATCAAACAGTACTACCCAGAGATAGCAGTGAAACAGAACAATGATCAGCATAGCAAATTATGCATAAAGGTGCAATAGTGCACTCAGATTTCAGTAGCAACCAACAGTTGTTGAATTGGACCTAAGGCCACTCAACAGGAGGGAAGTCATGCCTGGTACTAGAAATCTAGCCAGCTTCTGGGACTAATGAGGTCACAAACCTCAGAAAAGAATCTAATACTACCACTTTGCTAGACCAGCACAATTTCTTATTACAGTCTAAATTTTAGCCTTATACCCACCGATAATTGAAGATGCTATCCCTCATCAAAAACAAAACCAAACAACAAACAAACCAACAAACGAACAAAACTGGCTTTTCTTTACTGAAAATGGAGACCATCACAGAAAACTACAGCTGGATACAGTGCAGAGAGCAACAGATTGTGGGGAGATCAATTCCAGTGCAAACAATCTCCATCACAGCTCCTGCATCCATAGTTAAGGGAACAACACAGAACACAGGGAAGAAAGATTTATAAGAGACCACAAGACCAGTAAGTCTGTTGTGAAGCAGTCTCTATAGTTATGGCTGCATAAACAAGGCAAACAAGACAAACCCCCAGTCCTGGCAACATCCCTACAAAGTATATATTAGTCCTAATGTGTAGGATAGAGGAGACACACTCAGCCAAGAAGGTATGTAGCTTGGATTTCAACCCAGATTGCTCTGTCTCCAAGTCTCAAAGGCAGTTGAGCAAGTCCATCAGTGCACTGCTAGAAGCTGGAGCCTGGGTGAAGAACCACAGTGTTTTACTATATAGCCTTGCCTTATATATTCTTTACTGTCTTTATGGATGCAAGTCCCACTCTGGACTCAGTGGAGTGAGCTCAGAGCGTTGGCCTTTTCAGAGAAATGAGGTCATCTGCCATCACATTCACAACAGACCACATACTTGGATATAATTTGGTCCACTTTAGAAGCCATGGGACTTGAAGGACATAGCAATTTGTGAGTCATCTTATGGAGGGCAACAGAAATGATTCCTGTGTGCTGGTCACTCAGAGCTATTAACTGCCCTCAGTAAGCGATGATTTCATTATTACTCCTGTCTCAAGGAAGGCGATAGATGAGCTGACCTCTCCTGGCTTCTCCACTTGGGGGCCTTGGGGGTTGTCTCTGTCAAGTTGAGGAGGTATGAATGAAACCACACAGCTCATCTGGGGTGATTTGTTTTGTGTGTCTTTCAAGACTCATGGAACAGATTGTTAGAACAGATTTTTTTATTTTCCTTTTTGTTATGTTTTAATACTATAGTGTACGTAATGGCATAGAAAGAACTGTTTGAAATCTGCTATATTCTTTCTTATTTTAAACTGCCTTGCATCAATGCGACTCTACATATGGTGCTTAAAGACACTGATAGAAGAAAGCAGGCAGCGTCAACCTGCAGGAAGGCAACTTCCCAAATAGTGTGGTCGAGGATATTTCCCTGGGAACTCCTCTCTTTGGGAAAAGTGGATGGGAATGCTTTAATCCTTGTGCACATAACTTAAGGCAGAAACAAAAGTTCCCTTTCAGAAAATATAGGAAGTCTGAGTAAACCTGTTAGCTCACTGTAGCCAATATTTAGACACTTTAGCCTTGATTGGTTAAGTTAGCTATGACTACTGATATATGTGTGGACTCTTGACCTTGAATCTCCCAGTCAACTACCATTTTCCATGTCCATCTACTTGGGAAAGGATTCTTGGAAAGAACCATGAACACAACTCTGCCTTAAAGAACAACACAGGCTTGTGGCTATCAAGCATCTGAAAGGAAGAAGGATGGAACATATATATAGACTCCTATTCTCCTTTTGGTTTCTTGTATGCTGCCATGGCAGAATATCTGAGGCTAGATAATTATAACAAGTAGAAATTTACTCACAGTTCTGAAGTCTGGGGAGTCCAAGATCAAAGAACTGAACCTTGTCCATGGCCTTCTTGCTGTGTCATTCCAGCATAGGACTTGGAACTCACTGCTCTCTGTATAATGAACACCCTCCTGGGACACCTCCCAAATGAAAGCACTAACCCACACTGGAGGGAGCCTCTGAGGCATGGTCCTCATTTCTCAACTCTCTTGCATTTGGGATTATATTTTCAACATATGCTATTCAGCATATGCAATCATGACCACACTGATACCATAAACCCAAACCCTACAATGTATTCATTTGAGGGCTACCCATCTCAAATGAAAAAGATGCAATGAGAGGAAACATGTCTCTTAAACTTCATGGTAATGATCAGATCAATCCCAAAGTCTAATGCCCCAGTTTTTCAGGAAGAACTACACAAGCATTGAAGCAGTCAATCCAGCCCTCCATCCCACACTTGGTTCACCCACATCACTCCTGGTTGCTAGCCCTCCAGGCCACCATCTGCTCTAGTTAAGGGAAAACTGAGAGAGGAAGCAAAAACAATATGAAGCTAGCATACAACACGTATGTCAAAAGATAAACTGAAATTAGAGAGCACAAAGTATGAGCAGACTTTCGGAGTATCAAGATATTTTCTAGAGAGCAGTGGAATTTTGATGATGGTTGACCACTAGTGTCAAGGAAATCAAAGCAAATATACAGAGCTGGACTATCAGCTCAGACTCATAGGATGACAAATAAGTGAGACGTGTTGTCATTGGTGAGAAATAAAGCAGCATGCTGAAAATCAGTGCCACTGTGGAGGTGTGACAAGAACACTAGAAGCCTCAGAAACCAGAGCTGATCTGACACAACAAAAATCTAACCTCAAGTCCAGAGAGGAAAGAACAAGAACAATTTCATAGCAGTAGCTCTCACTCTGTGGGATCCAAGCCCTTTGGGGGTCACATATCAGATAGCCTGCATATCAGATACTGACATTACAATTTATGACAGAAGCAAAATTACAGTTATGAAGTAACAATAAATTAATGTTATGGTTGAGGGTCACCATAACATGAGGAGCTGTATTAAAGGGTTGTAGAACTAAGGAGATTGAGAAGCACAGGGTCCTAGAGAGTTATGGAATTATCACACTTGTCAAAATGATATCTGTGACAAAAATCATAGCAATTTCTTTTAGATCACTGTTATTTTCTAATCCATATTAAGCATACACACACACATAAATCCAATCATGCAAGATAAAAATCCGTAGAAGCCGAGGTTAATATCCAAAATACTAATGATCTCAGTGTGCACCAGAGAGAACTTGTGAAAAGTCACACAAATGACACCATGATGCTATGCTTGGATAAATGTACTGAGCTAAGGGATAAAGTCTTCAGCAAGCAACCGAGAAGAAACGGGTAGTCACAGCATTACAAAATACGGGTGGATTCAGAAACCAGCCCAGGCACATTAAATAATACGAATCACTATGGTGACTGTAGAGTTTTGAATAGAATGATTTATGGGCCTAGAATTTAGCATACAGACATGCTCAGAGATATGAAGAATGAAGGAAGGGGCTTAACCTTCCTTTATGAAAAAAAAATCTCTTTAAACTGTATCTCTCTCGATAGAAGCATCCTATTGTTGATGACAGCCCTAATTTCCAGCATTGTTTTAGTGATAGCAGGACTTGGAGAGGCAAACTTATAAATAATAAGAGATCTCTATAGTGCAATGATCAAGGCCCTCAGAAGAAGGCACACATGCACATAGCCAGCGCTGGAGTGGAATGTGTCACTTTGGATCCCTGGCAAAGAGAGCATTCCTCTAGATAAGCTTTTGATGTCCAGAAAGTTCAATTTATTCTGCATATTTTATCGTAATAAAAGTAACAACTCAAGGCCATGTGCAAGGGATGGTGTCTATTTGCATTTGTGTCCTCAGCGTCTAGCACAGGGCTGGGTGGCCTAAGCAACTGTCTCTGCTGTGCTTGTTGAGTCTCCTGTGCATGTCCCGAGTGTGCCTCGGTGTGGTGTGTGGGTATCTGCCTTCCCCAGCTCCACAAACCACAAAAGCAGCAAGGTGGGAGGGACTGACTCTGTGGCATGGCAGGCACATCCAAAGACCCTCGGTCTGTTTGCTTTTGTCCAGTAAAATTTGACAACAGCTTCAACTATTTATCTTGAAAACCCTCAAAGATAATACCAACAGTTCACATAGGGGAAAATTAGTCATAGGCAAACATGTTTTTTTCCATATTGCCCCAAGAAAAATACCCCCTTCAAAGTTCTCTGATTCCAGCATCTCTTGATTATGAAACATTAGGTCAGGACCTCAAGGTTCTGATTTCGTCGGAAATTCTCTGTGCTGGTGGGGCCTTGGCAGCCTCCCAGGATCCTAGACAGTTTTCTTGCATTTTCACTTCATATACTATGAAATTGGAAAGGGTGCAGTTCCCCTATACATCTCATTCAAATGCTGAAAGAAGTCTTTGAATGAGTAAATTTATGTCGCGTTTTCTTTCTTTACAACTCTTTTTTGGAATGCCATTTGAAAAGAAGTTTTTGAATGCATATGGACAAATAGCAATTAAACTGTTATCTGCTATCGTTGACTTTGCTACTGCAAAATAACTGAAAAATAAAATCAGTTTATAGTACACGTATGATGTTGTGGTGGCAGAGAAGGTTTGATGACAAGACCTTGAAGCAGCTGGTTAGAACAACATCTGTAGTGGTCAAGAGACAGAGAGAGATGAGTGCAGGTACTATGGGTTATCTTTCTTCCATGTATGCATTGCAGTAGCCCATGCAATGGTGCTGACCACAGGTAGGGTAGGTCTTCTTAAATAGCACAACCTAGAAACTCTCTTACAGACGTGCTTAGAGCTGCCTCACCTAAGTATTTCTAGTTCCTGTGCCGTGGACACACAGCATTAACCATCACAGACCCTGAGTGGCAGTCCTTTCTATCCTGTAACTGCTTGCTGAGCACCTATCATCTGAAGGCCCTAGGGACTTGGTAGCATGTGAGAGGCATCTCTGTTTGGATGGAGGCAGTGGAATTCAGGAAGTATTGGAGATACTGTGGTAGAGACCAACCAGCAAGTCACAGCAACTCAAGATGGCTTTCAGAAGACAGGGAGTCTGAAGTGGGACTAAAAACTAGAGTTAGCTGGGGAAACAGAGGGAAGAAGATTCTTCAGTCTTATGATTCCAAGAGAGATTGCCTAGAGATGCATAGCCAGAGCCCTTTAGTTATGAGCTCCAACATTTGACCTATTTGGATCCTGAGTCTCAAAATTATAAATCACCTGCCCAGTGCAGATGACAGATCTGTAGCAGGGCATGACTTCAGCACAGGCATCTGGTCCTGAGGCTCATGCATATAAAGCACAGAACATCATCCATGCCATCCCCCTTTCAGCTGCCTTCTCAAAAGCCCATTCTGCTATGGGTCTGGAAACGTGCAGGTATAGGAACAATGAGGTCTGTTGTGGCTTAGCACTATCCACTGTCTGCCCAGCCCCCCTCCCCAGTAAGTCCAGCACGTTTACCATGTGTATAATTTTGTAGTAAGTGGACAAAGCCTTCCTCATACTACAGTGTGTCTGGGGGTGGTACATTGTCTAACTTTTAATTTTAAACCATTCAATCCAATTCATCCATGAACAAAGAGTCAAAACGTTGCCAAGAAGACTTTAAAAATTCCTTGCACCCCAGCTCACAGTAATATTGGTATTTCCATAGTGGAAACGCCCTCTTGTGTGTGAATATGAGCAACTAGCCATGTTAGTTCTGACAAGTGTTACCTTACAGTGGAGACCCTAGACTAGTAAGCATCCAGTGATCTCAGTTTTTATTTATTAGTTCATTTTGTTTAGCCTGTCCCCTAATACACATACAGGCACACACACATACACACACACACAAACACACACATATGCTCATGATAGACAGTATGGTAACAGCCTCTCCAAAAACAACACCGTATTAGGCTGAGGAGATGGCTCAATCGGCATGGTGTTTGCCTTTCAAATAAGGATCTGAGTTTAATCCTGAGAACTCACATTAAAAAGCTGGATGTGTGTGTGTGTGTGTGTGTGTGTGTGTGTGTGTGTGTGTGTGTGTGTCATGTGCTTATAATCCCTGCAATGATGAGATGGGAGATAGAGACAGGAGAAGCAAGAACTCACATTAAAAAGCTGGATGTGTGTGTGTGTGTGTGTGTGTGCATGTGTGTGTGGTGTGTGTGTATGTGTGTGTGTGTCATGTGCTTATAATCCTTGCAATGATGAGATGGGAGATAGAGATAGGAGAAGCAAGAATTCACATTAAAAAGCTGGATGCATGTGTGTGTGTGTGTGTGTGTGTGTGTGTGTGGCATGTGCTTATAATCCCTGCAATGATGAGATGGGAGACAGAGACAGGAGAAGCTTTCTGGCCAGTTAGCTTAGCCTCCTTGGCAAACACCCACATACAAAGAAGCAATAGCATGTTATGTGATCTCAATGTGAATTAAACAGACTTTTGTGAGACAAGCATTTGTTTAATAGGCACTGGGGAGCTCCTGAAGGTTTTAGACACAATCCTCTCTGTTCTTGATAAATGGCTCTGTGAAAGATGAATGTCCATTTTGGTACCAGAGGTGAGGAGAAGGAAGAATACTTAAAATAGAGAAAGAAGGGGAAAACATATAAGGATTCCTTCTCAAAAGGATACAAATTTGGAGAGAACAGAATCACATTATTTATTCTCTATTTTTAGCCTGCAGGGCAATGTTTGGCAAACAGTTCTCAACAAATATAAATTTTCTAGACATTGCTATGAAGGACTTGAAAGATCTTTGAGCATTTTTAGTAAGTGGTGGGGGTGGTAACTAACAGAGCTACCAATCATTTTGGATGAACTGTCCTCATTGATTGAATGAAGAGGGGAGACCAAGAACAAAGAGTAGTTCATAATGCAGAGCCCACACCCAGCAGGACCAGCCAATGAGTCATGCCTGGGAGATGAGGAAAAGATTGGGAAAGAAAACAAAATGAAGGCGTGCGTGCACAGTGAACTCCAGTGGGCATCAGATAGTCTGCCACTGCTCCAAGAGCCCATTGTGGCCACTTGGCAATCAGAGCCCGGGAGAGGCAGGTGTGAGCCTGTTGTGAATTGTGCAAGAACCTTCAAGTCACCTGGATAAGAAACTTCAGAACAAATCTGATCTCCCATTTCTCCTGTTGACTGACACTTCCCTAGCTTCAAATATCTTCTGATTGAGCATCCTCTCCTCCCCAACTCAATATCCCCTCATAGACCTGCCTTGCACCCAGACCATTAATATAACTATCCTAAAAGTCACTAACACATTATTTTCT
Source organism: Mastomys coucha (assembly GCF_008632895.1). Lineage (NCBI taxonomy): Eukaryota > Metazoa > Chordata > Mammalia > Rodentia > Muridae > Mastomys > Mastomys coucha. Next base: position 38,001,952 of record NW_022196912.1, read on the forward strand.
TGTGTGTGTATGAAGGCCAGAGGTCAGCTTCGGGAGTTAGTAACCATTTTCTTTTTTGAGACAGAGCTTTTTTCATTGAGACTTCAATCCCACTAGTTAGGCTAGGCTGGCTGGACAGTTAGTTAGTCCCAGAGATCCTCCTGTTCCTGTCATCTCAGCAATGGGATCTCAAGCACAAGCTACCATGTCCAGCTTTACATATGGGTACCAAGGATTAACTTACATCTTCACAGTTGAGCGGCAGGTTATCTCCTTGGTCTGATTTTTCCCTGTGATTATAGACACTTCCCTTGGCCTAGAGAAGCCCTAATTATTGTCTTTCAAAATGAAGGCGTGCGTGCACAGTGAACTTTCAGACAAAGAGAACTTTCTTATGCATTCCCTCTCCCAACCAGACTCGTTTTCCTGCCACCAACCTTACAGACTGCGCTTCTTTCAAACTGTATCCTCTATCTCTATGATCCTCTCCCTATGTCGTTAACCAGGAATGTGATTTGTTATTTTGCCCAGCAGCTGATTTTTTTCTGAAAATTTTATCTTTCACCTCTTCTTTGGTTGCCCAAGGGAACCTACTCCAAATCTATCTAGGATACTGATCATCTTCTGCCTTGTATAATATTTATCTATATATATATCTTACTTTTTCTAATAGACTCTAAGTCCACCCCCACGCCCCCGAGAATAGTATTTATATTCATTTTAACCCTCTAAAGGCCTAGTCTTTTATTTGGCCTCATTTGTAATTTAATAAGAGGAAATGAATAAATGAATGACTATCTGACTTTAATTATTATAGGAAAATAGGTCCAACACAAACATCAGCTCCGAATCATGGGAGGAAGATTAGACAGTAAAGGATTAAGAGCAGATTTAATCTTCTTGTAGCCTAAGGGTGGCTCTGCACCCTGGGATCACAGTCAGCAGGCATCACCAAAGCCTGTACCTTCCTGATAGTGCTTGCTCCAGCTCGATGCCTGTTCCTCCACGCTCTGTGGGTGGCTGGAGCTAAGTGGGAACTTGCCAGTTTTGTGTAAGAGGACGTGGCTGCATGCAGGTATCTCACAGTGCTTGCCCATTCTGCCTCCTTTTCAACCCACAGCCCTTCGCTTGTCCCTCCAGTTTCCCAGGCACAGTTGTTCAACTTTAGTTGCTATCTTATCTGTAAAAGCATATGCTCCAGCAATCCTAAGGGCACATTAAGGCCTGAGAGCTTGTCAAGTTCTTTAAGGTGTTTACTCTTGCTAATGGTGGCATTTGCTTGCTTTCTGTTTTGGAGAAAGGGTCTCATATATACCAGACTGGCCTTGAACTTGCCATGTCTGAGAATCATTTTGAATGGCAAATCCTCCTTCCTTTATCTCTGAAGTCCTGGGATTACAAGCATTTACTCCTTGGCTCCGTTTATGTGTTGTTAGAAACTGAACACAGAACTTTGCCTACAGCAGGCAAATGCTCTATCAGCTGAGGAATGTCCTTTCCTCTCACTGTGGTATTTTAATATTTATTTCTTGGAAGCAAAAAGATTCCCTTCCCTGTGGTTATTTAAAAACTTCTCCTACTTACATTATTCAGGTCTCCTCCAACATCAACACATGAGGGCACAGGACTGACAGAGATACTGTGTCTTTTAGGACTGATTCCAGGATTATCCTGTCATCCGTTTCCCCATGTCACCCCAATACTAGATAGAGTTCACCTCTTATGTCAACAAAGTAGAAGAATTCTAGGCTGTGATAAAGACGCCAGTCGTCCATAGGGTCTGTAAGTCTGTACGCGCTCCACACCCTTCCATTTCTCAGATCCACAGAGGCAACACTAAGAAAAACCAGTTACCTTAATAACACTAAACATCTTTCTTCCACATGATGTCACATCCTGTATGTATATGCATGTTTCCCACACTAGCTTCACTGCTGCTCTTGAGTAAATAATAGCTTGATTTGACTTGTGTGTCTAATTGCTTCCTTTAAATCACCGAGAAACCTGAAGCACAGAGATATCACAAGACAGACATGAAAACCACAAAGGTCAGACTGCTTGTTACTAACTAAACCCAACTAACTCTAAAGCAAAGGCTTAAGAGTTACCCTACACTGATCTTGGGAAGGTAGAAGGGCAGGGCTCATTCCTAGGAACCAACTCCTACCGTCAGAGAGCCCGGCAGGTATTTTAGTTCCATCTTTATCAGTAAGTCCAATGGGATCTTGGATGACGTTTATATATCCTTATAAGTCAGACCGATTTGGCGGGGGCAGGAGAGGGAGTATGGGGAAACTATCATTGTATGGGAAACCCAGGAAAGGGTAGGTATGGCTGTCTGTTTATTGTTTTCCGAGGCTCATGCCCAATTCTAGTGCTCTAGCTAAGTGCCTGTGTTAATTTGGCTCAATTCTTTTTTTTTTTTTCCATCTGTAAAAGGTGAATAAAGATTCTCACTCACTTTTCAAACTCATTGAAGATATTCTGATTGAGGTGAGGTAAAATGAACAGTGTTCTCCAGACCTGACCAAAATGACAGTATAGACCACAGGGGTATAGCTACACCCACTTACTGATGACTTTGTAACAAATCTTCAAAGTGTATATGCATCACCACCTCCAATTTCTGAATACATAAACTGAGTTTCTCAGAGCTTGTGCCATCTAAGCACGGTGGCATGGCAAGCCCCAGAAGCAAGAATTAAAATTCAGGGTGTGGATGCATAGCTTAGGATCCCCTTGTTAGAACAGTGCTTATGTCAGTAGATCTTCTCCTAATCACATCTAGGAATCATTGTGGTTGCAAAGAAAGGAGGGATACTACAGATTGGTTCTAGAACTAAGGAAAAGAGTTCAGGGGGTCCGTACTCTTGTTCTCCACCGATGGGTCACCACTAAAGCTTGCCACCTCTTCATACTCACCTCCAATCCTTGTGCCACCAGAGCTACCTGGAACAACACACAAGTGAACAGTGTGGATTCCTGTTGCTAACCCAATGGGCACTTCTGGAGTCATCCTAACAAATATGCTCTCATCTGTCTAAAAATCCTTTCTGGCTGTGTCTCCCTACCTTCCTCATACTCCTTAAATATAGTGCAGGCATCTCTGCTTCTTTATTGTTTCCCCAAGTGCCATTTTTCTCTTGTAATTACTCCCAGACTCTTGCTGTGTTCCCATTCTGCTAGATTTCAAGACTGGAAGCTTCATCTCTTTCCAGAGCTCGAACTCTTTATCATCATCATCATCATCATCATCATCATCATCGTCGTCGTCGTCGTCGTCGCCATCATCATCATCATCTAAAATTACTCTCACATCTTGAGTTAAGTCAGCTCTCTTCTCGAGTTCCAGTTACTTATAGGACGCCTCTATTTTGATGACTCAATGCTACTTCAAACTCAGCTTAATAAAAGTCTTCTCAATATCTAAACAGATTCCTCTTACATTCCATAATGAAGTTGTCACATCAGTAGAGAACCTGGGTATTCTTCTGAGAGTCACCAACTCTTTCAGATTCTACTTCTGATTGAAGTCTATTCCCCCCTAATTTTATTCCATTGTCACTGTCATCAGCCCTTGTGAGCTCCATGACAGCTTTCTCCACCTTTTCCTACCCTACTTCAATATGACTTACATCAGTGATTCTCAACCTTCCTAATGCTGAGACCCTTTAATACAGTTCCTTATGTAGTGGTGACCCACAGCCATAAAATTATTTTTGTTGGTACTTCATAACTATAATTTTGCTACTGTTATGAATTATAATATAAATATCTGTATTTTCTCATAGTCTTAGGTGATTCCTATGAACAGGTCATTCGTGCCCTGAAGGAGTTGTAACCCACGGCTTGAGAACCACGGATCTATATGCTGTGATGTTCTAGCACGTCCCTCTGTTCTCATTTGTCAAGGCCTCCTGAAGGAAGAAGTAAGACACTTCCTGTAGTCGTGACTCCTTTTGATATGATGCCAGCCTTCCCAGTTTTATCTTTCCCTCATCCATATTCATTTTTAAAAGTTCCTGACCCTGACATTCCTGAGTCTGTCAGGTTGTCTGAGGCATGGTACTGTGTAAGCACTGGAGCCAGTGGGAGTGTGGGAGTCTCTGGGATGACACCCACATATCCTTCTGGTCTCAGCTTAGATATCTCTTTACCTGAGATGTCCTCTTGGGATGCCTCAATCTTACCCCCAGAACATTGTTTATAGACTCTACATATGATTCGTGTACTACCTATGCCTACATTTAGCACAGCACTCTCTTGTAACAAGCCATTTATTTCTGTATTTATTTTTTATTTTCCTCTACAGAGACTAGTTCACACTCATAATTACATGTGCAGTGCAGGAAACAAGGCCTAACCCAATGGTTTTCTGGAATAGGTGAACAGGTGTGTAAACTTGTATACCCTGCACAATCTCATGATTTTACAGCCATTCCATCCCTGGGTCTTTTATCGCTATCACGTCAGAGTTCAGCAGGTCAAGATGTTTTGTAACTTCTAGATCCCAAAAGCTGTGGGAACTGCTTGGGTTTGTATCACCCAGTGACTCATGTTTACCCTAAGTTTCACTTTGAATTTCAGGTTCAAAGAAAAAAAAATGTTTCCTGGATACCTTAGACCTCAATGAAGATTCAATTACGCTCATTTGGGTCATTCCTTCATTTTTTCTAAGGCCTTTCTCAATCTGGTTGCCTTTCTCAAACCTGGCATCAACAGTGGTGTCACATGGGCTGTTGTCAGTTCTGTAGATAACAAAACAACCTCCCAGCTCTCTCACAGCTTCTTGCTCTCTGTCCTCACTCTTCATTCTTTTGAACCTATCTGTAAATATTGCTTGGCTTTGCTTTCCAAAGCTCATTGTAAACCATTTCAGAAAGACATAGGCAAACAAGGAGAAATCGATTAAGGTTCCCTTCTTTTATTTTTTTTTTAAAGTTATTTCATCAATTGTATTTTTTCTACCAAAGCATCTGGGTATAATGGCTGTTTCTCATTTATTCAACAGATATCTACAGAGTGTCAAAATACCACAGGCATTGTTACGAGGACTGAAGTCAAAAATAAAAGAAATTCAGACCTTGCCTTTGGTGAATAAACTGCAACAAAGAGGTTTAACAAACATCACATTAACTTGAGATGAACACAGCTTCTCCAGCTGGTCCCACACATGCCACTGTTATTTTACTCCAGGGCTGTGTTTTCTCTGTGTGGAACATATTTCCCAGTGCTGAGCCTATAGATAATTACTAAAGAAGTTTGTACATGAAGAACTTTATTATTCTTATTTATTATAAAAAAAGCAAAACTATCACCTCATCCTGCACTTACATTGCATTCTTTATTTTTTGTTTCTCTTCATTCCTCATGTCTGGGTCATAAAGGAGAACTGATTTTTCTACTTAGACAACACTAGATTCTATGATGCGGGAAGTCAAAGAAATTGGGAAATTCTAGAAAAGGCCCATGTCTAAGACTGGTTCCAGGTCAATTTGAGAACTGGAGAATTGCATAAGAATGATGACTCAACCATCATGTCATCTGGCCTCTTCTTTTACGAACGAGAGAGATGTCTAGTGACCCAATCCTGCAGGAAGCCAAGTCTCCAGCTGGAAAGTGATGTTGATGGGATAATTATGGAGGGAAATTCCTTGTCTAAAGAAGACAATGAAAGCGATATTCTGAATATTTCATGTAAAAGCCAAAAAGAGGGATAAAAAACCATGAGGAAAACAGATTAGGCAAACTTGAACATATCCACTCCACTCTTTCTTTATATATCCTGACCAGGGAGAGCATCAACTACCCATCAAGCACTTCAACCTAATATGTCTAGCAAACAAATCTCCCAGTCCCAGCCACTATCAACATGTGACATTGGTCAACTTGACATCACTTCAGAGGCTCTATCCTAAAGTGACCAGTGCCAAATAGGCAATCTACCTATTATTTTCAGTTATTTATCCAGCATCTCTAGGTTCAAGCCCACACATTGATTAGTCTGCCTTCAGAGTGAAGACAGTCCAATAGTGAGTTGGAAACAAAAGAATGAAAACTCAGTTCCTATATTTTAGAACAGAATACATTTTCTACCATTTTATGCTCCCCCTTTTAACTTACTTTTCTCAAACAATCATTTTTTTTTTTTTTAATCAGGAAATTCTGCTCTATACCTAGCCCAGGTCTGACTTGGATTTCAGAAGACTCTAAGTAGATCATAAAACCAAACCCCAAAGGGCATCGTGACAGGTCAACTAAAAAAGCCAACAGTAAACAAACCACTGGCAAGAACCGAATCTTTGGGCTCATGTGCATCTGTGTGTGTTCAAATGCTTATATGCAGACTAAAGTATATTAAAGAATCTAAACTATGATTAAGGGATTATAAAAAATAATGGGGCATATTTGAAAGATAATCAAATAAATTCTGTAGAAATTGGCACTCTAACCATTCAAAGCAAACTGATCATTGAATTTAAACAATTGGAGACTGGTATAAAATAATTACCTGTAATGTGATAAACAGAAAAATATGTATAAGTTACAAAATAGATGCTGAGAGACAAGAGGGCATAACTACAAGATAAGCAAAGACAGTTCCAGTTTGGGGACACGATTGACAAGGACAGAAAAGCAAAATTTAAAGCAACACTGACTGAAATTTCCCAGAACTGATGAAAAGGAGAAGTTTCAAATTCACACAAGCCAATCTGATTTTTAGATGTAGAGGAAAACTAATTAACCTGGATCTATTTCAGGTGTATTAAAACCACTATGAGCAGAAGAAAAAAAAAAATTCAGAGTAGCAGGAAGGAAAAAAAAGGGGTAGATTTTGTACTAAAAAGAATGAGTGTACTAATACAAATGTGACAGAGGATGAGAAGTGCCTTTACTTCTTGTCCTCACAACAGAAAGAATATCTCAGAAGTGTATTCATGTAGGCGGCTGTGGCATGTGGTGGCTCACACCTGTAGTCTCAGCACCCCTGCTCAGGAGGTCAATGAAGGAGTTCCACTTCAACCTCAGCTGCACAGCCAGTCCCGGGCTAACCTGGGCTGTAGGGAATTCTGTCTGCAACTAACAATCTCCCAAGTATATTCTGGAGCAAAAAGAGAAATGATGTCAGAGGTCTGCTTCGAAGGCATTGTGACCCAAGCCAATAAACTGAAGGAATAAATCTGAACAGACAATTATGGTAAAAATCATACTCATAATAAAAATATATAATTTATGAAATAGAAAATAAATGAAAGGAATGGGCCTGGAGAGATGGCTCAGCAGCCAAGAGGACTTGCTTACTGCTCCTACAGAGAGCATGTTCCTGTGATGGTTTGAATGCTATGCTCCCTTAAAGTTTTAATCATTCACATACTTTGTCCTCTATTGGTGGCTATTTAAGGTTGGTTAGGAGCTGTGGCCTTACTAGAGGAAGTATGCCACTGGAGACAGGCTTGAGGTTTCAAAAGACTGACACTGTGCCAGTTGTCTCTGCTCCCTGTTTGTAGTCTGAGATATTAGCTCTCAGCTTCTTCCCTAAATACCTCCAACCTGCTTCCACCATTAAGTACTCTAACTCTGGAACTGTAAGCCCTAAATAAACTTTCTTTTATAAGTTGCCTTTGTTATAATTTGTTTTTTGGTTTTGTTTCATTTCATTTTGTTTTGTTTTTTCATTTTTTTACCACAGCAATAGAAAAGACGTTCCAGAGGTTCAGATTTCAGCTTCAAGGTAACCCAATACCCTACCCTCCCTGGCTTCCATGGGTTCCTATGTGCTGTGCATGTGGTATACATCAACACAAATAGAAACACACACACACACATACACACACACACACACACACACACACACACACACACACACATATGGGAAATCTTTAAAAATAATCAGGTCACTGATTATATTCCAGAGAGAAGTGATGAGAATAGAAATTAATAGCCCACTAAAGTTTGGGGTATGTTGATTATTTAAACTATTGATTAATCTTACATATACAGATATTAAATATTATAATTTCTGGAGTTCTAAGAAAATATAGATCATTTTCCAAATCAATAGAGAAAAATGGCATGACAAATAATACGTTAAAAACTTAGAAAGGATGTAGTCTCACTTGCCTTTAATCCTAGCAGTCCAGAAACAATAGCAGGTAGATCTCTGTGAGTTTGAAGTCAGTCTGGTCTACATAGCCAGCCAGTCCTACATACTGAGACCCTTTCAAAATAATAATAATAAAATAAAGAAATGTGAAACTGTTGAAAGAAATAGAGTGTAGAAAAAAATAGAATTAAATCTGGCAGAGTGACTTCTTTTTCCCTGAGATAGCCTATCTTCAAGTTCCACCCATTCCCAGTATCCCAGCGATTTCTCTGGAAACAAGGCATATGACAGAGAACCTCATTCCTCCTTAAAACATGTTCATTCTTACATGTGAACTTTCTGAACTCCAGGCTTCTAGGGACAGGACAAATCATTAATTGTTTTCCTATTCAATACTTCAGAACATTTGCCATGTGCTAGTGCATTTGTTTGTTGTTTGCTTTCTTTTGCCTTCAATTTTCAAGGAACTATGTTCCAGTGAGGGCAGGGAAGATAGGTAAAAGGTGAACCCAGATTCTGAAAGCCAGGGCACCTGCTTCAGTACTGTACCAATGATGCCCTCTGGATGAAAAGTGTTCAGACAGTGCCCTGATTTGTCAATCACACAGCAGAGTCCCAGCTGCTACGGTCCACAAACATCTTGTTTGTTACTGCTATAATTACACTTAGCAGGCTTATCATGAAGTCAAATGCATGTCTGCCGATTCAGGATGGGTTTAAGTGAGCCTTCCATGCTCCAGTACTAGCCTCCTCCAGAGACAGGTGATAACTTTATCACTCTGAGATTCTAATGATCTGTTAAAGAGCAGGAAGCCATGGAGTGAAAATACCCCTTAAACTCATACATTTAGCCATAAATTAAAGACCTCAGGTAGGACCATCATGGTATAACAGGAAATAGAAAAGAAGCCCAAATTCCTAAGGCATCATAGGGATGTTGCCATAAAGGATGGTAAGGATCAAGATGTAGCTAGAGGGCACTGGGATGAGGTCACCTTCTTCAGGGTACCAGATAACTCTAGTTTACGACCATGTGAGAAAGGATTCCTTTCCCCGGGCTCTGCCAAACAGCCTTATCTGGATTCATTATCTCCATCAGGCTGTTGTTTAATCATTCAACTATCTTCTCATTGGAAAGCTTTATTCTTGAATGCTAAAAAGTATGAAAAAATTATCAAAAAAGAAAACAAGATGAAAAGACATGGTATAGGTCCTATATGTGGAGTTGGAGTATAGTTAAATCTTGTTTCACATACAACACCTTTAATATGGCCTGCAAACAAGCCAACCTCCAGGTTTAGCTGAACATTGGACTGAGCCGAAGTAAAACCTCCTGAAAGGTCATTAACCCTTCCCCACAAACTGTCCCAGGACTGAGACCCCACTCAACTGTTTCTTAAACACAGCACTGCTCCTGTCTGCATGAAAGCACGCAATGCAATTTCCCATCCTCACTGTGCTTTCAAAACTGCCCACTGTGAACCTCAGAGTGCTTAGTCCAAGCAACTCGAAGTTTCCTCTCCTAGGTGAAAATTCCCAAATGGTCTCCAAGAAGATCTTAGGGTCTCACTTTCCTCAGTACCTCAACTCGAACTTGAACTGACAGAATGATCAACTCAGTTTATATGAAAGAAAAGAGAAAATTGATCTGAATGTCAGCAAAACACTCCACTCCACAAATGGGAACAGTGACATTTACCAGGGAGGAGCCTAAGTCCCAGGAATTGATCGTTTTAGTCATCTCTTCCTTTAGTCTTTGCAAGTAACCTTGTGCTAGGAACATAGTATCATTACATACATCCGAATAACAAGGAAAATAAAAACCCAGTATAGTTATAATCCTCTCAACCAAAATTCAAACACAAGGCTGTTAATCTTTATGATTTTGATCTTTATGTATGAGATCAAGTGTCAGTCAGTGGTTCCTCTGAGTCAAACCCTCATTGGGGTAGACAATGGCTTGCCAGGGTCCCAGGGCTCCTCTACCATCACTGAAGACTGTGCTTGCTAGCACACAAGACTTGTAAGATGTTATACCTCTCAAAGGATTCTCTAAGATTTATTTCTATAGCTAAGTTGCTTTTTGTTTGGTTTTGTTTGTTTTATATAAGGAAGATACAGACAATTAATCACAACAAAAACTCATAAAAACTGGCTGGAGAGATGCCTCAGCATTTAAGAGTGCTTTCTGCTCTTGCAAAGGTGTAAGGTTCAGTTGCTGGGACCAGATCCATACCCAGCATCTGTGCCCAGCAGTTCACAATTATTACCACTCCAGCTCCAGGGGATCCAAGGGATTTTCTGGCCTCCTTGGGTACTCTACGCAGAAGCAAATGTACACACACACACACACACACACACACACACACACACTCAGAGAGAGAGAGAGAGAGGGAGAGGGAGAGAGGGAGAGAGAACACACAGCACACACACACACTCAACATGTAACCATTCGGGTTTGGATTCTATCACGTGGAAAATATTTTCAACTTTTCAGTCAAGTTAAAGCAGACATTAATACTTTATTCCTTTTTAGAGCAGATTAATTATATATACATATATATATATTAACTATATATGGGCCACACACATATAAGATGTGTCAGGACTTAATTGCACATGCCTGGACCGAGTTTGAGTCCAGGAACTCATGATGGAAGGAAAGTAAAGTCTCTAGAGAAGTTGTCCTCTGACCTCAAAACATGTAATTTGGAGTATTAACATGCATGACACACCAATAGTAAAGAAACTTTTTAAGAATTATATACAGAACCATCTAGGTTCAGTGCAGAATTCTATCAGACCTTCAAAAAAGACCTTGAAACTATTCCACAAAATAGAAACAGAAGGAACACTACCCAATTTATTCTATGAAGCCAAAGTTACCCTAATACCAAAACCACACAAAGACCCAACAAAGAGAGAGAACTTCAGACCAATCTCCCTTATGAATATCAATGCAAAAAATACTCACAAAAATTCTTGCAAACAATGCAAGAACACATCAAAAGGATCATCACCATGATCAAGTAGGCTTTATCCCAGGGATGCAGAGATGGTATACAGAAATCCATCAACATAAACAAAGTCAAATAAAAACATACATGATCATCTCATTAGATGCTGAAAATCCATTTGACAAAATTCAACATCCCTTCATGTTAAAAATCTTGGAAAGATCAGGAATTCAAAGTCCATACCTAAATATAGTAAAAATAGTATACAGCAAACCAGTAGCCAACATCAAACTAAATGGAGAGAAACTTGAAGCAATTCCACTAAAATCATCAACTAGACAAGGCTGCCCACACTTTCTCTCTCTATTCAATATGGTACTTGAAGTTCTAGCTAGAGCAGTTAGACAACAAAAGGATGTCAAATGGATACAAATTGGAAAGGAAGAAGTCAAAATATCACTATTGGCAGATGATATGATAGTATACATAAGTGACTCCAAAAATTCCACCAGAGAACTCTAAAGCTGATAAATAACTTTAGCAAAGTGGCTGGATATAAAATCAACTCAAACAAATCAGTAGCCTTCCTCTACTCAAAGGAAAAATGGGCTGAAAAGAAATTAGGGAAATGACACCCTTCACAATATTCACAAACAATAGAAACCATCTTAGTGTGACTCTAACTAAGCAAGTAAAAGATCTGTATGACAAGAACTTCAAGTCTCTGAAGAAAGAAAACAAAGAAGATCTCAGAAGACAAAAAGATCTCTCATGCTCATAGATTGTCAGGATTAATATAGTAAAAATAGCCATCTTGCTGAAAGCAATCAATAGATTCAATGCAATCCCGATCAAAATTCCAACTCAATTATTCATAGAGGTAGAAAGAGCAATTCTCAAATTCATCTGGAATAACAAAAAAACCCAGAATAGCAAAAACATTTCTCAACAATAAAAGAACTTCTGAGGGAATCACCATCCCTGCCCTCAAGCTCTACTACAGAGCAATTGTGATAAAAACCTCATGATCTTAGTAGAGAGACAGGCACGTAGATCAATGGAATAGAATTGAAGACCCAGAAATGAACCCACACACCTATAGTCACTTGATCTTTGACAAAGAAGCTAAAACCATCCAGTGGGGGAAAAAAGACAGAAATTTCAACAAATGGTGCTGGCTCAACTGGTGGTCAACATGTAGAAGAATACAAATTGACCCATTCTTATCTCCCTGTACAAAGCTCAAGTCCAAGTGTATCAAGAACCTCCACATAAAACCAGATCTAATAGAAAAGTGGGGAAAAGCTTCAAACATGTGGGTACAGGGGAAAATTTCCTGAACAGAACGCCAATGGCTTATGCTGTAAGATCAAGAATCAACAAATGGGACCTCATAGAATTGCAAAGCTTTTGTAAGACAAAGGACATTGTCAATAGGACAAAAAGGTAACCAACAGATTGGGAAAAGATCTTTACAAATCCTACATCTGATAGAGGGCTAATATTGAATATACACAAAGAATTCAAGATGTTAGACTTCGGAGAACCAAATAACCCTATTACAAAGTGGGGACCAGAGCAAAACAGAGAATTCTCAACTGAGGAAACTCAAATGACTGAGAAGCAACTAAAGAAATGTTCAACATCCTTAGTCATTGGGGAAATTGCAAATCAAAATGACTCTAAGATTCTACCTCACACCAGTCAGAATGGCTAAGATCAAAAACTCAGGTGACAGCAGATGCTGGCGAGGATATAGAGAAAGAGGAACACTCCTCCATTGCTGGTGGGATTTCAAGCTGGTACAATCACTCTGGAAATCAGTCTGGCAGTTCCTCAGAAAATTGGACATAATACTACCTGAGGACCCAGCTATATTACTCCATCTGGGAATATACCCAGAAGATGCTCCAACATGGATACAGAAAATATGGTGCATTTACTCAATGGAATACTACTCAGCCATTAAAAACTATGACTTCATGAGATCCACAGGCAAATGGATGGATCTAGAAAATATTATCCTGAGTAAGGTAACTCAGTCACACAAGAACACACATGGCATGTACTCACTGAGAAGTGGATATTAGGCAAAGAACATAGAATACCCATGATACAGCTCCTGGACCGCATGAAGCTCAAGAGGAAGGAAGACCAAAGAGTGAATGCTTCAGTCCTACTTAGAAGGGGGAACAAATTAATAAAGGGAAGTAGAGGGTGGGAAAGACTTTGGAGGAAAAGAAGAAGGAGAGGGGAAAAAGAGAGGAAGAATAAGGTATGGGAGGAGATGGAGGAGATATACAGAGTGTCAGGTAATTGAACAGTGGTGTGTAGCAATCGGGATGGGGAACTGGGGGTAGCAACCAGAAAGTTCCAGATTCCAGAAAAACAAGAGCCTTCCAGGACCCCATGGGTATAACATTAGTTGAAATGCTCCTCAAAGGGGAGGGAGAACCCATCAAGACCATATCCAGAGGTTAGGCATGGCCCCGCAGAATTGCTCCTATCTAAAGGAAATATGGAAACAAAGAGTGGAGCAAAGACTGAAGGGAAGGCCATCCAGAGTCTGCCCCACCTGGGGACCTATCCCACATGCAGACACCAAACCCAAACACTATTGTGGATGCCAAGAAGTACTTGCTGACAGGAGCTTGACATAGCTGTCTCCTGTGAGGCTCTGCCATATCCTGACCAATATAGATATGGATGCTTGCAGCTAACCATCGGACTAAACACTGGGATCACAATGGAGGAGTTAGGGGAAGAACTGAAGGAGCTGAAGGAGCCTTATCTGGCATTAATGGGAGGAGAGACCCTTGGTCCTGTGAAGGCTTGATCCTCAGGGTAAAGGAATGCTAGGGCAGTGAGGCAGGAGTGCGTAGGTGGGTGGGGAAACCCTCATAGAGGCAGGATAAGGGAGGATGGGATACGGGGTTTGCAGAGGAGAAACCTGGAAAGAGGATAACATTTGAAATGTAAATAAATAAAATATCCAGTTAAAAAAAAGAATTAAATGCATATGTATACTGTACCTTATTTGTTTTTGTTATCCACGGATGGGTATCAGTATTGGTAGTACCCTATTATAAATCATAAATGTGCTCTAAATATTTAAATATTTAAATATTTATGAGACAGTGTCTGGGCACCTGTTTTCAATAGTTTTGGTCCACATCTGAGGTAGACCATACAGTGATTCTATTTCTACTCTAAACTTTTTTTTGAGGGAGGAAGTCACAGGGAGGAGGGACAGAAGGAGTAAGGAGGGAGGAAACATGGACAGGTACAATGATATATGAGTATGAAGAAGCCATAAGGAAACCTGGGTGTTATTATGCATATTAACTAGAAAACATTTAAAAATGAATATAGTCCAAGTGGGGACAGAAGAAATAAAAACAGATTTATTTGTAGATGACATAATTCTCTAATAGAAACAAACAAACAAAACAAAACAAAATCTATCAGAATAGCTAAGAATAGTTTTAGGGTACCACTTCCTGACACAGTTCATGCTTAAAAACTGTGTAGTTACATTTAAAAAAATCACAATGTTTTAATGTTTAATTTTGTGTTGGGTTGTCTTCACAGCTCTCCTGGGTCTCATGCAGCCTTCAGGTCACAGGCGACCTTCCTGTGAATTTGGGGAGTGGCACATCACTCAGTGGTTGCAGTGTCTCCATGCATCCCCATCCACACTCTGCCTGCATCCTGACACTGAGCAGTCTAATGACTTTTGCTGGCCTTCAGACTCATCTGTTAGCATATATAACACATGCCACGTCTGCAGGTAAATTGCAGTGATAGTTGTTGATGTCGCATCAGCTGACATTTACAAGGAAAATCTCAAAATCAAAAAACTAGAAAAAGAAAAGTTAGTGCAGTTGATGATTAGTACTAAAATATAACTGATAATATTCAAATTAAATCTCAGGATGCATTTCCTACATTTTAACTTACATGCCCTTCTCCATGTTTGAGTTTCGTGAGACTACATTTTAACTTACATGCCCTTCTCTAAAGTTTGAGTTTCGTGAGACTGGCTGGCCAGCAAGCCTTCAGCATCTATCTTCTTTATACTAAGGTTACAGGTGCTCAACACCAGGTCCAGCTTGTGCAGGGGTGATGAGGATCCAAGCACAGGTACTCATGCTTATATCCCTCCTGTGCTTCTTCTCTACCTCCTCAGGAAACGGCATACTAATTTGCATACAGCAAATGATCTGTACTTACTAAAAGAGAAGTTTTTCACATGAATGTGCCATCACCAATAAGTGACGGCTGACTACGTACTTGTCAACTCTTCCTCCAGCATCCACCCTCCCATTTGCCCAACAGTTTCATTGAGTGTCAACTGGAGTCGGAGACTTGCATGTGTCTCTTCCAGCTCCTTTCTCCCCTAGCCTAACTAATATCCCCTCTTGCTAGCAGGTGCTTATTCAATATGCTAATTTGATCCAGAGATCTATCCATAATCATGAGATATAATTTAAATATGTCACAGGAGACACAAACAAAAATTAAATGAGTATGACAAGAAAATAAGAGAAATGGGTTTTTAGAACCATATAATGGAGATATTATTTTCTCCCTTTTGGTTAAAAAAAAAAAAACCTTTTTAATCTAAGTGTTTTAAGGCTGTGACTATCAGAGACTCCTCTGCTCCAACAGTCCCTGCTCTGCACTTGCTGGCATGCTCATAGGAATGCACACGGGACATGCTATGGAGTAGAGAGGCTACCTGCAGTAGAGTTTGTCAGGCCATGGGCTCTAGTTGGATGGAAGAAGAGATTTCGCTTTGATTTCCAAAATAGATTACATGGAAGCCAGGCTGCTTCTCCCATGTTTCTATTCACTGCCTGCCGTTGTTTGTGATATGTCTGTGAGCTGACTATGAATTCACTCTGTAGACTCCAAAAGCTGGCGTTACAAGCATGATCGGCCATGCCCAGCCTTAAAGGAAGCAAAGGGTCTTAACAAAACCCTGGAGAAACAGCAGGGGATGGGCTTCTGTACTCAGTTATGATAGAGGATTAGAACCATCTCTTCTACCCAAGATGACAAAACAAAACAAAAAAAAAACCCTCTTAAAACAAAAGGCATCCCAATGTGATAGCAGACATCATACACTCAGCAGAAACACCAAGACACTGATGATGGTATAGTCCCAGAACTTTAAGGACTTTAAGGTTCATTCCAAAAAACAAAAAAAAAAAAAAAAATTAAGAAAAACCTGAACTTCATGTTTGAAATTCAGAACCTGGCTCCTAGATAACATATTCTAATACATAAATCCATGCAAGTCCTTCCTTTGTATGATGATTTCCAGGATGCTCTGTTCCCCTCAAGATAACAAACTCCTTAAGATTATCATCCTAGCTGGGCAGTGGTGGCACACGCCTTTAATCCCAGCACTTGGGAGGCAGAGGCACTCAGATTTCTGAGTTTGAGGCCAGCCTGGTCTACAGAGTGAGTTCCAGGACAGCCAGGGCTACACAGAGACACTCTGTCTCAAAAAACTAAAAGAAAAATAAATAAATAAAATAAAAGTATCACCCTAGCCTGGCTTCTGATCCCTCAGTGCTGTCACCAGGAAGGGGTACCTCTAGGCTCTCTCCCCAGAATCTGGCCATTGTCCTCCCTCCCCACCATAGACTTCCCTTCTTTCTCCTCTGGCCATCTCTCCATAAAGGCAGCAAGCAGCCTTTCTTCCTTCCAGGCCCCTGTCCCTGCTCTCCAGTTGACCACACTGCCATGCTTCTGTCCCTTTGCTGGCTAACTTTAGCCAAGTTGACTTGATTTAGAATCTGAGGAAATCCATTGGCCTTTGTGGGTGCTTAGAGAAAGGTTTAACTGAGGTGAGAAGAGCCACCACACATATAGGCAGCACGATCTCCTGGGCCAGATAGAAAGGAGAAAGAGGGACTCTGCAGCGTCCATCACACCCTGCTTCCTGCTTGAGCATGTAACATGACCAGATGTTTCTTACATCTGCTGCTGTGCCTTCCCCACCAGGCTGGACCAAACCCTTCCGTCTTTGAGCTGCTTCTGTCACAGCTGTGAGTAAAGCAACTACTCCCCCACCCCCAACACACACACACACATGCTCGACATGTTACGGGGGATTGTCTTTGTCCACGTGTTACAGGGGTATCACGCAATGTGTAGTAAATGATTACTAAAATGTCAGTGATTGTGCAAGCGAAGGAATTCTAGCTGCAAGTGGGCTGGTTTCTATACCACATACAGGTGCCAGTTTGGCACAGAAGTGGAGAGAAATGTCAGTTACTTTATCCACCAGGCCGATCGCTTTACCCTCTTAAAATGTTAATCAGTTAAATGTGTACTGTCTATCCAACAATTGTGTGTCTACCTGCCAAATCTCATGTATGTTATGAAATTGGAACTTATGAAACTGCTAGCATTAGACCGTTTTAATGAAATTCAGGCAGTTCAGCGTCCTAGACCCACTATGGTGGAGCAAAATTTCTCCGCTGCTCTCCTTGTGGGAAACTGAAATATGTGTGCAGGCAATGGTGACACACGGTGACTACTCCTGAGATGGTTCTCTTTGTAAAACCACAGCAAATAAATACTAGCAGCTTCGTTTGCTAGGATTGCAAGTGTTGCTTATGAAGGTGCTTATTTTATTCAGGGCATACCATAGGAAACCACGAGTGGCGGAAAGCCACACACAAAAGCATCCACTCAGACTTGTCTGGCAGAAGAGAGATTGGGGTTGTGCTTCACCCTGAGACTCCTGCACTGTGGTGTTTTAAGGATGCCATAATGAGCAGGAGCGTTGACAGATGTTTTACATGGTCAAGGACAGACCCTGTCCTCATGGATAAGTCTGCATTCCCAATTCTACAGACATTAGAGAGAAAAGGAGAAAACACACAAGGAAAGGAAGTTGCTTTGTGGGATACCTGGCCCCTCAATGAGAAGGATAACAAAGGCACAGTTGTCATAAAGCACAGGCTGAAGAATGAGGGTTGGGAATTGGACTCTCCTGCTTCACTGAGCCAGCTCTCATGGGCCTTCGGTTTCCATCCAAAAGCTTGGGAGAAGATGATGGATCGTAAGTGGCTGTGACATCTTTAAGGCACGGAACTCCATGCCTGCTGTGTGGTATTCAGTAAATATACACCCGTGTGCAGAACTCAAACTTCTGATCTATGTATGTCTCCCTTAGCATTGTCATTGGTCTTTTCAGAAGCTTCCTGTGCTCACCCCGAGGCTAAGGGAGGTGGGGTGGGAGTGATAACCATGATTTGAAAACTTCTCTCATCCTGAATGTAAATCCTTTCATAACTGGAAAGCATCATGAGCTCTGTGCTGCAACCCCCTATGGCCTATTGGCAAAATGATTGGCTTAAGCTCAGAGCATGCTTAGAGTTGTTCCCTGCCTTCTTCACCATCATGATTTCATCCTGATTGTGCAACTCTGAAGGTCAAACATGTTACTGGGGATGCGGTCTCCCAGCAGTCGGACGATGGGTAATAATAAGGACATTGAACTCTTATTAGATTTACATTTTTTTCTTGATCACAAAGTCCCACACTTGGACTGGGCATTTTACTCACTTAGGAGAATGCTTGCCTAGCATGCCCAAAAGCCTTGGTTCTATTGCCAGCACCACATAAAGCAGGCATGTAATCCTAGCACCTAGAAGGTACAAACAGGAGGATCAGAAGCACAAGGTCATCCTTAGCCACTTAGGAATTCAAGGCCAGAGAAACAAACAAAAGTCCTATGAATGCTATCCACGAGCAAGTAACAAAACTTCTCTAGCCCCAGGTTTTTAACTTTCAAGATAGGTACAAGGATGGAAGCATAAACAATGAATTGATTTAAGTACATATACTCCTTACTGTGTGTCTGAGGCTCAGTGTCCAGCCATTCTGGCCTCTGCAATGAAAATAAATCTAAGTACAAATTCTGCTTTTGTGATTACTGGCCCCAAGGTGCCAGATACATAAAGGGTTTTGGACTCCTCGTTCTCATCTGTAGATGAGGAAATGACACTCCTTCTGTAGAGTATAAAGAGTAGAAAAGACTGAAAAACACAGAAACAACTCCTTGGCTTCAAGAGGATTTTTACAAAATGTATTCTGCAGATTCTGAGTTACTCACCCTCAGGACTGTGCCCCATGTAACTGCCTCGGGGAGCATGTGAGACCTGTAAGCCCAGCACTCAGAAGGAAGAGGCAACTTGGGTCTGTGTTCCATGGCAACCGGAGCAGCACAGTGAGACCCTGTCTCTGGACCCCAACCAACCAAGAGGCCCATTCAGCAGGAAGTGAGTTCAGATGAGGCTAAGCCCGTTTCCCCCAACACCAGCAGAGCCCTGGGTTCCCTTATCTTGACAGCCATGTGTGTGTGAAAGAGGTCAGTTCGCACTTGCGTCTGCCTCTCCGCTATTCTTCAAGCTTCCAAAGTTTGGCTCCAGGTTGTAAAATCATATTAAGTTCTGGCAGTTTAAGAAGCGTGCCCGGAAAAATAACCAGAGCAGGAAGGAGAAGAGAAGTATTTGAAGGGCGCAGATGGATTTTGCAGCTGGGGAAGGGAACATTAGCATTAGCGAAATGTCTGCGGTGGAGCCCAGGTTTCCTTCACACAAAGGTCACATCCCTTCACTGTGAAGAGAATCCTGTTGAAGGTATGATGTTGCCATTGCACTTTATCGTTCCCCATCCTGAAAGGTTTTCATCTTGGCAGCATTTTCTCCTCCACTAATCCAATTCTCCTTGGAAAATGTCACTCTGCTTGAATTTTCATAGCTCTACCCCTCACTTGGGCACCTGGGAGTTCCGGATCAAAGCTGCCGAGCCCACGAGAAGAGGAGACGCATTTCATTATTGTGGGCGCCGGTGAGTTAAGCTATAAAGAAATGCCAGGCAGTTTCTTTTCTGACTTTTTCCCCTTGGTCTGTATTTCTACATCTGGCTGTCTCTATTGTGCAGGCAATAGATGTGTAACATGGTCAGCAGGAAGTGCAGCTGCCCTCTCATGGGGAGTGAACAAAACAAGATGAGACACACGTAGGGACTATCAGGTGATCCTGAACACCACTCTAAGAAAAGAACTGGATTAGCCATGGAAGAGGAAATCTCTCCTGAAGCTTCATGCCACACCAAGCTCTGCACAAAAGGGAGAGTTAGACATAGTGCTTAAAGTCAGTGAGCAGTGAAAAGAAGCTGGAAGCAGCAGAACCTGACCTCGTTGTCCCTTACGTGTACCCAGTATCACAAACATATAGGACATTTTTTTATTGCATGTTTTCTTTATTTACATATCATACAATATCTCTTTTCCCAGGTTCCAATCCGATAAAATAAAATAAAATAAAATATGAAAACAAAAACAAAAACAAAATCAAACCCCTGTTCCCTCCCCCTCCCCCTGCTTACCAACCCACCCTCTACTGCTTCCTGGACCTGGCATTCACCAACACTGGGGCATAGAAGCTTCACAGAGCCAAGGGCCTCTCCTCCCATTGATGAGCAACTTGGCCATCTTCTGCTACATATGTTGTTGCTGGAGCAATTAGTCCCACTATGTGTATTCTTTAGTTGGTGGTTTAGTCCCTGGGAGCTCTGAGGGTACTAGTTAGTTCATATTGTTGTTCGTCCTAAGGGGCTGCAAGCCCTTCAGCTCCTTGGGTCCTTTCTCTTGCTCCTTCATTGGGAACCCTGTACTCAGTCCAATGGATGGCTGTGAGTCTCTACTTCCCTACAGGACATTTTTGTGGGCATGGTATCCTGGAAGAAGAAACATGACTTAAAATGCAGTAGATTTGGTTATTTTGTGGCATTAGGGATCTGGAATTCCACCCCACAAAATCTCCTTGTAAGCAGACACCACACACAGCACAGTGGATGTGGTTCAGAAAGAAATACTTTCCTTCATTTAAAAAAAAAAAATTCTGAGACTCACAGAGACCAGACCAGCTAATTCTCTGTGATTGGGTGTAGCTCCTCAAAGACACGGAGGAAGCTGAACAATAGGACAGAAAGCAAAACACAAGCCAACCTCAAAAGATACAAAAGCATACATTATAAATCCTCTGACCATTGTATCAGTCCAGAAGTAGCAAACACCTAAGGATCCAAGCCCTTGGATATTTACAGGTTCAGCAGCTTGGTAAATAATCTGAAAGTCAAAATGGGAGATTGCAACAGAGCTCAGGAGCTGCTTTCAAATGAGTGACAGGCAATTCACAGCATGCCTGATAACTGTGAGATCAGATAGATAAAAGTGTGTGGTGTTAGGGAAATGTATTCTGAAACTGGACAGAGAGGTCGAAAAAAAACAAGGTATCAAATATAGTAGAGACCAGAGAAGGGGAGGGCAAATAAAAATGATGAAGACACTTGAAAAGTTGGGTCCAGAAAAATGTAATAAAATTGTAAATCCTAGCTCAGGGAAAGGTTTCTCTGACAGTGGCTAATCTCCTTTCTCTAGATACAGAAAGGAACCTACAGATAGGCAAACATGGAGATACACAGTTTGGAGAAGGAATTAACAATATCAGAGATCACAATTATCAACAATTTTAAATCCATCAATAATAAGGAATATCAGTAACCATGGCAGAATCCAACAATAGACCACAATACAGCAATAGAGATTATCTAATATTCTGCCACATGCTTCCACAGAGACAAATATCACAAGCTTAATGTTGAACTGAAAAGATTGTTTAAAGTAGGACTTAACTTTAACACGAGTGTGGAATTGAGAACTGGGGAAACCAGCCTCCCCTACTAGAGAGAACCAAAGTTATGATTCCCTAAGGGAAGAAAGAGGTAGCTAAAGGATGAAGACCGATCACAGAGTTTGGGGATCTTGGTTAATATTGTCTTTCTGAGTTCTAGAGGGGCCTTGGGTAATTGTTTCTATACTTCAGGTTGTTTCTAAGCTACATACATTCCAATTTAGGGATTTTCTATATGTGTCTTGGAACTTAAGTTTTTATTTTTCACAATCAATAGCTGCAGGATTGCTACATTGTATTGTCAGCTTGTGTGCATTAGAATCCCTAGAGAAGAAACCTCTGGGTGTGTCTCTGAAGGCTTTGCCAGAGAAATTTAACTACGGAAGGAAAGTTCACTTACATGACAACAGCATCATCCTGTGGGTTGCTGTGTATGCAGTGGGTATGCAAGGCTGAGGGCATCCCACGGGTTGCTGTGTATGCAGTGGGTATGCAAGGCTGAGGGGATCCCACGGGTCTACACCAAAGCTCCCAAGAGCTTCTGAGGCCAGGCCATATGAGACAGAGGCAAATTCCCTTCTCAGAGGCTATGAGAGGTCATTGCATGAATCTCTCTGTCTCTGTATCTCTATCTCCCTCTGTCTCTATCTCTCTGTTGTCCTGTCTTACTGTCTGTCTGTGTATGTGTGTGTCCCCTTTAGTTATGTCTGCACTACGCATGGAAAAAGAAATACACTCATTACACTACCATGACTTACTGGTAACAAAGGCCACATGTGAATTCTAGAGCTAGGGCTCTGCAGTGACATAAGGAGAACCTACACTCTATGTTAACATGCTAAAGTCACATGACCGAGGTTTTAGCCTCTGTTGGATTTTACTTTACTGATTCAATTAAAGAAACAGTAACTCACAACTTAGTAGGGACCTGAGAATGCAAAAAGCTTAAGGGAAATCATGCAACACAAGGTCTAACACATAATGAGCAATTACTTATCATTCTGTGAGCCTAATGAGCTACTATTTTCACACATCCCCAAAGTGACAAATAAATGCAAAACTGAGAGGTAAGCCAAACGTGACAGTGCGCACCTGTTTTCCCAGGCCCTGGGAAGCGAACACAGGAGCAGCACTTGAGCCCAGGACTCAGAGACTGGCCTAGTCAATACATCAAGCCACCACTGAAAACAACCCTAAAACTACTGAGGTGAGAGGCTATGTTCACAGAAGGAAGAAAATGCTCCCTTACTCTGGAGTTTTCTAGGATCAGGGACTTGATTAACCCATGCTTTCTGCATCGAATTTTGTCCATCAATGCATTTGCAGTTCAGAAAGACTTCTAGGAGAAAGGGATTTCCTCCCACCAAAGTAAACAGTTCTAGAGTTTCCTCAAGATCATGAAAATAAAAGGGGGTAACTCAAAAAGTGTGGCTCTCATAGCATCTAGCAGTCCCTTGGCCTTTAGAGAGGATCCATAAATCAGACAAGATCAGGTATGTTCAGGGTGGCATGGTATAGAATAGGTCTATAAATTAAGATCCCTGTCATGATTAGACAAGAGGCCCTATATTTATCCTCCCTTGTGGTCTGTGATGAGCATTCCCAAGTGGTCCATGACCTGCAACACCAGTGCATTGTCACTCCACAGGCTAAGTGTTTGGTGTATTCTTGCATTAAAAAATATAGAGATAGGTAGTTAGGTAGATAGATGGATGGATGGATAGATAGATAGATAGATAGATAGATAGATAGATAGATAGATAGATAACAGCTTTACCTTGGAGCATATCAATACCTACAGGTCACATGAACAAATGAATTTTGAATTAGAGTAATTATTAAACATTCATTTATTTATGTATTTGTGTGTATAATAAGGTTATGTGTGCCACAGGCCACATATGGAGTTCAAAGGACAACTTGCAAGAGTGAGCTCTCTCCTACTACTGTATAGATCCTGGGGGGGGGCTGATGGATCATGTCCTCAAATTTGGTGGCAAGCTCCTATACCCACTGAGCTATCTCAAACATATGCATCAGTCAGTAATATTTTAAAAAGAACAACAAAAATGTTCCTAATCATTGTTTTAGGTCCTTAAATAAATGTGTGCCTATGGATGTTAAAGCTCTATGTCTCAGTTCTGAGTTACCACAGCTCCCCAGCTCATTCTGTGGCTCTGTGCCTGTCTCTGCATTGCTTATACATGGAAATCCCCTGGGGAACTTATGAGCCAGTATGCTAACTTCATGGTCTTTGCTACACACTTATGTAATGAAAACATAGTTTTGCCACATGATCAGGAATGTTTAATGTCCTCAGATGATTCTGTTTTGCAATAAAATGTGAGAACTATGGGGCTAAGATTGGTGACCTTCTGATCATACTCTGGATGAAAGATGTGATTCACAGCCCATTGGAATACCAGGCTGAGTGGAAGTGTCGATTGGCTACTCAGAGTGACATTTAGGAGGTGATCCAGCACTGCCCTCTTTGGGCATTATTTCAGAACCTGTGCCCTTGAACAAGAATGTCTGGCACAGGACAACTAGCCAGCTCCCTAGGGCTAACGAGGTCATGGATCCAAGAAAAGAATCTACCACCAACACATGTTAGATGAGCATGTTTTACTACATCCTAAATCTTATCCTTATACACGGTCAAGTGTAGCTACAACCTCTCATCAAAGAAGCCTCTCTCTACAGCAAATGGAGACCTTCACAGAAAAATCACCAGGGACACAATGTAGAGATTAACAGATCATGGGAAGCCCAGCTCCAGTGGATACAGCTATACACAGCTCCTATATATATGGCTCAGGGAACACCACAGAACAGGGGGAGCAAAGATTGTAAAAGTCAGAATATCAGGGAGTCTACTATAAAACTGTCTCTCCTAGATATGGCTGCATAAACAAGACTGGGACAATAGCAGTATCAATGGATATGTTAACATGGAAGGGGTAATGTCCCAAGGAATCCCATCCCTTGACAAAAAAAAAACTATAGGCAACTAATGACTACTAGAAGCAGGAGAATTAGTCTCCCCCAGAGATGAGCTCCATTAAAGGTTGTCAAACGCAGAGCGGTCAGCCTTGAAATCATACATACACCAACACCCAAAGCCAACTCAGCAGGTTGTATTTATATAGATTTGTGCATGCATATTTTAATATAATATGTATCATACATGTATGTTTGAAGGCTAACTGTGTGAGTGTATATGTGTGTGTATGTATATGTATATGGATACATACACATGCACACACACACAAACACACACATACACATGAAGGAAAGGAGGCTATCAACTTGAGAGTTGTGGAGGACATGTAAGACCTCCCAGAGATGGTAGGGGTGCCACTGAAGAAAATCGAGGTAAGGGATTAATCTAATTGTATTTCAACTAAAAACATTTTTTAAAAAGAACAAGAGCCCAGCACA
Organism: Mastomys coucha; assembly: GCF_008632895.1. Lineage (NCBI taxonomy): Eukaryota > Metazoa > Chordata > Mammalia > Rodentia > Muridae > Mastomys > Mastomys coucha. The sequence continues at coordinate 38,027,154 of NW_022196912.1, forward strand.
CTGAAAATCAACTAAGTCTGCTTCATAGGATCCAGCATGCCTTGGAGGATACCCTACACTCACTCTTTGGCAACATCCCTTCCCTGTGCAAGGAAATCTGGCCAATTAGTAACCCCAGCCATGCCCTCCATGCCTTTCCCCATCCAAACCATAAATTCAGGATCACAGGGAACAGGAACTTTCAGCAGCCAGTCAGGTCAGACACCCTGCAGAGAAGATTAGGTTGAATCACCCAGGGCACTGCCTAAGTGCCACTCCTCAGACACAGCACAGCCTACAAACTTGCTGTCTGTATGTCAGGAGATAGAAGACACCTGGGCCAAATCCCACGGTTGTCATGACAGCCAAGTCTGAAATAGACTGTAGACACAAGAGCTGTTTGTCTGACTCTGACCTACATGTAAGCAGAAATATTATTCATGTCGGAGAGAGAGCAATCTTCTTTTGTGTTCAGAGAAATTTGGAGACACTGGATTTGCTCCTTGGAGATATTAGAAGCTTTGAAAAGAGCTCCTAAACTCTGGAGGTGTTAAGCATTTGCATGCCTTATACTAATGTCATCACTCAAGAAGACACCATGTATGCTTAACCACATCCTGAGAGCAAATTATGTGCTTCAGCATGGGGAGACCTGAAACTGGATGGCTTGAGGTACTCAGGGGGACAGTGTTTAAGAATAGTATTAGGCACCTACCATTTATCACCTTTATCCATTCTCTAGGACAAAAAGAAGGAGAGAGAAAGATAGAATGTCTGTGGTGAGGATAAGAGCCTAGAAATAGCTTTCAACTGAGTTCAAGATCCTTTCTTTCTTCATCCTGTCTATAATCTTTAGAGTTTCTGCTACAGTCCAGTGAGCTTCTATAATATTTTTATAAGCAATGGTCCTAGCCTCCAGACATTTCCTATTGACTACTGGATTGGTAAGAAGGGCAGATGTGGCCTCTGTGCTGGACAGAGCGACAGCCACAAAGCCCCCATCATTTCTGAGTATGCAGAATATGGCTGGTGAGCTGGGATGCACTCTGAGTGCTGACTTCACGCTAGAGTTTGAAGATCTCATATGAGAATAACCTAAAATATTGGCCTTGTTGTAACTTAAAACATTTTTCTTATCAATTACATGTTGAAAACATTTTCAATGTATTTGGATAGAGCCTTAGATTAACTCCTGCCCCAGGGTACCTCACTGTGTAGATAAGGCTTATTGTAGTCAAAATTAATAGGGAGTTTCCTACCCTAGCTTTGATCATTCAGTTCTCAAAGAAAAGGCACAAAACCTTTATTTTTATAATAAGACTTAAAGCACTACAGCTGGGCAGACATCAACCCTCTAAGCTATTTCACTTATTTTCCCATCAACAAGTCTGTGTTATATATAACTTGCCATGTTCTGCCTGGGCTACTCTTACTCCAACTGGTCAGCCCTCATGGCCATGTTCTCAGATTCACCTACCCTTTGGCACCTTCTCCTCTCTTCACCTCTCTGCTGTCTTCTACTGGTCTCTATTTCAGAACTCAAGCCTGGGAACAGGAACTTTGCTCACCTCATTTTTGCCCAGCTACAGGCTATAGGCATCTTTATTCAAAGCATCATTTAGTGTACATGTGGATCTCCTCATCTAATACTTAGCTTTACAGTACATAGCAACAGACCAAACCTTAACAAAGGCTGACCTCAGGATCTATCTCAGCCTCTAGAGAGTTTTGTCATTACACTTTGTATCACTACTCCCCCTACTTTTCCCTTCTTAAATGTGGTTGTTTAATTACATATGTGGCTTATGTTACAAACATATGGATGCAAGATAAATCATTGTAGATGGCAAATAGTGAAATGTACAAGGAAGAGAGGAAGAAAGAACTAGAAAGAGAGAGCATGAATGATGGATACCACATTGCTTACTTAGGTCATGGGCCCCTGGACCACATTAATAAATTTACTGTGCCTCATTCCTTTATCTATAAGAACAAAAACATAAATGTCACTTCAGAATTACAATGAAGATTAAGCATCCAAAGCAAATGTTTATTATGTTTTATTACAAAACAAAGGTCAAATTTCTTTCTTTTTCTGTTTTTTTGTTTGTTTTATTATTGCCATAATTATATACTCTTTCCCCATTCTTTTATTTATTTATTCTCCATTCAGATTAAGTTTAATTCCATGGAGTTAATCAAAGATTAACATAATGATCCAGCCTCCTGCCTTTGTCCCAAACCACTTTCTAGACTCCCTCCCACTACAGAAGATACTAAATAGCCAGTTGCTAAACAAGAGCCTAGGAGCTGTCTAGGGTTTCCCATGGGCCAGCCAAGGGCTGCAAATTCTAATCCTGAAGTTTGTTCTTTTCTCCATCTTTGCTATACCTGGGTAACCTACCACCAACAATTCTGTGGGTTACTGACTAGTTTCTTTAGTGCATCCTGTCCCAAGTCCTCTTCTATCAGCCACTTGCTTGGCTGATATTCCAAAAGTACAAATCAGATACCATCTTTCCTCTCTTTTCAATGGCTTTTCATGACCCTGAAAACCAAACTCCTTATCATTGTATTGTACAATTTAGCTTCAGTTTATTATATTTATTCCTTTTCTCATGGCTGAGGCAGAACACATACCAGAAATGACTTGAGGGGAAGGATGTATTTTGAGTGATGTTCCACTGTGGCATGGAAGTTATGGTGACTCCAACAGCTCAGTTTGTACTCATGAGAGCACGAGGCAGCTGGTTCCATGACGGCAGTTTGCCAGAATGCAGAGAGTTGGTGACTGGAAGGCAAGATCAGGCTATGAACCTCAAGGCCCACTTCTAACAGTCCACTTCTGCCATCTAGATAGAACTTCCTGAAGGTTCCACAACCTCCAAGACAGCACCATCATCTTGTGAATAACATAGGGGACAATTCACAGTCATACCATAATACCACTTTTAAAAATCTCACCTGAGAAAAATGTTCCTTATCCCTTGAAGATAAGCAAGTGTTTCCTACCTACCCTTGAGTTAACCAGATTTAAGCCCACTTTTGCCCTTTCTGATTTATTGCCACCCTCTGTGGTGGTTCAAATAGAATGCTCCTATATAGTCTGGCATTTGAATATTTGGTCTCCAGTTGGTGGAACTGTTTCAGAAGGATTAGGGGGTGTGGCCTTGCTAAAGGATGTATGTTACTGGTGTGTGCACTTTTAGGTTTCAAATGCCATGTGTTTTTTTTCCAATTTTCTGTATATATTTATTCTTGTAGTGTACAATGTGAACCCCTTGCTTGTAATTCAGCCAAATGCCTGCCACCTGCTGCCTGTCCCATCATGAATTCTAATCCTCTGGAACCATAAGCCCAAATAAACTCTTCCTTCTCTATACTGTTTTGATCATGATGTTTATCACAGCAACAGAAAAGTAACTAATATCAATATTGGTACTATGAATAAGTTATTTCTGTCACAGGTCTAACTTATTTTTTGGATGGATGTAATAGGATTTGGGACTTTATAAAAGAGGGTGAACTCTGTAAGCAGAGTATGGTGGTTTGAATGGGTATGGCTCCCATAAACTCATGTGTTTGAATACTTGGCCATATGGACTGGCATTATTAGGAAGTATGGCCCTGTTGGAATAGGTGTGGCCTTGCTGGAGAAAATGTGACACTGGGGGTGGGATTTGAAGTTATATATGTTTAACCTATGCTCAGGGTGGCACACAGCCTTTTTCCTGTTGCCTGTACATAAAGATGTAGAATTCTCAACTCCAGTGCCATGTCTGCCGGCATGCTTCCTGCCATGATAAGAATGGACTGAACCTCTAGATGGCAAGCTAGCTCCAATTAAATGTTTTCCTTTATAAGAGTTGTACTGGGCATGGTGTCTCTACATAGAGATAAACCTCTAAAACACAGAGCTTAACAGACCCTCCTAGTATGAGCTTTGAAGATATTTGTGATGAAAGCTGTGTGGAGGCCCAGCTGAAGAAGCTTTAGAAGAGAACAATAGTAACAGCTGGACTAGAAGCCATTATTGTGATATTTTGGCAAAGAATGTGACTGTTTTCTGCCTGTGTCTTAAGAACTTACCTGGGACTCAGTTGAAAAGTAATGAACTAATTTCTTTGGTAAAGTAGATTTTAAGACATCATAATGTTAGATTTGCCACATGGCTATTAGTAATCATTTTATAATAAAAATAAACAAACAAGACAGAAATAAGTATAAAATCTACAGTTTGAAGAGAAAAAGAATACTAGGAAACATAATGCTTCAGCCAATGCTTCTGATGGAGATAGGGGATTGAGCAGAGGTCTGATCCAGATAATAGAGGAAGGGGTATTCTCAGGGTAAGAACCCACCTAGCTAAGTTTCCAACTTATGAAAGAAAAGGGCTCAAAGAAAGTGCCTGCTTCCACAGAGAAACAGCAAACAAAAGATGCTGCAGATGTGATTCAAGACAGGCAGGCTCCATCTCCAGCTGGCAGCAGAGCTTGGCAATGTTACCTGTGTAGTGCTGGGTGTAGATTCCGGAAGGATACATGAGTAATGGAATCTTCCTCTATGCTTTCAGAGAAGCACAAAGGCCAGCAGTATGGCAGCAGAGTCCTTGTGTGGAGACCCTGAGAGGCCACTGCATGAAGCTATGGAAATGAAGCCAAAGCTGTAGTGGAGACCCAAGGAGTTTAAGATGCCAGAGCCCTGGGCTGTGTGCCAATAAGATGCACACAGGCAGTGCAGAGAGAAGCATGTGTTCTGCAGGAAGCAAAACTGGGCTTAGGGGTTGGGTAGACTCATCTAAGTCTTTGTAATGAGATAGGGAACTACAGGGTTTAGCTTATGCCTTGCTGGAACTCAGGTCTTGCTCTGGTTCAGTATTTCTCTATTGTGCTCAATTCCTCCCTTTTGGAATGGTAATGAATATTAGGTTCCATCATATGTTGAAAGTTTTGAATTTGCTCTTTTGATTTATGTGGAGCTCCAGTAAAGAAATTGTCTCGTGTCTCAAAAGAGACTTTGGATGTCAGACTTTAAAACAATTGTGACATGAAAGACTACGGGGACTTCTGAAGTTAAACTAAATGTGTTTTGCATTATGATATGGCCACAGGGACAAGTAAATGCAATGTGGTGATTTAAATGAGGTGCCCCCTATATTATCGGGCATTTGAATACTTGGCACTTAGTGGTTCTGAACCACTTGGTGGTTCTGTTTGGGGAAGCTTAAAAAATGTGGCCCCACTGGTGGAAGTATGTCCACTGGAGGAAGTATGTCCACTGGAGGAAGGGCTTCGAGCTTTCAAAAGCCATTCTCTATTCCTTGTTTACTAACTCTGTGCTTGAGGTTCAAAGTGTGAGCCCTCAGCTTCTAATTGAGCCACATACCACTCTGCCATTGTGGACTCCACCCTGTTGGAGCCATTAGCCCCTAAATCATCATCTACGAGTTTCTTTCCCTGGTATCGATATCTTACCACAGTAAAAGGAAAGCAACTCCTATACCCTCCCACTCAGTCTTTATGGACAGAATTTTTCAGATCAGATCTCTAACCAAATGCCCCCTCCTCAGAGAATCATGTGCTGGCTAGCTGATAAAGTTGTACTGTGACCATTCACTCTATTCCCAGGCACAGCTCTCTTTCTTACTTCTTCCTACAGTAGCATGGCACTTGCTAATGTGAAGTGGTCTGATCCTCTCTCCCAGGACTGTCATGGACATCACTATGACCTCAGAGGGAATTGCTACCTCTGTATATCGCCACTCACTTGTTCATTCTGAACCATTGGTTAGCCGTTTCTTCTCTCAAGAGCATATCTTCATCTTCTCTTCTTAATGAAAAAGTCCCTGCCTTCTTCTACCTTACAACTAAAACATCAGTTTTTGTACCCCCTTTCCAGAATTCTATCTCATGGGTGATCCTACAGATTCCTGACTTAGACCTGTCATTCTGCTTCCTCATACCTGTAATTTTCTGTCCTTGTTCATCTGCTGTGAGTTCATCCAGGGTGAGGACCACACCTAACTTGTGAATTCCCATCACTCATTTAAAAGCTTGCATCTTTGGAGGGAGGAAAAGTTACTGTCAGTTAACTCCGATGTAAAATTCTCTCTCGGTTAATGGTTAAGTTTGATGAGAATTCAGAACATTTTTGATCTTCCACTTCTTTTCCCATTAAATGGAAGGTTTCGGCAGGGTTTTCTTTTGAATTATTATTTTTCTTCTGTATGTGTGATGATTATTCTTAATTGCCAACATTCAATTACTGGATTTAGAAGCACCATGGAAACACACCTTTGGGTGGGTCTAGGCAGATGTTCCCAGAAAGGTTTACTTGAATAAAGAAGGCCTACCTTAAATGTGAGTGGTTCCTTCCCAGGAGGAAGGACCCTTGATGGATAAGACAAAGTGAGCTGAGCACAAGCATTTATATCACACTGTTTCCTGACTATGGATGTAACATGACCAGGTCTGGCATGCTCCTGCTTCTGCAGCTGGAGCTACTTTGTTGCCATGGCTTCCTCACCTTGATAGATTGTATCCCTAAACAGTGAAGCCAGATGAACCATTCTTTCCTTATGTGGCATTTGTCAGGGATTCTGTCATACTGATGAGAAATGATCTACCCCAGCATAAATTTATATGTTCTCTTGGTTTTGCTTGAATGAAACCACGAAACCTGTTAGCTTCCTCCAGGCTTCTTTCTCTCAAAAATTACTCATAATTTAACTTAATGGTGTTTCCAAAACTGTCATGTGAAGGGCCTTATTATTTATTGCATTTGCATATTAATGATGTTTGGCTGGTGGTTAGTAGTAACTCATTCTCCGTTGATGGGCATTTAACTTATTTTTAATCTTTTATAGTTCCACAATAACAATGTTGCAATTAAGAGCCTTGCACGAGACTGTGTTCTGCAGAACTCTCTTAGGAAGATAAAATTTCCTAAGAAAAACTGATATAAGTTGAAAGATATATCCACTTTTCACTTTTATATTATGATTTTCCTTTGATTTTGCTTCCACACTCATTAACATGATGCACTATCCAATGTTTTGATCTTTTCCAAATTTGATCTTAACCTGGACGAGGCCATAGTCTGGTCTTGACTTCTAGCCCCATATCAAAATGTGCATTTGCATTTCTCGTCAAGAACGGTAAGCATGTTTCTACCTTGAGAGCCATTCACACATGTATTTATTCTATAAATCAATCTGTCATTATAAGCGTCTCAATAATCTATAGGCTTTGTAACTTTTATCAATGTGTAGAGTCCATTCTATCAAGGTCACCTTGTCTATAATGTCCATGAAAAATGTCTTCACTGTTTTTGCCTTTTATGGAGGAAAATTAGTGATGCATGTGGTTGGTCTTTTGACTTATGTAACCCTTTTTACTGTATCCTCAAACTATGAAGCAAGAGGAACTTTTCTTTCCTTATGTGATTCAATTTCAATATTTAAATAATTTATAATTTATTTCAATATTAAATAATTAAATATTTGGATTGAATTCTGTTTTTCCTAATGTGTGCTTTTCTCTCTCTATCTATATTAGATCCAACTACAACTTATTTTGTTGCAAGTTGTGACGTGCTATTACTTATCTATGTGGTCACCCACTTGTTCCTCCACTATGCAGTTCTGTGGTCACAAGTCTCATGGTCATTGCAGTTAATTTGGAATTCAATTCTCTATGTCTTTGGTTGCTTTTCTTCCCACTATTGGTAGAACTGTTTTGAGGGTCGAGGTTAACCTTGCATGCTGTCTTACTTAGTGTTTCTGTGAAGAGACACCATGACCATGGCAACCTTTATTTTATTGGTTATTTTACTTATTTACATTTCAAATGTTGTCTCCCTTCCTGGCTTTTCTTCTGCAAGCCCCCTATCCCAACCCTCCCTCTCCTTTATCTCTACGAGGATGGTCCCTCACCCACCCACCCATTCCCACTTCACTGCTCTAGCATCCCCTTAAGCTGGGGTATTGAGCATGGCAACTTTTATAATGGAAAGCATTTCATTGGGGTCTGCTTACAGTTTCAGAGGTTTAGTTTATTACCATAATGGTAGGAAACATGGTGGCACACAGGTGGACATGTGCTGGAGAAATAGCTGAGAGTTCTACATGTGGAGCTGTAAGCAGCAGAAAGAGAAAAAGACACTGGGCTTAGCATGGACTCTTGAAACCTCAAAGCCCACCTCCACTGACATACTTCCTTCAAGGCTGCACCTACTCCAACAAGGCCACATCTCCTAATCTCTCTCAAGTAGTGTCCCTCTCTGGTGACCAAACATTCAAATATTTGACCCTACTGGGGCCATTCCTATTCAAACTACCACACAGGGGCAAAGTTTTTATTGAATCTTATCTCTATTGCTATGGGAAATCTCATTGAATTATTTTAGTTGTTCCAATATATACTTATGTTCTTCTGTTTATTTAATAATGAACTATTACAATATTGGAAGGGAATCATTGCTTTAGCATGTACTGGACAGCTCTTTAACTGCACATGCTTTAGAGGATTTACCTCGGTCATTATCCATGCTAGGCATGTGGGAGATCTTAAAACAGATAGGGCAGAAACTCCCCATATAAAGATCATTCCAGGCCCTCTCTGTGGCATTCATTCCAGATGGAACTTCTGTGGACTGAGAATCGAAAGGGATGGAGGAACAGAAATGTGAGCAGGAGAGGAGATTTGTTTGCATTGCATGAATGGCTTCAGGACAGATGTGGATTATGATCTGCTCTTTTAGTGTGATCCTTAAGGACAATGAGTGCTGTACTCTACGGACTCCTAGAGAATGAGCATGACAGAAAGAGTCAAGGACTGAGTTCCCCACAGAGCTATGAGGAGGCAGAATGGAAAGGAATATAGATCCACTAAAATCTTAGGCCTACACACTTGTTCTTGCAAGGGATCTGGTGCCAAGGTGACCTTGGCTTAGAGTATGTGTTCAGGGTAAAGCCCACAGCACCTTTGACCTGATTCTTTGGAATCCGCTAACATAGAATTCAGGGCCCACTGGAATTCTCCAGCTGTGTGAAGTTAAAAGCTTTAGCACCTTCTTCTGCATCCATTTCCCATGGTTGGAACAAAATACCCTAAGTAAACACCTTACAAATGGTGAAAGGTTTGTTTTGGCTCCTGATGTGAGTTTTAGCCATGCTCAGTTGATTTCACTGCTGGAGAACCTGTGGGGAGTCAGTATATGAATGTGAGAGCATGGGAAAGCCTCAGTCATGGGAGCCAGGAGCAAAAAGGGCAGCAGCTGGGCTAGGGCCGATATCGCCTTCAAGGGCTCATCTCCAGTTGTCTAACTGCCTTCCAGTAGTCCCCACATTGTAAAGGTCCCACCACCTCCCATTAGTACCACTGCTGGACAGTAGGCCTTCATTCAGCCATTCAATACATGGGCCCTTAGGGAGACAGATTAAAATAACTGTAGCAACATTTCCAGTCTTTTCATTTGTTTCGTGACAATGATGAGAAAAAATGCAAATAGGCATTATGATATGGTAAAGATGAAAATATTTTATAATACATTATGTTAATGAGTTTGTGAGCAACATACACTGTTAAAGATTGCTGATGGCACTTTAAGCATATTACTCATTAAGGGAAATTTCAAAAATCCGATCTCAAAAGAAACGAAATGAAAATCATTATATCAAAGAGAAAAATCAGATATAACTTTTGACTCAAAAATCAGTTATTTTTTTTTAAATAAAATTTGTTGTTACTGAGAGCTTTCCACTGAGCATGGTTCCATTGTGATGATGTTCACAAGGGAAGACTTATTCAGTGGGAAGAGAAATTGTCTTAAAAGTATCTGGTTCTAAATTCAAATGTGATGGTAATGAAAATGGAGGTTGCAGACAGGTACTCTATTGGGAACTCTTCATGGAAAAAGCATCCTGGTTGTTATCCTGGCCCAGTCAGTAAAGTTACATATGACATATTTGTTCCATAACTGTTTTGTGAGCAATTACATATTCTTCATCAAGTTATCATCCTAATAAGTCTATATTTCTCTTATGGCTTCCTGCATCTTGGCTCACTCCTGTTTACCTACAGTTGAGTGTTTCATTTGCCACTCGTATCTGAATCTTCAAAGAGTTTTCCTGTCTATTGAAATAGATTGTATTCACATTTTAACTATTTTTATTAGAGGTATGTGTGAAAGGTAGGGTTTTCATGTGAATATAGTGTTCATGGAGGCAAAAAGAGTGCTTTGGAGCCTCTGGACCAGGAGCAGTGGGCAGGTGTGAGCTGCCCCATGTAGGTGCTAGGAACAGAACTTAGGTTCTAGTAAGTCCTCTTAACTACTGAGTCATTTCTCCAGCCCTTTGAAATCAACCTTAAGTAGAGAGAGATGCTATGGAACTATGTGGTTCTCATTGGTTCTGAATTCCAGAACTCACTAGGTAGATGGATATCTTTGGACTGATCATTTGGAACCCATGAGTTCAAAATAACCATCAGGTGTAAAATTAGAGCAAGAATCAATTTTTATTTCATGGGCTTTCCCAAGATCTAAACAAGTCTGTGAATTTGAAAAATGAGTTTTTGTGAACTGTAGAATAGAGTTCCTATGGTTTTGTGACCTCATAGCTCACCCTAGCTGGCAAGAAAAATTTACATTCCATTGTGTTGGTGGAGTTACTCAAATTAGTTCAAGCTTTACTAACTGAAAGTTGCTGCAATCAAATTGCTGAATTCCTGGTGGTTCAGAGTCATATCATGCTCACAACTTTCCTATTTCCAAAGATGTAAATTCTGCTGTTTCTATTTTGGTGTGGAGTTCTTAGCAATTGGTTACTTACGAAAAATGTCTAAGATTAGCCCTTCAGTTACCACAAAGCCAAACACTCAGAGTATATTCCTTTATCAGCATACTTGTTTTCCACTATAAAGATGTCTAGTAATCTTTTGAGTCTCTGCTGCACATTCCACACGAAGCAGGGCCCATAGAGCACAAACTCTCCTCTTCTTAAATGATCTCCATTGTGATAATGGCATTTAGCACAGAAAACTGTCTTGGAGGATTGTGTTTCTTAGGAATATGTTTTTGCACTTGGGGTGGGTGATCAGATTTGAACCCCCTCCATGACTTATTCATCACCTGCTACATTTTTTTTACCTCCTATTTTTATGTCAAACTAACAAACCAGATAGCTCAGGCTCATATTCACTGTGTGATTTCATCAGGCCCACACAACAGGTAGATGGCTACATATGTGGATATGATTTCCAGTGACTGCAAGACTAGACCGACAAAGATCTGCAATACAGAGAAAAGTGTCTGAACCTTTACAGGGTTCATTTTAAATAGTCGCAGACACAGTTCTAGGAATCAAAGATGTGCTAAAGCACAGTATGTATTGTTGACTGATACTTCGAAGTTAGCAATGTATTCAGTCACCGCAGGCCTGGGTCCTTTTGCTATGTAAGGGTAATCTAAGGTCTGCCAGCTTCTTTATCTGAAAACCCCACAATGCTGTGTTTCTTTGGGCCAGGTTGAATTTTCAACACCAGGGAAAATATCAGCAGCAGATGCAAGCAGTTTTTAGGACCCTGAGCATCACTGAAACTTTTTTATATTGAAGGATAAATAATATGCAAAGCAGCTAGGTCATTTCTGGTACAACAAATGACTGGCCAGCAGTTCTTGTTTTCAAGTGTGTCTCAGATCAGTGGACTCATTGCAAGATCTTAAGTCTTGACTTAACAATACATGAACTTAGTAACTAGGAAATTGGTAGCTACTGTAGCAATCACACACTTCAACCGCCAACCACAACATCTCTTTATTTTTCTTCCAAATTACAATTCAAAGTGGTAGACATTTATCTTAGTGGGAGAGTGCTTACCTAGAATGTTCTAGGCTCTGCTTCAGTTTTCCATATTGGAAGGAGGGTGTGGGGGTGAGTATGAATGAGAATTAGTAAATTAGTAAAAACTTGAGGCCAGAGAAAGATGCCTGTGTGGTAAAGAGCATCTGTTGTTCTTCCAAAGAACCTGTATTAGTGTCTAGGACAAGACCCTGCCCCAGCCCCAACCCCTGCAAGTCTTAACATGCTGGGGTGGGGGTGGGGGAACCCAGTCCTTGAGAAATAAAGAATGAAACTTGACACAGTACATCTCTGCAAGCATTGGGCCATAATGTTCCAGAGACTGGCCTTCTGGCTTATTTTTCTTACACATTTCAACACAGTAGAACTTGTGACCTATTCATTGCGGGACTAGGGCCTAAACACTGCTCAGGATATTGGGAGGATTCATGTGGAGGCTGGCTCCTAATCAAATAGCAAAAATCACCAGGCTGACTGACCACTTTTCATGTTGGCATTTCAGGTGACTAGGCATCATTCATTTCCTTCGGTTGAAGAAAAAGGGTCCGTGAATTGATGATCCTGGCTTCTCCACTGCTTATGCTAAGCTGCGGCTACCTACAGGTTTGATTCTCAGCACCCACACAGCAGCTCACAACCACTTCTAACTCTAGTTCCAGGGAATACAATGCCCCCTCTTCTGGCCTTCAAGGGAACTGCATTTTATGGTGCATAGGACTACATACAAGCAAACCACCCACATACATAAATAAAAATAAATAAATCTATAAAAAAAATAAAACTCTTCATAACTGGAATTTATAGACAACATTCCTTTCACATGTCAACTCAAGGATCCCACTGTTCTTCTTCTTCATGGCCTTCACAGGCGTACTCTTGCCTATGAAAGGGAAAACAAGAGGCTAGTTGATGCTCCCTTCTCTTAAACTTTGGCTTTGCTTCCACTCACCACATTTCACTGGCTAAAACACTCCTGCAGTTGTCTTTACTGACAAGAAAGCTAGAACAGCAGATAAACTCTTTCTGAGTGCCTTTCTAACCACCAGATCAGTGATGCACTGTGCTTCCACCTCAGAATACATCACCACAGAGCTGCTGCTGCTGCAAAATCCATGACTCTTGAGGATGGACAGAGTGGAATCAGGCACCTGCCACACAACACAAGAGTGTAACAGGCCCAGTATAAGCTCAATCACATTCTACTTAGGAAGGGAAAGCAGGCAATGCAGGGTACTTGCTGGTCAGCAGACACAATGGACACCTCCTGGGCAGGCAGGTTATGTCAGTCTGGCCACTGAGGAAGTGACGCGGGATTAGAACTGCATGTGCCCTCCAGGTACAGCACCCTCTGCCTTTTTATTTGGTGTGCCTTTTGGTGTGTGGATCATGGTCCCATTATCAACGACAGTCACAGGAGTGTTGGTGGGGGGAGGGGTTGAAGGCTTTCCTTCTTTTCCTTGAATATTAGTATCCAAGAGCTGTTTTATAATATTAAACGGACTTTTTTCTACTTCTTAGATATCTAAGGGGTGATTGTTTCCTTGACAATATAATTTCCCCTAAAAGCTCTCTTTATGGATTGAATTCTGCCACTCAACATTAACATATTGACATCCTATCTACCAGACCATGACCTTCTTTGGAGACAAGATCTTTATAAAGGTAAAACAGAGGCTAGTAGGTAAGCTCTATCACAATGTGGTTAGGCGTCCTTATTAAAAAGGAGGAATTTGGAGACAAACTTATATAAGGGGAGCTGCCACCTGGCATCTAGCCTGATGAAGATGGGTATCTCCTAGCTAAGAGGAGAGGCTGGGAACGAACCTTGTACTCAGCAGGAGTCAAGCCTGCCACCCTCTTGATGCTGCCCTGACAGCCTCCAGCAGTATGAGAAGATCCCCGTCCTGTCTGTTGCTTTGTTATAAGCCTGAGAAAATGCAGACGATTCCTTCCAAGTTTCTCCTCAGTCTTCTACTGTCCACTGTGATATGCTGGCCTTAAAATTACTTCTCTGACACTGTGATCACTGGCTCTCCTTCCCTGATTCCTAATCCCCTGTTCCTCTACACCTAGTAGCTGATCTCAAGGAGATATATGAAGCAGCAGTCGCAGTGGAAGGTTTTGCCTTCACTCTCTTATCAGCCTATGGTTGATCCTCTTTAGCTTTTATGGGGTATAATGAAGGAGAAGTTTGTGTGCTTTTGATTTGTTTTATTTGGTAATGCAAAGGTCTGGATCTCCTCTATGCTCAGGGTCCACAAGTCTGAGACCTCATGACTCTTGGCAACCAGCTGGCCTAAAGAAATATATGTGGAAAACACACTGTTGCCTCTTTAGGATTTTTATGCAGATGCCACTGTGGTGGTTTAAATGTGAATGCCTCCCCACAGACTCAGGTCATTGAACACTTGGTCACCAGTTAGTAGTGCTCTTTGGAGAGGTGATATGGCCTTGGGGGAGGAAGTGTGCCACTGGGGTTGGGCTTTGATAGTTCATAGTTTCACTCTTCTTCCAGCTCACACTCTCTGCTTGTGTTCATGAGGGAAGAGATGAATGCTCAGATTCCCACTGGAGCAAATGTCTGCTGTCTGCTATCATGTCTCCCTACCATAATGTACTCATATCCCTCTGGAACCATGACCCACAATACACTCTTTCTTTCCCAAGCTGCTTTTGGTAATGGCACTTCATCACAGCAGCAGACAAGTAACGAATTCAGCCACATGTCACTTCTCATCACATTTATTCTCTGAGAGTCAGCCCTATGGCCAATGCAAGTCACCAGAAAGGCCAAGGGACTGAGCCAAGCTGTAGGCCAACCAGGAAGGATGTAGGCACTGTGGTGAACAGACGTTGTCTTGACCTTTAGAGGTCTTTTGTTTGTTTGATAATGAAAAAAAAAAAAGACACTGCAAAATGATGTACCTCATTCAAGACCATGTAGTTTATAGTGGATAAAAAAACCACTTTAACTCATGTCCATCTGTCTCAAATGAAAAGGATAAATAAAGAGGCCAATGGATGGCTAATGTCCTAGAGACTACTAACATGCCAAGTTCAGCAAATAATATAATCATTCAAATTCTATTTGAACTTCAGGAGAGCAACATTGAATAGAAAATAATAGAAGTATGACCAGTAAGGCTTAGAAAGCTTGCCACAGTGAATTGTTTTAAGCTTTAAAAAAGTAGTTAACCACACAAAGAGGCCATGGAGATTGATGTTCAAACCATGTTACAGTATATTCCTTGGAAGACTTGGGAAACAGCAGTGCCTGAAAATGACAAGCATGCTGTCACTGGCTCAAGCCAATACAATAAGAGGATGCCTGGGATTTAACCCTGAACTGCAAAGCGGGCTCCTGGCCATCGCAAATGCAAGGGCAATATTCTCTGAAGGGCTAGCAAGGGCATCTCATACTCCTGAAGGAAGTGTCTACAGAATGACCTGTGTAAGTCGATATTCTGAGATAGTTTTGAGCATTGAAGATGGCATTGCTGAATGCAAGCAACTATTTCAAGATATGTTTAAATGAATGAGAAGTCACCTGGGGTAGCTGTAATATAAATTGAAGATTTGTATCCTCTGAAATATGAGTTTATCACAAAAGAATCAAGTAAAAGTCATGAGAATTTGCCTTACAGTCTTTTCCTAGACTACTCCATACTGCCTTAGTCTGTGCCGGCTGAGAAGATACGCTCCATCGGACTGAAGCATGTGTGGATTACAATTCTAGATCAAGACTTTGCAAAGTCCAAGACCATTTGTCAGTAGGTTTGATATCTAGAAAGGACTTCCTTTTTGTTCTAAAGGTGCTACCTTGCTGGTGAGTCTTTAATTAGTCAGGGTAGCACAACCAAGGGAACTTCATAAAGCATTCAAACAAAGGCACTAACCCAGTTAGAGAGCTCAGGCATCATACCCTGTCTCCAAATGTCTTTGTCTCTCAATCCTATTCCAGGAATGACTAATTTCCAGAAGTCTGTTGTGGCCCCCATCCTTCTCTTCCTCTTCCTTTACCTTCCTCCTTTCCTCCTTCCTTCCTTCCTCCCTCCCTCTCCTCTTCCCTCCTCCTTTTCTGTCTTTCTATTGATGTAATAAAACACCATGATCAAAATCAAGTAGAGGAGAAAAGGGTTTATTTCAGCACTTATGGTTGTACCCTATCTTCCATGAAAGTCAGACCAGGAGTTCAAGGCAGAAACTAAGAAGGATCCTAAAGGCAGAAACTGAAGCAAAGCCATGGAGAAATGCTGCTTCATGGCTTGCTTCTCATGTCTTGCTCAGCCTTCCTTATACCACTTAGGACTAACCAACCCAGGTGCCACTACCCACAATGAAGCAGAACTCAGCCACATGAATCAAGAAAGTGCCCTGCAAGCTTGCCCATAGGCCAATCTGGTAGGGGCATTCTTTTTCTCAATCAAGGTTCTTTCTTCCAAATGATTCTAGATCATGTCAAGATGACATAAAACTAGGTACCTTAGTCTTTTTCTTTTTCTTTCTGTCTGTTTTGTGAGACAGGATGTTGTCATGTAACGCGCTGACCCTAAACTTACTGAGTAATATGATTGCTTCAACACGATGGTCTTGCCAGCGTGTACCATCTGCCGTGCTCTACAAGAACCATTTCAGCTTTTCAATTTCCTACATACGTGATTTAATACCCAGGAAAACCCGACAGGGTTTGTCTGCCACACGACGGATCAGATAAATGAAATTCAGAGCTGTACAGAGGATATAGTCTGATCAGATAGGGCGCTCGTACGGCTCTGAGTTGTGGTTTCTTGAGCCGTAATTAACCCACTTCTCCATTAAAGTAATTAAAATCCTTTTCCACTCTCCTGCTCACCATTTTCATATTCCCCTAGCCCAAGAAACTCATAAAAATAATAGCAAGAAATCATGCAATTTGCAAGCAGGGTCATTAGATAAGAGAGATGCTGGGCCTGGCTACCATCTGCAGAAGGCTTTGTGTCCATGGAGACTGAGGGCAGCTCATTCTTTCTCACCCTGACCCACATACAACAGTTCCTCAGATGCAATATGCAAGCATAAGTTAGAGGTGGTTGGTAAGCATTTTGTTTTGGTGTTTCTGTTTCAGAATAAAGACAAGTTGAGGATGGCAAGCAAGTGGTGTGCCTTCAAACCCCGAGCAGACGCGATGACTGGCAGTGGCAGTGTAAAGCAGAGCCTTCGTCTTTCCATTAGAGATGATTAAGCAAGGCCTCCAACTCATCAAAAAGCATTCCATTAAGATCCACCGTGTGCTGACCATTTACTTAGTGTGTTTTTTTTTTCTTTTAATACTTGGAAAATCCACATGAGCTTTCCATTCTGGCACCACAGGGATGATTCATCCTTTTATTTTAGCAACAGTGTGTATACAAGAGGAGAGAAGGTGAGTGTCACGGGGATGGGAGATGTAGGGAAGAACACTACCAAGTGCAGGAAAATGAACATTTGAGCAGAAAACTGTTATTTCATATCATCAATTTGTATGATTAATTTCATATATTAATACTGTATAAAAAATTAAGCTGCTCTTTGAATCACAACGTGATGTCGACATAGAATGGTGACAATAACATTTCCACTGTTCTCATCCACCTGATCAGATCGGTCCGACTGAGACATTACATATCTGGTCTCCTCAACTGACCCTTCCAAGTAGCTGTTAATAAAAGCAGCATTTCTCCCTTTGACCTCTTCCTTATTTTTGGTTCCACATTGGCTTATCAAATTGTACAAGAGGATAATGCAGGATAAATTAATTTGAGTTTCATTTTTTCCCAGCTTTATTATAGCATAATTGAAAATCATATATTTGTGGTACAATGTTTTGATACATATATATTATGAAGTGATTACTATAATCAAACTAATTAGCCTACTCATTCCTTTGCATAGTTATTTTAGGTGTTTGTATGAAAAACCCCTAGGATTTATTCTCCTGGTTGTTTTCAAATGTTAACTACCTCAGTGTTAGCGTCAGTCACCATGATATGTACAAGACTCGTGCAACTTAACCTTCCTTTTCAAAAGTAATTAATGCGTCTGTTTGTATGTCTATATGTGTGAGTGTGCCTGTGGGTGCATATACATGCCACAGTGCACAGTGCACAACTTGTAGAACTCAGTTCTCACCTTCCACCATGTCGGTGTCAGGGATTAAACTCAGACCATCAAGCTTGGCAGCAAGCAAGCTTCACTCACTGAGAAGTCTCACCAGTCCTCTGCTTCTTTTATTATTATTATTAATTATTACTATTATTATTATTATTATCATCATTATTATTATTTTATTTTATTTTATTTTATTTTTTACAAACAGAAGGTTGTTTCTTCTAGGAAACAATCCAGAATCACCTCAGGATTCTCTAGGTATGACCAGAAAAACCTGTCTGTCATCATAAAAGTCACTGAAGTAGGTGCCATTGTTAATCTTTGACACATATGTTTTAAAATTTCCCTCCCTTTTCAAATTATTTGTTCATGTGTGGGCTGTGTGTCTACTATATAAAAGTTGAAATGCATGGCTCTGAATTATGCAAAATGCCTCCCACATACCATTAGCAGGTGGTTAAGTCTGGTGCATTAAATGGAAGACTAAACAAAAACAGGAAATAATTACGTGCCCAAAAGCTTGTGGCCACTTTGATTCTTATGCCTGTCTCCCTGACACTCAGACAGGGTTGTTCTTCAGTGGAGTACCTGTCAGGGAGCTGTGTTTGGGCTAATAGAGCATCCTTCCCAGATGTCTCAAAGCATCCTGCAGATCTTTTGGAGATGGGTACTCTAAGGAAAGAGCATGATTTGGAATTAGGTGGATTTGCATTCACTCCCAGCTCCAAGAGGCCAGGCAGTGTTGGAAAAGCTCACCTCACTCCTCCTCCCTGCTACACGTAGAACTGAAGGACTGATGTATAAAAGGCAACATGGGCAAAGAACACAGCAAGGTGTACGACAGGCCGGGAGGGCTTGGTAAATGAGCTGAAAGCTTGATGTGGCATTTCAGCATGTAGAAGGCAGGTTTTGCATTGCTTCTCCTGCTCTCCATTAACTTGCATAAATTATCACCCTGGCAGACATTGCTCTCAAGCTATCATAATGAAGTGATGGGGAAATGGAACAGAAGTCAAAAGAATCGAATGTGAATACAAGACTTCATTTCTGGCAATATGAAGGGAAAAAAAATTCACTGAGGGGAAAAAATATCTCTCAATTAAGACACTAAGAATGAAAAATGTTTTAAATAATATTTTTTTTTAACAGAGAGCAAATTTTGTGAAAGATTCTCAAAAGACCAAAGCTTAAAAGAAAAGTGGAAAGTACAGTGCTAGGATTTTTGCTGAACTCAACACAACTGTAGGAGCAGCTAGTTAAACTCTACACGGGGAGCACAATAGTCCCACTGATGAACGAGAACGAGAAGATTCCTTGGCTACCCGTAGAGAAAGCAGAGAAAAGATATTTCAGTTAACAGCAAGTGGACAGTGTGAGGAGAGAGCAAAGCTGACTAAGCAGCAGAAGTGGTCGACACTTGACAGCAATGCGCTCAACCAGATCCACTCCAGAAAAAACAGACGAGTGACTTTAAAGATTGAGGTACAACGCCAGGCAGCGGTGGCGCACGCCTTTAATCCCAGCACTTGGGAGGCAGAGGCAGGCAGATTTCTGGGTTCGAGGCCAGCTTGATCTACAGAGTGAGTTCCAGGACAGCAAAGATTGAGATGGGGAAGGAGAGGAAGGGAGATAACATGGGAAAGAGAAGCAGGAGTCTGGTTTCCCACCTCATATAAACAAAGAAACTGTTTTGAGTTCATTTCTCGTCTAAACACGAAAGGCAAAGCATTTACATTAACCATGTAAGAGAAGAGACCCACAGCCAAACAGTTCAGAAAAGACCTCTAAAGGGCTGTGAATAATGCAGAAGAACACATTTAAGAATTGGGGGGTGGGGGGAGAGGTATCAAACTTCTTCAGAACTCTGAGAATACCAATGGATTACAAACAACTAGAATGATTTTCTCAAGGAATGCAGCTGAGTACCATAAAGAGCCATCAGTTAGTGGCATCTTACACAGCTCCTCTCAGCCCTCACAGGGCCCTTGCAGACAGCACTGAAACTACAGTGTCTGGGAAAGCCAGTAGCCCAGCAAGGCCCTGGAGGGATCAGGATGAGTTTGGAGGCTCCTAAGTGAATCATTTACAGAGAACACTCACTATCTGACTCTTCTAAAGGGCCTTGCTCTTAGGACTTGCATTTAGTGCCTGATCGGCAACTTCTAGCTCTGTAAACAGTCAGGTTTTATTTTAAAAATCGATAGCAATTGTTTTTTCAAAATACAGTTGTCCAAGGAAGAACTTTAATTGGAGATAATAAAAAAGAGAGAAAAAACAACATTGAAATAAAAACTAGAGAATAAGATTTTATAATGGGCTTTCAAATGTTCTTAGGGATCCCTGTGACGTAGATGACAGTCATGCTGTGTGATGTGAACCCAGGACAGAAAAGGAGAAGAGCTGTTTTTGACATTGGGTGGGCCCTGAGGTCTTGTGCAAGCAGGAAGTGATGACTCACTCTGATCTACAAACTAGCTGCAGACATGCTGGAGGCATACAGCAACACATGCCGCTCCTCAGAGAAAGCTGGGACCATAACCCCGTTGAAGGCATTTAACATAATCCTTGTATAATCATTAGCTGACCATGAAGCTAACCGAGAGATTTCAGTGGTCACACATAATGATAGAGACTTTGTAGAATTAGTCCAGGAAAATCACAGAGTAACCACACCAGCGGAATCAACAAATCCTGGGAGGGACACATTTGATTTTCAGATACATACAGATACACATACACATATGTATATGTGTGTGCATGTGTAAGTGTGTGTAAGTATGTGTGTGTATGTATGCATGTTCATGTGTGTGTGCATGCTTATGTGTGCGTATGTATGCATGTTCACGTGTGTGTGCATGCTTATGTGTGTGTGCATGTATGCCTGTAGAGGTTGTGCATGTGTATGAGCATGTGTGTATGTGTGTATACATGTGTGTATATGTGTATGCAAGTGTGTATGTGTGCAAATCTATGTTTGTGCACATGTGTGCATGTGTGTACATGTGTGTATATGTATTCATGTATGTGTATGTATATGTGTGTATATTTGTGTGTGTCTATGTGTATATGCATGTGTATACATGTTTGTGTACGTATATGTGCATTAGTGTGTGTGTATGTATGTGTGTGTGTGCACATGAGAGTATGTATGTATGTGTGGATATGCGTATATGTGTATGCATGCATGTATGTGTGTGGGCATATGTGTGCATGTGTACATGCATGTGTGTGTATGTGTAATTTAAATATCCTGTGTTTAACAAGAATTACTGTATATGCAAAGAAACAGAAATATATGACCCATGTATATTATCCTTTTTAAAGTCAGATAGATACTGTACTTGAGGAAGTTGAAATGGTAAGTTGAACATGCAAACACTTTACATTCTCTTTTATCAATAGGTTCAGAGAACTAATTAAAAGCCTGAGAATTAAAGAAAAGCATGAGAAGCCCTCACAAAATGTAGCTCATCATCAAAAAGACAGAAATTATAGAAAATAACTGAATACAAATTCTGAAGTTAAAAATGTATTATGAAACTAGTATAAAGTCATCATTGCAAGTCAACCACAGATCCAAAATAAGAATGAGCAGACTGTAGTCGGGTTAATCATTCTGTCTAAACAGTAAAGACCAAACCGAATGCAGAAAAATGCAGGCTCAGAGACTTGCACCTCACTTTCAATCCTCACATGCAGAAGGAGTCACCATGGAAAGTTTCTAATCATAATAGCCAAAACCGTCCAAACCTATGCACAGAATCATGAATCTGCATTTCAGGAGGCACTCAGCGATGTCTATATAAAGAAACTCAAAACAGCTATTCCCAAGCATGTTGTGGTCAAACTACAAATAGACAAACAGAAAAGTTCTAGAGTATTGATGAAGATTTTAAATAACATTGTCATGCTCCTGGGTGAGATTCCCAGCTGATTTCTCATGAGAAATTTGGCAAATCAGAAAATAGCCCACTGATACATTCAAATTCTCTTTAAAGACTATCAGTGGAAATGTTTGTAAGATTATCCTTCAGAACCAAAGAGAAACTAAAAGAGTAATATATGAACAAAACTAAAGTAAGAATGAACAGGCATATGAAGCATTTTGACTTCCAGTGAATATTAAAGAAAAAAGAAAGAAGGAGGAGCAAGAGGAAAAGAAGAAAGAAATGAAGAAAGAAAGAAAGAAAGAAAGAAAGAAAGAAAGAAAGAAGGAAGAAAAAAAGGAAAAAAGGAAGGAAGGAGAAAGGACAGAAGGGAGAAGAAAAAAAGAAAAAGAAAAAGAAAATCCTCTGGTAAAGATATCCATGCATGTACACCCCCAAAATTAATGAAATTCACCAAAAATAAGTAGGATCTATCCCAGTCAAGTGATTTTGGTCAGCCTGGGTTGAAAAAACAAAGGTCAAAGAGATTTTAATTAAACTATTTCCTGAGCTTGAACCTGAATATGCTCTTTACATATTTTCATATGATAGGAATCATCACTGTAATGAAGTTAAAATGTGAATATCTCAATAGTTGGATTAAACAGACCCTTACTTTGGAAATGAGTCACTCAACTTTGCAGGCAATTAGAATATCTGAGACCTAAAAAACTGGGGAAGATATTAATCATGATTTGCTAGAAAACAGAAGAAGAATCCTGGAGAAGGAGATCCAATGTTGATTTCTGGGCGGGGGGGAAAGTGCAAGAAGACAGATACAGAAAACAGTGATGAGTCTCTGACCAGCATGTGTTAAAATGGAGATTCAGAGACCGATAAGCCTTGTGAGTCTCATTTTGAGCTCTGCAAGTTGGTAACCTTGATTCTAATGTCACCTATAAAACACAGTGGTGTGACAGAGGCCCTTGAAGCAAAGCCCATTCAGAGGGAACAGTACTATCATGTGAAACATTGCTTGCCAAGAAAACCGTTTAAAAAATAAAAAAAGTAGATGTAAAATGTTGCTATCATGCTTGTGGGAGGCTATTTTAGAATATAAGAACAAGAACCTTAAGTTACCTCTGCTGATGACTCAGTTGTCAGAAGGAAGGACAAGGAGGATCCAGGTTAGAAGTGCACACCTCGGCTGCTGTACATTCACCCAGATTCCGAGGCCTGAGGAGTGACAAGGCTTGACGTGGGTAAGAAACTAACTCAAGGGACTCAACATCCATGTGTCCAAGAAGAAGAAGAGATTTGGCCACTGGTAGTGGCAGTCAGTGCCCCGGTATTTCTGTAAGTCTTTCAGCTACCACACACCCATGTGGGCAGTTCCTTGTGGACGAAAAGGCAAAGAAAGAGTGCCTGATTGATGATAGCCCTAAGAAGTGCCTGAATATTGTCAGTCTCTCTCTTACACTGTCATCTTTCAAATGTCTGGGAATGGCGCCCACTACCACAGGGACTCGCCTTTATGCCCCTTCCAGTGAATAAAAAACTTAAAATATATATATATGTATATGTATATATATATATGTATATGTATATATATATATATATATCTTCCTTTAAAAAACTCAAACATCCATGTTAAAAGGAATAAAAGATACACTAATTGAATACATTATTATTGCTAATTTTAACCTATTTTAAAATACATTATTATTTGATCTATCATATAGCATGAAGCAAATTTTGTTTTCTTACAAGTTTTTAAGCATGAAAACCAACATTAATAGTTTCTGAGTTGGTAAGTTAGTCCACAGGTAAAAAGGTTTTAATTAGCTCTATTATTTTTATCACTATTTTTTATTGGTTAGTTTATTTATTTACATTTTAGATATCATCCCCCTTCCTGCTTTCCCCTATGAATACTCTCTATCCCATCTTGCCTCCCCCCTCCTTTACAATGGTGTCCCTCCCCCACTCCCACCTCACTGCCCTAGCATTCCCCTACACGGGGGCATCAAACCCCCATAGGACCAAGGGCCTCCCCTCCAGTGGATGTCAGATAGGGCCATCCTCTGCTACATATGTATCTGGAGCCATGGGTCCCTCCATGTGTATTCTTTGGTTGGTGGTTTAGTCCCTGGGAGCTCTGGGAAGGGGTCTCACAAAGACACTCCAAACTTTAACTTGTAAAATATTTTGGCTTAGAAAAAGAAAAATGTGAATATTAACTCCTGAATGCAAATTCAAAGACTTTTTAAAAGACACTCAAAAAACAATCACCATTTTTTATTAAACTGAAAACCGGCAGTTCATTTAGCTTTGTTTTGTTTTCCTATTTGGTCACATTGAGTTAGAAACATTGCTTACTATTCAGTGTATCTTGTTATAGTTTAAAATAATTGTCTTAGTCATTTCTTACTGATCCATGGAACTTTTTATTATTTTTTAACAACAGATGATAAGATATATTGAGGCCTTGTGTCTCTTTCTTATAACCATCCTTAGTGCTTTAACGTATGCCCGGGTATGCAGGAAGGCTGAAAGGTTTTCTCTCTGACTTCCTGCATTTGAGCAAATCTACATTGTTAAGTTTTTGTAGAATGTTCTAAATTTAGTCCCATTGGGAACTGAGACCCAGAGAATGCAATCTGTATAATAATCATAAATATTCCATTCTAGCTGCTTCCTTTCATGTAGAGGGCCTGCATTATCTTTACAGAGGAACAAACGTGCCCAGCACCTTTTAAGGATGGTCAGGAAGGCTTTTAAGGAGAAGCCCGTCAAGAAGGATAAAGGGAACACTGCAACAGCATCTTGGAATGGGGAAGAAAGTTAACCTGAATTGTAATAACATTAGCGTGGGTAAGATTTACAGTCAATGAACTATGTAAAGGTTAGTGAGTGGAACGTTAAAAGGAATTATCAAGGGCCAATACCTACTGGATAAATTGAACTAAAAGGGAAAGAACAAAGAGTATTGTGTGTGTGTGTGTGTTTAAATGCCAGTTACTTTGCATGCTAACTATAATAATAATAATAATTATTATTATTATTATTATTAATTATTTTGTCTGGAGAGATAGTTCAGTAGCTAAAACTCCAGTCGCATCAACATGGGGACTTGAGTCTGAACCCTGGCACCCATGTAAGAAAAGCTAAACATGGTATTGCCTACCTATAATCTTAGTCCATAGTAGCTTGTGCTCAGAAAGAATTTTAGAGCTTGTTGGCTAGGTAGTCTTGTTGAATGGGTGAACTATGAGTTCAGTGAAAGACCCTGTCTCAAAAAATAATTTAGATATACTGTCACACACATGTATATACACATGAACATGCATACACGCTATAATAACGTAAAAGAGCATAATATCCATGGGGTCTGTGATCTAAGACAATGGCAATCCAATGCACAGTACACACTGGGGGCCTCAGGGTTGCGAGGATTAGACAATATGGTTCCTAAGATTGAGAGTTTATGTCTCACAAACTCTTAGCATATTTGATTATGTCAGCTATATGCTGGATTTCCAAAGACATCAAATCAATTCTGGGCCTCAAATAGATACTCAGGAACCTCACATCTTTAAGTTAGTCGAGGTCATGAATTTATAACATAAACAAATGAGGATGAGGGTGGAGTAGAAAAATAGAACTTGATACAACCTACCTTGCATTGCATGAGGAATAGTTTACTCAGAAGATAACATCATGTTCAAATCACAGCAGGTCTGTCTACAAAGGGGAAATGGCTTCAAAAGCTCTCATGACTCTTTCCATTGCCCCATTTTAAGATCAACTGTAATAAACAAAGCAGTATGAATGGGAGGATTCTCTTCAGCCATGTAGCACCAAGACAGTCTAACCCTGGTGCCTTGGTTCATAGACCACCAAAACAGGTGAAACCCGAGTGAGCCATAGAAGGGGAGAAATGGTAAGATAACTTGGGAATTCTGTTAAATCAAATACCAGGAAGTTGATCGCACTGTAAACTTGGATGGCAACCAAAGTGAGAACAGGAAACTAGCGGGTTCCAAGGAGAATGTCTTCAAGACAGGGTGAAATAGAATCCAAGGGATAAACAGAGTGACTCAGAGGCTGGAGGAGACCACTGATTGAGCCTCACAGAGAGAAAGTATATATTCTTCTCCCATCAAGAGAAAGACAACAACAACATAACCCAGATTGGAAGTGAGCTAAAACTTGGCATCATTCAAAGCTACTGGTTCACTGCAGAAAGAACTCCTTCCATTAGAAAAAGAAATGCCTTTCTTGGCCTTCTATTTTCTTTTCTTTTCTTTCCTTTCCTTTTCTTTCCCTTTCTTTTCTTTTTAAAGATTTATTTATTTATTTTATGTATGTGAGTACACTGTTGCTCTGTTCACACACACCAGAAGAGGTCATCAGATCCCTTTACAGATGGTTGTGAGCCACCATGTAGTTTCTGGGAATTGAACTCAGGACCTTTGGAAGAGCAGTCATTCCTCTTAACTGCTGAGTCCTCTCTCCAGCCCCTCTTGACCTTTTCTTATTATATCACAAATACTCTATTTTCTCATTAAAAATTCCATTACAATTGGCACTCACTCTCTAAGTAAAGTGTATATTCCTATAAGTTTGTGATGAAATAAACAACTAACATGCTTCTATTAAAACTCAAGAGAATAATCTCTAGAGTAAAACTCTAGAGGAACCTAAATAGGCAAGACTGAATGACAGGAACTTAAGTTACTAAGGTTATCCAATATTGATGTTAAAGATAGACCTACCTTCATATGGTAGAGGTCCTAGATGGCCATGGCTTATCTAATGGGGAAAGCAGCCCAGAGCAGACAGGGAATATCTGCTTGGCAGTTGGGACTCATCTAGGTTTATTTGATTTTGTTTCCCTCCCACCAGAATCATTCTTCACATGTTTACTTCATTGTTGGAAACAGCTGCTTTGCTTCGGCTGCTACTTACACTCTATATTCCAGCCAGCAAAGAAAGAGAAAGTATGCCATGAGCCATTTTGAGAACTTCTCTTAGAAGCCAGCACAGGGCTTTGAGTCTTGAATGTTGTTGGTCACACGTTACATCTAGTTGAGGAGGAGTGACCATTCTGTAAGTCTAAATTCAAAAAACACAACTCTGGGTTCTTTGTGATATTTGGGGACACCCTGGGGATGGGGTTTGAAGGGAACATGAAACACCATACCATAACTGGCACTTCCAACTTGCTTAGGACCAATTCAGTGGAGTATGCTGGAAACCTAAGAACGATAACTCTTAAGGCAACCACTGAAAATGCTCTACTAGAAACAGCCTTTGTCTGATACATGAAGCTGGGGGCTAAAGGTCCAACTCCTGTAACTCCAGCTGCAGGGGACTTAACACCCTCCTCTGGCCTCCAAGGGCACCTGCACTCATATACAGTCCACACATGTCTTTACAATGCAAAAATAATAAAAATAAGTCTTGGGAAGGGAACAAAAATTTGTATAGATTTTGTGATAACTCAAAAAAGTCAAAAATCAGTCATAGGGCAAATGTTTGGTAGATAAAAAAGCCATTTATGGAGATCTCTTAAGCTGTAAGCACAAACTCATGAGGTCTTACACATAAAATGAAGCTCTGACAATGAAAAAGAAATGGTGTCCTGGGCAGAGTCATCGAAAGCTCAGCTTAACAAGGTAACCTGTGGATTTGATGAGTCAGATGAGCATCAGTAAAACTGATGCCGGCTTGGATTGAAGAGAAGAAAGGAAGTATGTTTCTGGGGTCATTGTCTCTTCATATCCTAAGTATAGCTTATTGTTCTTATTGCTCCACATTCTTTTCATGAAAAGTCTTCAGCTTATGAATATCCAAATATCTCCATGTAATAAACTGTGCAGTGTGTCTACGGGGGATAGAGAAGACCGTTTAAACCTATTCTAACACTCTGCTGGAATGGGCCAGCTTGTCCTGAGACTCCAATGCACTCTGGCATCCTCACTCTGGTCAGATGCCCACACCCACATAAACATGGGTATTGAAGTCACATGGGTACCAGTTGCCTAGTCTATCAAACATGATTGCAAAACTACATGACTTACTGCTCAGCTTGTACTGAGCATTCATCATGTCCAACTCTCAGGCTAGGGTGATTGAAACTATTTTGTGTGTTTAACTTTAGTAGATAGCACTAATTTTTAAAGAGGTTGAGTAGCGTGCATTTTCACTGATGCAACTGCTCCTGACCATGTACACATATTTTTCGACGCTTTCTTCAGTCCAGAGTTTGAAGAACACTATATTGTTTCTTTAAACTTTGTTCATCTGTGAGAAAGAATGGATGTCACTACATTTGTTTACTGTCTTTCGTGTGTTTTCTTACATGCTTACAAAGTAATGTGCATTTCCTATCAGTCTACCTCCATGTCAGCTTACAGGATCTCCACAAATGGCCTGGTCATTGATCTTACAAGTCATTTATTTTTGAGAGTTCACAAAATCTATATAAATTTTTGTTCCCCTTTCAAGATTTGTTTTTATTATTTTTAAATTGTAATGATATGTGTGTGTTGTACACATGAGTGCAGGTTCCCTTGGAAGCCAGAGGAGATTATCAAATCCCTATAGCTGGGGTTACAAGTAGTCATGAACTAGCTGACGTGGGTGCTGGAAACGAAACCCAAGTACTCTCCAAGATCCCTATGTGCTCTTAACCTCTCTAGAGCCAACTCCTTTATTTCCTCGGTTTTTGTTACTTCTCTGACAGTTCTATACAATGTATTTTGATTACATTCATTTCCTATTCCCACTCCTCGCACATTCATCCTCCCTACCCACCCAGCCTCCTGTCCTCCCTCTTTTAAAACCAATTGAGTACAGTATGTGCTGACCATATACTCTTGCATGGATAGACTTCAGTGGAGAGTGTTCAACTAACCAGGGTCTGCACCCTTATAGAAACCTGACCCTCCCTTTCCCATTAGTTATCAACTGCCAATAGGTCTGGTAAGGTATAGGTAGGGGTGGTATGTCATACTTGCATACTCTCTTCATACTGAGATTTTGTCTGGACTGAGCCTGCAGAGGTCTTGTGTCTGTGTTCACAATGGCTATGACCATGCATATGTAACTGCCCTACCTCATCCAGAAAACAGTATTGTTAGAGCCATCCATCAAGAGACATAGAAGAAGGGTGACTGCAAGACATCTTTCCTAACTTGTAAGAAGCATCTTTATCACTTCCACAGAGTAGAGAGGTAGTGTCATCAGAGGTATAAAGGTACCCTTGGATCTGACTCATAGGAGCAAGTTCAAAATAGCAGTACGGGTCCACATCACACATGGGGGCAGAACCCAAGTCTCTCTGATCTACTGACTTCCAAAACCTAAAGTTTCCAAAACCAAAACTTGGCTAGCAAAGGCCTTATTCAAAGACGCCAAAACCCTCCCAAACTGAATTAGAGTCACCCTCACAGTGGCTCCATGAGCTGGACCATCTTTTGCATCCAGAGCAATTGTGACTGACAGAATGAGCAGGCTCTTGCCTGGAAATGGCCCCTTACAAAATGAACTAGTTTACAATGGTTATAAGAAATACACTTCTGAATACAGGCATGCATTTGTATTGTGCCTGTAAATTGCTTCCATGATGAGGTCATGTCATCGGTCTCCCAGACATACAGTATGCATGATTGTATTCAGAATTCAAGGTTTACAGAGGTGAGAAGGGACAATGTTAAATGAAAGCAAAGCAGTTGAGTTATCAAACTGGACTGGGATCCAGCCCTAGGCTTCCTCTAGACAATAGAATTCTATTGTACAGTTCTATAGAGTAAACCAAAAAGATTAATTAAATACATTGTACTTACCTCAAAGTATTTTGACAATGCACACTTTTTCAAACAGGGTAAAGAGATGTGGCTTCCACGTTGTCTTTTCTTATTATACCAATCCTCTCTGAAGCCACACTACCAAGATGCCTATTCACGGTTAGAAGCAGTTATCTGGGAGTCAAGAGATCTAAATAACAAGTGCCTTTCACCTTGAATAGCTTTGGTTTCCAGAATATACTGACAACCTTTTCCCCCTCAGGTTGTGTATTTTATTCTTAGTATCTTTTAACTGTATATTAAATACAGAAGCCTGGGATCTCAAAACAATAAACATTTCTTTAGGAAAAATAAGTACCATGGAACAATACATTCATTCATGCTTACACTGTTCATCTGAGTTGAATTCACTGGATATTCAAGCAAGCCTATTAGGCTCCACGGGCCCATTCACAGAAGACCTGTGAGAACAAAGGCCACCAGACAAACAGTGACTATCTCAGGGCAGTCTGTGTTGCTGGGCCTTTTCACATTACTAAACTCTAGTGAATATGGCCTTGATATGGATACCTTGGCAGAAACGTACTCATTACAGAGTAATGTTAGAGAGAAGATCAAAAGACAAAGGACTCTGCCACAAGAATGTGATCTCTTTTGGCCTATCCATAGTTGAAATGTGGCAGTTGTAGCAGAAGATAATTTTTTTTTTTTTTTAACAAAAAGAAAAAAAAAATTGAGGTAAGAAACTCATTATACAAGATACAATCCTTTTGGAAAGGAAAGTATTATTTAACACATTTCCCCATGTGACACGGCTCCAGATTGTAAAATGACTTTTCTATGTTGGAGTTCACTCAAATCGCTTCTTGGGTACAATGTGCTTTACAGATCTGATGCTAAAAATACCCCTTTGTGTTTGGAGCTTTTAACTAGTTTACAAAGTAGGGGTGGGGAGTGGTGAAAGTCTCTTCATCTACTTCTTCTAGGTGAGAAGTTACAAGTTCACCAGTGATCTTTTCTGCTCTGTTGGAGGTAGAACTTCTTGACAATCCAGGGCAATCATTGGAGCATGATCTTGCCCAGAGGCTACATTCAATGGACCCATGCTTTGTCCTCATTGGTTAAGCCTGAATGGCTCCACTTCTGAGAAAGCATTTCTCCACTCTAGAAGATTCCACTGGGGTGATGTACCCCAAATATGGTACTGAGTCTACCAGCAAACTATACTAGAATCAAAGGATTACCATAACACTGTCAAAATAGCCTTTTCATGGAGCAAACTGATGGGAGGGATTTAGGAAAATATGGTTTTATTGGGAGGTCTTTTCTTTTCTCAGAATCTTATTTCACAGTGACTTAAATACAAGGTCTTGAAGACTTCCTCTGTGACACTTCAGATACTTTTTCCTCACGAAGTATGAGTAGACATGACATGTATCCCATTTCTCTCAGGGTTCATTACATGGTGTCTCCTGAGAACCCATCTCTACCTCCATCCCTCTTCCTCCTTTCTTACCTCTCTCTCCGCTGCTCAGTTTAAGAGCTCATGTCCCAGTGCCTTTTGCCATTGTGGCATGGGAGATACAGAGGCTTTGACACTGTTAAATGTTAGATAGTGAGGGCTAGTTTTTTATAACAGTTAGCCTGCTGTGACTAATGTGCCAGGAATAGCTGCCTCCAGTCCAACTAAACATATGACTTTTCTACTACACAAGTAGTTGGAGTGAACCATTTGGTGATGTGGGCAGAAAGGAGGGCACTTACCATCACAGCTTCAGGGATGAAGTTGTTGGAAAGGAGAAAGAAAAGAGAATTAGTTTTTGGTTTTGTTTTGGGTTTTGTTTTTTGTTTTTGTTTTTTGTTTTTTGTTTTTTTGGTTTTTTTTTTTTGCCTTTTTACTGTGAATTCACTCAGAGATAAGAACCAATATATGTTTTAATTCTTTGTAATACTAAAACCTTTTAAAGACTATAACCAACTGGACATGTGAAGGGGATGTGCAGTGAGGATTGTTGATATTAATGCCCATCAGACTGTCTCAAAGTGGGACTTCTTGATGGAATGTATGCATTTACCTGGAGCAGCCTTTATTGTGAGCAATTATCATGGTTTATTAGCCACAACATTTCAAGTGCTCATTTCATACATGATAGCTCCACTCTCATGACCTAATACATCCCAAACACCACATCTCCGAATATCATCACATTAGGTTCCTTACAAGTCAGGGTGGGAGAATGTCAGTGGAGAACAGAAGAATGTCAGTGGAGAAAGATTCAGAGTCACAATAATATTAGATCATGGGACAGAGATCACAAGCCAGCTAGGACTTTTTGAAAAGA
The DNA here is from genome assembly GCF_008632895.1 of Mastomys coucha. Taxonomy (NCBI): domain Eukaryota; kingdom Metazoa; phylum Chordata; class Mammalia; order Rodentia; family Muridae; genus Mastomys; species Mastomys coucha. The sequence continues at coordinate 38,059,141 of NW_022196912.1, forward strand.
AAAGGTGTTGAAAAAAAAAAGATAAAGGTAGATATGCAGTTTTTGTACAAATTATTTTGCCACCTGTAATTGGTTAAGCAGAAATGCCAAGAGCTAACAAACAGCTTTTGTAGGTATGGTTAAATGAGGTCATGACCTTACAAATAAGGTTTCAGGAATAAGATTCTTTACATCCTCAGTACCTAGAGAAGGCAAAATCCAAATATGTCCAGGGCCCTTACATAAATCTACATAATATTTGCATAGGACTCATATACACCCTCCAATAAACCTTAAATCATGTCACAATAAAAGAGATCCCAAATGCAGTGTAAATGCAGATGGTGCATATGCTGTAATGTTTGGGGAATGGTGACTGAGAACATGTCTACATGTACCCACTATGGTTGTGTTTTTCTTTTCCAGATAGTGTCCATGTGCGACTGATGGAGTCTGTCGACAGAGAGCCCATGGATGTGGAGGCTGACTTATGTGTACAGGAGGGGCAGCGTGTGCTCTGATTATTGGCAATACAAATATCCTGGTTATGAAGATTAAAAGGCAAAGGCACAGCAGAATTTTCTAGAACTGTACAACAAGCAGCACCAGCACACTGAGATCTAGTTTAGGAAACACAGAAGAAGAACAAAAAGTGTGTTTTCTAAGAGTGGCTTAGATTCTCCCCAGCCCTGCCTGGCCCAATCCCACTTGTGTTTTGCCTCAAACATAGCAAAGGCTTTGGCCACACAGCTGTGACCTCCAGCAGGTGCCTTTTCTGTTCCTTCCCTGAGCTTTATTCCAAATGAAGGAAGTTCATCCATTGTAGAAATGTGTCATGAAGTAACTAACATCCTCAAAGAGTTAGCCTCAAGTCCAAAAAATCTTTGCTGGCAAAGACAAAGACTCGAACTGGCACATTGGTCATTATCAAAAGTAAATTCTTAGAAAATACCACCCATTTAACAAAATAGACATTGGGAAAACCTGCAAAGCTCTCTCCGTTAATTATCAGGGGTAAATGCGTCATGGCTGTAGAGTATGCTGGTGAGATAGATCCCCCCTTTGGAACACTGTTCTAGCATCTTTACAGCTCAAATGAGACTTTCTTTCTTAATTGCTTCTTTGAATCTAGCCATAGTTTCTGAGTGAGCAGGATGTTTTGGCTCCACCAGTTTCAACTCTGAATACATTTTGACCTGCTGTGCTTGTTAAGAGCCGGCAGTCATCACGCCAGATGGCCTTGACTAATCTTATGTTGTTCCAAACATACCTATTTATAACTCCTGTGGAATCTTGGAACTAGTCCTTGTGTGAAAGATCAACCAAAAGTAATTAAATAAAAAACTTGTCAAAGCTGCAGGTTATTAATGCAAATGGCACCTAAAGTGGGATTTTCTACAAGCTGGAAATCAATTAGTGAAATCCTGAGACTGTCCGGGAAGGCTAGAGGATGTGCAGCATCTCCTAAAGAGAAAACAAAGCAGGAATGAGCCTGCAAGATGAAGAAGGTATCCTGATGCAGACAGAGAGCTTCCACAACGCTGCAATCCCAAATTATCCTCTATTGTTTTTCATAGAGTAACTGTGACAGGAATATAAATTATCAGTCTTTCATTCAGTATATAATAGCATTAGCAGCAATAAGTAAATAAATAAATAAATAAATAAATAAATAAATAAATAAATAAGAAAATGTCCTGAAAAAAAGCCCAAATGGTAAAATCCATGAGTCATTTCGACAGAGTTCATTGGCAGAGTTCAGCCTTTGTTACTGGAAATACTGAACTTAATAGAACTATCGGCCCACACATAAAAACGCATGTAGCAAAAGTTGTAACCCAGCAGGACTTTTTAGAAGCCAAATCAATCAATAAATAAAATATTTATTGCAAAAAACTTATAAGAAGCATAATGGATTCTAATGAAAATTAAAGTGGAAAATATTGAGAATGGGTCAGATGGTGTGCAGAGAGTACAGATTAAAGTGACTTAATGGAATTTGTTCTGGAACATGCCATTTTAATGAAAAGTGATTGATTTTATTGTAGAGTTGGATAAGTTTAGTCAGAACGTTTACCTTTGTAACATCCTAGGTATTTAGTTATGCTCAGGACAATGTACCCGGAGTGAAGAGGGAAGAGAAAAAAGAGAGGCAGTCTGGAGTAGCTGCCGGGGTTTTCCCTGGCTATATTGCCTCTTCACACACACACAAATAAACCTCTGAAGCCTGCTGCTGTCCCATCCTTAATTCTATCCATCAGGGCAGCCAGGGGATTCAGTGTCCGGACATTTTTCCAGTACGCCTTCTACTTTTTCTTTCTCTTCCATATGAACATTACTACTTTTTTTTCAGATATAACTGTTATCATTCCATCACCCTACTCAGAAACAGTTGACATCAGCTTCTGACCTTGGCAGATTGACTGGTACCAGACGACCCCTCAGCAGAAAAATGATACAGTGTTTCTGAGGTGTGTCCAAACATAGGTCACTTTGTGCGGCTCTACTCTGTGAAAGAGCAGATATTCATGACAGGCAGTTGCACTTTATCCCTGTGAGGGACAGGTCTTCCCTGTCCCCAAGAGGCAGAGCTGAGTGTGCATCTCGGTCATGGTAATCAGTGGGGAGTAAGAGAGCAGAGTGGGAAACTGCTGACACTGGGAAAAACTGCTGGGCCGGTCCTGGGGAGGTGGCAGATTATCAGATGAAGGCCCCTGCCTTCTGTTGCAAGCTTCCCTGAAGATGTATGACCAAAGGCTGAGATGTGAATGATCTGGGTGAGACCCTCTGAGGAAAAGGTTGAAGTTCCTGCCTAGTGTAAGTAACTGAACAGGCATTCAGATGAACCATTAAGGAATTCTCATCTTCAAAGTCAGGAGCAGGGACTGGAAAGACTTAGAGGTTAGGAGCACTTTCTGCTCTTGCAGAGGACCCAGGATTGATTCCCAGCACCCACATGGTGGTTGACAACCACCTGTAACTGTGGTTCTAAGAACTCTGATGCTCTCTTTCTGGCCTCTGCTAGAAGAAAGCACACATGCACATGGTGCACAGACATACACAAAGGCAAAATGCTCATACAAATAAAATAAAAATAAGGCTTCTTTTAAGTCTAGATTAGAAGAACCACCAGACACAACCTGCAAAACCTAAATTAAACTTTAACAAAATTAAGGAGGGTGACTCTTAAGTTAACCACCTGACAGCAAAACTCAAGTATCTTTTCTTCTTATTTATTTGGTTGGTTTTTGTGTGTGTGTTTGGTACTTGCGTGTGTGTGTGTGTGTGTGTGTGTGTGTGTGTGTGTGTATGTATGCTGGTGTGTGTGTATGTATGTCTGTGTGTGTGTATGTCTCTGTGTGTGTGTGTGTGTGTGTGTGCACCAGCATGCAATGGAGACCAGAGGACAATCTGTAGAAGTTAATTCTCTCCTTGTACCTTGTAGGTTCCTTGGGAACCAAACTCATGTCTTTGGCCTTTATCCTCTGAGCCACCATGACCATCCCTGATGCTCTCTTTTTCAATCTTTGCTTCAGACACTTTCCTGTACACACACTCACACTTATAACCACAGAGCTACCATCACCACCACAACTTCCATTTTCTACAAGTGCTTCCAAAGTGTTTGAGCACGTTCTGTTTCTCTGATGTTTCCTCCTACACTTTTCACCTCAGTAAGGCGTCTCTGCTTCGTAGACCCTACCCTCTAGGTCCTGGTTTCTGTTTTTGTTCTCAGGAGTGCATACTCTACTTGTTTCTATTTTACTGTCCCTTTAACAAATTAACACAGAATTAAGGCAGTGTCAGTATGGCATGCCCAATTCTGTAGGTCAGAAGTCCAGATAATAGATACTGATTCTTCTTCCCTTGTCTCACAAGGCTAAACCCAAGGACCCACTGGCTGGTTCTTATCTGCAGGCTCCTGGGGAGAAGTTCAGGGATGGTCAGATGTTGCAAGAATTTAAGTTTTCATTCAGGGTTGATTGAGGCCCCCTTCTCTGCCTGGCTCTCAGCTGGGACAATTCCTACCTAGCAGCTGTGTAATTCCACACTCTGCATGACTACCCACATCCAGTGGTCTTCAAACCAACAGCAGGAGATGGAACTCTCTTCATGTTTGGAATTTCCAGTTTCTCCTTCCATCATATCTCCTCCACTGAGAATGTTTAGCTCTTAAGGGTCTGTGTGATTAGAGGAGGCCCACCCCAGTAATCCAGGGAAATCCCCCTATCTTCAGGTCTATAAACTTCTCTCATCTGTCAGCTTCCCCCTTCCATGCAATGAAACATGTTTACAGTTCCAAGGACTAAGCATGGGTGTCTCCTTAGGGAGCCATCCTGTCTGCTGCACATAATATCCATGACTTACAGCCTTTCTGACACCATTAAACATAACTGCCTGCTGGTCCTCTAAATCTGCAGCATGGCTCTGCAGGCTGGCCACACAGGAGAGGCTAGGCACACATTGGGACTCTGGTATTGGGAGAGGAGGGTATTTTTGCTTAAGAAAAGCATGAAACAAATCGACCTTCTATTTTCATTTAAAAGGAAATGTTACTTCCAATCACATCTACCCTGGGACCTAGAATTTTTTCAGCAGTGATATTAGTCTCTTCTTGTGGTGGTGGGAGAAAAAAAAAACATGATAGGTTCTCAAGGATCAGATGACTGAAATGTAATAAAAAAAATGGAGCTTAGCAACTGCTGGCCAAGTACACACATAATTTCTCCTTTGAACCAAGACACTCACCTAGCACTTAGTGGATAACCTTCTTGTAGGGGGTCCTGAGCCTGGCATGAGCTCCCAAGACCATTTTGTTAGATAGAACTTATACATCTATGTTCTTTATCATTCAGAAGAAAGCTCCTGAGTTATAACTACTTGAGCTCCTGAGTTATAACTACTCAATGCCTTGGCATGTAAAGCAAGGACTCTGTTATGTTTGTAGTGCCTGCAAGGAGGCTGATACATGGTCTCTCAGTAGAGTGAGGAAATAAAAAGTTTGAATAATTCATCCTGGTCACTTAGCACAGAATTCAGTCTACCCTCATGGATGCCCAGTTATTCTCGAGTTACAAACTCATACCTGAAAATATAGATTGACCACACTTAATGTCTTGATGAATATCGGGAAACATAATTTTTGAGTACTTTCATAAGTATTCAGGGGCAAGTGCAAAGGGAAGATGCGGCCAGGCCTGTCTATTTCAGTCTGGTTTTTTGGCTCTTTATAAGCTGGCCTTGTGTAAAGTCAATGCGAACATGTAGTTTACTGTCCACTTTTCCTGCTTTGTCTCTGTCTTTTGCTTTGTTTTGTTCCTTTAGAATTGAAATGGGGTGGGGAAATGCTGCTGTGTTCTGGTCTAAAGTAGCAAAGCACAGCTGTGGCTCAGCCAATATGTGTACATGTGGGAGCACCTATTTATTTTTTAAGCAAGTATGAGTTTGGTAGTGTGTACACAGACCTGGGATTATTAAATGTTTCTGTTAGTATGTGAAAATAGCTTTAGGTTGTTTTTTATCTTTGCCTCAGCTGCCTGTCTCATCTGAGCATCATTGGGAGGATATAATTGATATCTACCTTCTGTAGAAGCCAACGGTACTTGAGCCACATTCCTACTTCCTTCTCCACAATCCCTTCCCCCCACTCCTGGCTTATGTGCCTCACAGGGTCACAGCCTGCTTGTAAAGCCTCCACACTATCTTCTGGGTTCTTACTATCTAAACATCCACAGCCCCATCCAGTATCAGAAGTCAACATGCTTTAAATCTGAAGAATTGAAAAGCCAGAGGCAAACTTCCCGAGTTGATGCCTGCTCTGTGGTTAGATCACCTCCCCAGGGGACATTTCCATTATTTCCTTCCCTCTTTTGAAATGCCCTGGTCTTCCTTTGCTGCTCAATCCAAATCCAACTCCTTCACCTTGGTTCACCAAGCCAAGACCTGTGCCTGCTTCCTAGTCTTATGCTCACAGCCTACCAGAAGCTGACATAAGCTTGAACAAACACTAACTTTCTGATCTCATTCCCTTACCAAAGCAGGAAGCAGATACCTGTGTATTCTTGTTCAGTCAGTGGGATTTCTCTTAGGAATCAACCACTAAGCTAGGTTAGACTACTATAGAATTCATGATGTCACCATCAGTGTCGGGTTTAAATATGTTACTCTCAGCATTTACACCAACTTTATGAAAACAGAAAGTTTTAAACACATGTTCTAGTAGGAAGGACAGTTAATAAATCTAACCCTAATACCCCTTATTGGTTATTTGAAAGGAAAATTTGACACATCAGGGCATGTCACCTTAAGTGGAATACTTTGTCTATCTAATGCCAAAGATTTAAAAAGCATAACTATAGCACCACCATCAAATCTAAATAAATCCCTTGATGTTGTCAGTGATATATTATTGGCCAGACTCTCTGAGGAATGGACACCCTGAATAGATGTCTGATATAATAATAATAATAATAATAATAATAATAATAATATGCCAACACATTGAAGCCAGATCTACACTATACCTACAAATCCAGGTAATTTATCTACTTAGGTCATATTTCAAGTATGAACTTTTTAAAAACATTTTTTATTACATTTGCTTGTTTTGTGTATACACAGTTGCTTGTAGGTATGTTGGCTCACATGTTCTCTGGCAAGTGTGTGGAGGTCAAAGGACAACTGGCAGGAATCTACCTACTGGGCCATCTTGCTGGCCACTGGCATCATCAGCATTTCAATGTCCCACTGCTACGAACCCAAAACTTCAGCATTCCAAAAACAGTACTGTGTGCAGTTCCAGGGTTAACCCATGTAGAGTGTCTATAGGTGAGGTTTTTTTTCTACTTAGTTTTTTTTTTGTTTGTTTTGGGTTGTTTTTTGTTTTGGTTTTGTTGATTGCTTTTCAAGACCAATCGGAAAAAGTCGTACTTGTTGGGATAGGATAGTTTCATGATTTTAATGGAGTTAGGAAAGGCCAGAAAAAGAAGTTCAAGTTAGGGGAAAAGAAATTAAATAATGCTTTCTAAATACTGGCCGTAAATGGCTCTTCTAGAAGATGAATTAAACCCACGAAAGTGTTTTATTTGACTATTTCAATAATTTATGCAAGAAGCAAGAGGCATTTAGTGTATATTGTTGACCGCTGCAGTTCTAAGTGCCAGGGACCCAGCAGTGAATGACACAAACAGAAAGGCTGCTCCCAGAGAGTCAACATCCTTCTTTCTGTGTCATCTGAATTGAGAAGGTGGACTACACACACCTAAGGGTCTTCCTTTCTTCCTTCTCAGTGCTTTGCTCTGCACCTTCGGCAAGTGTTCCACTGCGGGGCTGTGTCCCTGCCTCTTCACTCCTTTTTGTTAGTTGCAGAACAATTGTTTCATAGAAGGTATGTCTTCCAAAGTCAAAGTCAAGCCACAAGCTAACTCCTTGTTTTTTACTCGGCTTCCACCAGATTCATACCCTCCATAGCATCTGAGTTTGAGGCACTTCCTTGTAGAGCGAGCTGTCTTATTTTGGCCTCAATAGATCCGATGACTAAATACTGCTGTCTATTATTGATCATCCATATTTTGGGAATAAATTATTCCCAAAATAATTGCATATGATGCATCAGCATGTGATGTTTAAATACTAATTTATACAAGGTAAAGCACAAAGTAGTAATGCTGAAAGGGCCAATAGGATATGTAGTACCCCTGAGCTCGGGATCTTTTATCCAGAAAGACCCATGAGCCTCTCCAAGGCCATGTGATGACCACTGTATTCACTACAATGATGAGGGAGGCAACACAGGTAGAAAAAGCATTATAGAAACATACAGGAAGTAGGCACGTTCTTGATGGCTACAAAGAGATGGCTGTTGAATATGCCTATACTATATTTATAGATTTGTTTTTAATAAATTGAAGCTTGCTTGAGAGTGGGTTGCGGATACCTTTGGCAGCCGAGTTCTGCAGCTGTACCAAACCTTCGTGATTTCCATAAGGTATCACAAACAACTTGCCCATCTCCTTTATCTCAGCTAATTATAAGTTATACACCAGTAAGATCTAAATATAATGTCGTACAGTTTTCTTCTCTTCACTTATGTCAAGGAGGTCAAATCTTCCCAAAAGGGCAGAAGACCATCTCAAATATTGTGAGATTTTCTGTGTGACAACAGATCCTTTTAGAGATGTTCTTCACACAGAGATACTCCCATTCCAGTTTTCAGCAAATCTCAAGGGTCCTCACAGCAGAAGAAGTGGCAGCATTTCCAGCCTGAGTAGAAATCTGAAGTCATAAGCTCCCATCATCTCCCCAAGGTGATGTACTTCTTGAAGCATTCATGAAGGCTGAGGGTAAGGGGCAATTTGAAGGCAGTCCAGGGTACAGTCTCAAAGCTAGACTCTCCTGGTAGCCTCGGGAAGTCGAGAACAGGCTGTTCCTCCTTATTACTAAACAAAAACACAGAACACAGACTGGTTTGACACCAGTCACTCCTCATCTGCCTTTCCTGGAGAAACAAGCTGAAGAGTGTCCTTCCCTGGAAATACTCTATGTACCTCAAAATAGTTGTTTTCAGTGGTTTCATGATGCTAACCTCTGAATATAATGATTCAGCTTGATGTTCCAGTTAAATTTGAGTCTTACCTTTTGAACCATTTAGCACAGTCTGACCTCTTTTCAAAGTTTACCTAGAAATCCAAGTTTTCCCGTTGTATACACCCCTGTTCATTTTCTGAAGGTCTGCTTCAATTTCTACATGTTCTGCCTTAAAATAGGAAATGAAATCTGTTCCCCATATTGTAAGCATGGTTTGAGGAATGTTTGAATAACACAGACATAAACTTATACTAAACAGGACATTTTGCAATTTAACCAAAAGTATGTGTTCTCCCATTTTAGCCACATGGTATCACTTTTTAGGGTGGCCGCGGACAAGCATGTGAGCTGGGAACCTCCTCTATTTTCCAAATTTACTCCATTTCTGTGTCTCCACACCCTACATAACAAATGTCCACCTTTTCTTTTTCAGTTTACTATGGTTGACCTAGAACATGCTTTCTCTACAGTTGCCACAAAAGTGCCTTTCTTTTTACGAAACTAGGGCAATCTGTGGAAACCCAAATCTGACTATGTCTTTCCTCTGCTTAAAATTAGTTCATTGTTCCATATGCAAACTTCTCCACGTAGCATTCAAGACTCTCTGAGACATGGCCTATTTACATCTCAAGCTCATCTCCCAATCCACCTCACACAGAGCCATCTGCAATGAAAGCCTATTTGGTGCTCCAAACCCCCTCTGGGAGCTTAACATCCTGTCCTTTCAGCACCCTCTTCTGGAAACTTCTATACACTTTTTGTCTTCACCCCCACACTGCTTTGGCTAGTGATCTCCAACCTAGGGCAATGGTGAAAGGCCACTATGAAGCAAGAGCCCCAGTGGCCCAAGTCACCTTTCTATTTCATGCAGGTTCCAGTATCAGTACTTTGTGATTTTCCTATGGGGTTGTACTTTCAGCCACCAGGCATCTTCCATACAGGATCAACATGCTAAGTGGATACAAGAGCAAAGAAACATCAAAGAGATTAAGTTCTGAGTTTTTTAAAGACTTGACAGCTTATAGCATTTACAGACTCAGACCCACCACGTCTTTCAGATAAGAAGACTTTCTGGGAGCCTGGCCTGCATTCTCTGATCTCTGAAATCCTAACTTGCCTCTATACAACAGGAAATACTTTGCTCTGCCTCCTGTGGAAGGTCTCTGCACCTACCCTTGAGAATCAAATAAAAAAGAACTCACCTTTCTCAGCCCTAGCATCAGCCTCTCCCTCTCTAACTTCTTATTCCTTAATTAGCTTCATTTTAGGGTGATTAATAGTTATGATGACCACTTCTCCTTTGAGATATTCCCATTGTCACCTAGGAGACACTGGAACTAGATTAACACACCCTCACACAAAAAAAGAAGAAAGACAGGAAGGGAGGGAGAGAGAAAGAGGGAAGAAGGAAGGAAGGAAGGGAGGAAGGAAGGAAGAAAACCTATGTCAGATGAGTACACTCAAACACTGAATAAGACTTCAACAGTGGAGCAGGAGAAAATCAGATCTGTACCCTTGCTGGGGTTTTCAACTAGAATTAATAGAGAGCAACCATGCGTGTTGTTCCTTTGGCCACAAAGCTCCAAGATCAGATGTCTAGTGAGAAGTCACATGAGCTCAGAATGCAGAGGCTTGCTTTCTGCAAGAACAAACCTTAGTTGACCTAGATCCCATCGTACATGCCTAGGAGCTGGCTGGCTTCTTCCACTTGTGAATTATTTGTGTTTTTAAAGAGCTCTTTTTTACACTTTGTCACAAGTTTTAGAAAATCTCATCTTCTATGTTGTCACCAGGATCTCTCTCTGGACACCTCTCAGCTCCTGAATTCTTGTCATCTCCATGGAGAATTCAGATGAGACACACGGAACACAATATAAAAGATAGACAGTGTAGAAAACAGTGAAATACACTCTCAAGGGAATAAACATGGACAGTGGCTAAAGAGACAGCTGTCTCCTCCATTTAAGGTAGGATTTATACCATTTTAAACAACTCTAGAGCTGACAGCTTTTCCTGAGGGAGCATTTTCTTGTCTAGGTGATTGACAGTCCTGTTTTGATTACCTCATACAGGTGGGAGCAACGGTGTGTGTGTGTGTTTGCTTTTTTTTTCTTTTTTATCAGAAAACCACCAGCAGACAGTAATCTTGTGAGGTTTGGGGTTCCTGGAGCCAGTTTAGATAAGCATCCGCTGCTGGTCTTCTAGGCAGCTCAGGATGTCATGTCCCCTCCTGGGGCCAGAGATATGACTCAGGCTCTGTCCTTCTGATCAGTAATTAAGGTCCCATGGTTCTAGTCATTGGTCTCCAATTTGTTGATTCTGTAGGAAACATCTACTCCCATGTCCCTCAGGCCTGTTACTCAATAACTAGCTACCTAACACAATGTGTTGTTGAAGGTCATCATGACTTAGTTTTCCAAGGAGAGGTGGTGAGTGCTTTACTGTTTCACCTTGGTGGAAAAGGCATGATCCTGGTGATGAGAACACCTGTCCCCAGCACCAGCAACAAGAATGAGCACTGCTGGCCTTTGGATGTTCCAGCTTCCCCTGCAGGCACTTTCTGCTATCTGCTCCAAGACTTCAAGTATATGGGTTTCCTTTCCATCCTTAAAGACGGTGAAGAAGCTAGGTAATCCCTAATTAAAGGGCCTCCATGTGTGCTATTGTTCTCTCCAATGCACACTCCAATGACAACACACACACACACACATACACACAAACACCAAGCCTTGCAATATCCTGATCTTCAAACACCTCTAGGTCTCCTTCTGATAGTTGTCCACCATATTTTGTTACTAGTCAGCTTTCTACTGCTGACACAAATACCTAGAGCCAATAACTGATCCAGCAGAAAATAGTTTACTTTGGCTCACAGTTTGAGTTTTGGGCTATTTGGGTCCATTGATGGGGGCCCTATGAAAGAGACAAGCATCATAGCAGGGGGCACAGGATGATTCAAAGCTCCTCCCACTCCAAGGCTTCTAAGAATCAAAGAAAAAGGGGGAAGGGGAAGGGGCTTGGATCTGACATCCCTTTATCCTTGATGACTTCCATTAGGTCTCAAGCCTTAAGGGTTCTACCACTGCCCAATAGCGCCACAGGCTGGCAACCAAACATTTAACACATGGCCTTCAAAAGACATTCCAGGCCCAAATTGTAGGGCTAAGCAAGATCAGACCTCCTCTTGGAAAGTCTTCACTGTGAGTCTGGAGAGGCAGCTCAGTAATTATGAACATGTGTTGCTATGGCAGGGGACCTGAGTTCAGTTCCATAGACCCACACTAGACAGGGGACAAACCCTGTATCTATACATTGTACAGGTTTCTTTCCTGGGCTCAGGTTACAGAAGCCACACAGCTCTCACTCATCTGTCTTCACAGTGTGGCCAGGACACTCTCCACTAATTCATATCCTTTAATGAAAATATCTTTCCCAAACAAAAGATTGTCGTTCTTCTTCAGAGATAAATTCTGTATATGTTGGTAGAATAATAGGAAAGACTAGTTTGAGGGCTAAAAAATGTCTCAGTGGTTAAGAGCATTTGTTTTTCTTCCATAGAACCTAGACTGTTTTCAACGTTCATATTGGGTTATTTAAAACAACCTGTAACCCCAGGTCTAGGTGATCTGATTTTCTATTCTGGGTTACACAGATAGACACAGATATACAGAGAGAGAGCATATACACACACTTACACACATATACAATACACACACTTATACACACACAACACATAAACACATACACACAACATATATACACATATACATACACATACATACACACTTAAACACAGCACAGACACATATATACACAGCATATATATATATATATGCATACCACATACATACATATATACATACACACATACATACATACACACAGCATATATATACACATACATGCATATACATACACACATATATATACACCCAGACTTATACATGCAGCACATACACACACATACACATATACATATACACAGAGACTACACATAAAGAGATAAAAACATACACATAAATCATTTTAAAAGACAAAACACTAATCTTAAACTGAAGTATGGCAAGTTTCCCCTTTTACCAAGTACATATATGAATACATTTTTCTTCCTTTTGCTACTGAAAATTGCTATGCATAATTCATAGATCCATTTTCTCTTTGAATCACTAGCCAAAAGGGGCATAGACTCTTAGATAAGAATCCCTAAATCCCAGCTCCACCCCACTATTGCAGCCTTTCACTGGTGTTTCAAGTCCTTCTCCGATGTAAATGCCTCCATGAACTTCCCACTTGGTTACCTGTGCTCCTACCTAGGATAGCAGGCAGCAGTCTCCTGTTGGAAAAAAACACCACTGCTCTTCTGGGGAATGGGAGAGGATAAAATAACAACTTGAGAACATGGCTTAGATATTCTGAGTAGAAATCCTCTGGGTTTCTGATGCTGCTGCTTCTATAATATATCTTATTATCCAAATGTGCACAATATGTGCCTTTTCATGTTTGGGATGAAGATGATACACAATTCCTTCTGCCTCCTGTGCCATCTTCAGTCCCATCTTGTCTGATCCATTATGCTTCACAAAGCTGTTTCTGGAATACCTTGTTCATCCTTCTGCCATCTCTCTGTCAGGATCCTATCCCAGCACCAACACAAGTATTTGCTATGAAGAGATACTTGAATTAGCCTTGGATATTTTACATTATTTTCAACTATTATAGTTACAAATGAGTAAATAAAATTATTCTTCCACTGGAAACATGTATACCTACTCCCATAAAATTATATGATTATCCACTTAATAGTTTATTTTTACTATTCTAATTATGTGAGGAGGTAGGGGTAGGTATGTCCACATGAGTGTAGTGCCCCAGAGAGGCCAGAAAAGAACATCATATATTTTTGCAGAAGCTGGAGTTACAAGTAGTTATGAGGTGCCTGATGTGGATGCTGGCATTGAACTCTGGTACTCTGAAGAGCAGTACCAGTAGCTCTTAACTGCTAAACCATTTCTCCAGCCCTACCATGTATATCTTACAAAAATCTAGTTCCTAATTTATTATAATCATCTGCAAGCCAGTTTTTTTTCCTTCATGTCATTTAAGAACATGTGCCAAGACCCACTTTCCCTCAAAAATATTTATCAAGCAATTTCCCAAAAGTACTTTCAAAGACTTTCCACCAATATTTTTATCATCCGTGAGCATCGTGCTACAGAAGACAGCCATTAGTCATGTGTAGCTATCCAGGTTGAAATCAGTTAATGGCAAGTAAAACAAACTAGTCAGCTCTCATCCTGTTGTAGGAGCTCAATGGGTGTAAGCATATAGTGACTCCAGCATCCATAGTATTCTACAGTCACAGAACACTTCTATTGCTGCAGGTTGGTCTACTGGCATTGGTGAGTGAGAGAGTGAATGAATGACTACAAAGCAAGCCCCTATGTCCCTTTCTACCTGACCTGTAGGTTAGATGAGGCTGTGTCATAGGAACATCTTGCCTATAGGGACACCAGCTTCCCAGGGTCACCACCACAGCCTGGATTATTTAGGATCCAGGCATTCTGGAAGCACATCCTGAAGATATGGCTGTTGCCTCTCCCAGGGTCCATCAGCTACATATTCACAGGGGCACTCTCCAGTTCCAATTTGTCTAGTCCTCATCTGTTATGTTGACAAAAACATGCCCATTGTGTCTGCAGAGTGATTTCCACCACCTTTCTTCTTTCAGAACTGGAAACATTGATACTCAGTAGAACGTCCTTTGTGTGTGTCCCTGTATGCAAGCTGCTTTTTGCTTCACCCAAACGCAGCATTAATCCATGCTTTATGTGTCAGCTTTATTTATTTATTTATTTATTCATCTAGTAACACTCGAAGCTAATCATCTTGATTATGACACGAAAAGCTTGTGAAATCACAGCTGCTGAATCCTACCCCTGAGTCTGGCTGTGAGCATGGCATTCCCGAAGGGGTCCTTCGAGGTCCTCACTGAGCTGAATGTATTGCATCTCAGTTTTGGAATTCATCTCCACTCCACAATGCAGCAAAGAGGGAACGTGAATAGCCTGTAGAGTTAGCCTTTGTCTTAGCCTGACATAACTGGAAAGTAAAACTTAAGACTTTTTTTTTTTTTTTTGAGAAATGCAAGCCTGGAGTCCAGAGGAGGGAGGGAAGGAAAGAAAAAAAGACTGTGATGGAGGGGGCAGGCAATGTGTCTGCACAGTTGCTTTCTTGCCTGCCTGTAAATGGCCCCAGGCACCTTCATGCTCCCTGTTGCTAGGCACACAGGCCTTGGCAGAAGGATGACAAAAATCAGGATAACAAAGACATGGATTTTAATCCCTGTGGAAAAGTAACATCCCCTGAAATCCAGTTTGCAGAGGGTCCCTTTCACTGTAGCTCAGAATGTCATACCTCTGTCCCCTAAGATCAGTTTTTGGAAATACACATGTATCCTTATACAGAGACTTTGTGTGATGTGCACAAGCCAGCAGCAAGGCAGGCTCAAGACTTCTGGCTATCTCACAGATCCACTTCAGGGTCTAAAGGTAAACAGTGCTTTAAAAGGAGATGCAGTCTAAAGGACCACATGACCTCTTGGTGCAACTTGCCCTTTCAGCCTCTATACTAACAGAATTCAGCCTCAGTGGTAGAAAATATTGCACTCTGTGTGTGTGTGTGTGT
>NW_022196912.1:38074399-38116010 GCF_008632895.1 Mastomys coucha
GTGTGTGTGTGTGTGTATGTGTATGTATATATGTATGTATGTCTGTATGTCTGTATGTATGTTATA
The DNA here is from genome assembly GCF_008632895.1 of Mastomys coucha. NCBI lineage: Eukaryota > Metazoa > Chordata > Mammalia > Rodentia > Muridae > Mastomys > Mastomys coucha. The sequence continues at coordinate 38,074,466 of NW_022196912.1, forward strand.
CATGTGTGTGAGTGTGTGCACATGCACACAAGCAAGTGCATGTATGTGTATATGTTATGCATGTGTGCATGTGCGTGTTTGTGTGTTTCCATGTGTGTGCTATGTATGTGTGCTTATGTGCATGTGTGAGTCCACTTGCTGATGTGGGTATACATGGAAGCCAGTTCATGATGTCAGAACATCTTCATCAGTTCCTTCCTCATTCTATTTCCAAAGTCTGGATGTCCCACTAACCCTCACCATTTTGCCTAGACTGGCTGCCCAGTAAGTCTCCTGGCCTCATGTGTTTCAGCTCACCAGTGCTGAGATTCCTGGCACATGAGGCTGTACTTGCCATTTACATGGGCTTTTGGAATAAATTCAAGTCCTCATGCTTGCATACCAAGCATCTGACATACTAAGTCATCTTCCCAACCCAGAAATATTATTTTCAAATTTAAAAGAAGAGAGCATACTCCTGCTTAAGCTCTCCAGAGTAATTCAATTTTGGTGACAAAGGTCTTGCAGATGCACAGTTCTTACTCAAATGTACCACACACAAAGTTAATACTGAGTAATCAGCGTCTACTAAACTTGACATCCTAACAAGTACTACTGGGAGTAAGCCTGTTTCTTCCAGATGATAAGTGGGAACAAGGACTTTATTGCTCCAATGTTTCAGTTTCCTCTCTACATGTTACTCTTAGTTATTGGACTATTTTTAAACACATGAATACCTTTATAATTGGAGCATACTTTATAATTAAAGCTCTTCTTAAAGCTACAGGGTATGTTTTATGTGTGTGTGCTTACATGCATGCATACATACATACATGAGTGCTAGTGTTTTTGTTTATGTGCATGTGCATGTGTGCGTGCATGCATGCCTCTCTCTCTCTCTCTCTCTCTCTCTCTCTCTCTCTCTCTCTGTGTGTGTGTGTGTGTGTGTGTGTGTCTGTGTGTTTGTGTATGTAAGTGAAGAGATCAAACTCAAATGTTGATTCCCAGGAACTGTGCAGCTTGTGTTTTTAATCAGTGTCTCTCACTACGCTGGAGCTCACAAAGCAGTGATAAGATAAGGTAAGTGGCCACAAGTCCCAGGGATCTTCTCATCACTGCCTCTTTAGAGATGCTATTACAAATGAGTGCCACCACACCTTGCTGGGTTCATGGAATTGAGCCCATGTCCTAGTGCCTGCACAGCAAGCATTTTTACTGAGAGCCATCTGTTCAGCTCTCAAATCTCTGCCTTGAAAATGAGAGATTTGGTGAAATACTAGGGTTGCTTTTTGGTACTTTGTTGTCATATTTACAAACCAACTAGCAATTGGTTCTATTCACCAAGGAAAGTGGAGGATGGTCCTTCATGCTAAAGCCAAAGCATGTGTAGGTGATTTGTAAGATGCTCATTGCAGGGTCTCTAGCTCTGAGTCCTGAAAGTTGATTTTGTGGGAGTTAGAAAGACTCATGCTCACTCGAGTGGCATCAGTGATCCAAACCTAAGGCCAGTGAACTTGCATCAGCTTTCTTTTTATTGATTTAAGTTTTATTGCATTATGATGAGAAAAGATACATGATTTCAATTTATCTGAATTTAACATTTAAAAACATATTTTAAGTAAATAGAATTAAATCACATTCTTGTTTCCCTTTTGTACCCCAACTCCTCCCAGAGACTCCCCCTTCAATACCTACAATACCTTTTTTGTCATATTCTTTAAAATTTATAAAATATTATACAATAAAATGAGTATTATAAAAGTTGTTTGATATAAAACAACAAGAAATTTAACAGTCTTCTGTAAATGCTTGTCTACAGCAATACTGAAAATACATACGTTTTTCTCAATATAAATTTTAAATAACTTCAAACATATTAACTGTATATTTTAAATAATGCATCACTACTAGTATTTTCTTAAATGAACACAAATATATAAAGTCTTTTTGTTTGTTTTGTATTTACTAGAGCTTAAAATCTGGCTCTTACTGTGGTACAAGCCCAAAATAAGAACAATTCTTAGATATTGTGGTTCATTGTAATAAGGCTGTACTTCAATGACCCTCACATCACCACCAGATTTTGCCTCCATTTTAGCTAAGCTGAGAGTTGACAGTTCTGCTGTGTCAAGGAGTGAATTTGGAGGCAGAATTTTTGGATACAGACTTCCTGCTATGGTCAAAACTATTTGACTTGAGTGGGTGACTTTATTCTCAGCCCACAGAAAACAGATTAAACATTAATTTAAGAAATGGTGAGTGTATTAAGATGGTCTATCCATAAAGTCATTCACCAACTGTTTCAGTGAACAATGGTTCTGCTTGGAGGGTGAGACATTAGGTGAGGGTAAGAATCTGGTTCATTGGCTATGATAATTTGGAAAAGCATTCATCTCAGAGAATGAGTAACTTATAAAGGTCTCTTCTTCAAACTTGATACAATAGTTACAAACGTCAAGCAAAGCATTCAGTCTCACTCTTTGCTGTTCTCTTACAAGCCACCTCCCAATTTAATTGTCTACGTTTCTTTTGGCTGTATAAATACTTTTGAAATATGTAAGATGTTCTGGAAACCATAGTATAGTGTAAAAACATGGAATAAACAATACTACTAATAGAGAGGCTGAGATAGGAGAAGCAAAATTTCATGACCATTATGTTGTACACAGCAAGATGCTGTCACGTACAAACAATCTGAAAGTGTATATGGATTGTACAATATTGGACCTATTTCTCTAATTACCAAATTATAGAGACCATTTGTGATGGTCAACAAATCCCTAATTATTCATATTTTTGAATTTCAATCGATTAGGATATGTTGGTAATATTAATTTTCATGTTAGGATATTAAGAAAAAGTAATTGTTACTTCCTGTTGTTTTTGTTGTAAGATGTGGAATTAAGTTTGTATGGGTTTGTTGAAAGATTACTTTCTTGCTTCTTTTAGAGTGTAGCTTTATTCCTTATGTTGGTGTTTTCCATCTATTATCCTCTGTAGGTCTGGATTTGTGGAAAAATATTGTGTAAATTTGGTTTTGTCATGGACTATCTTATTTTCGCCACCTATAGTAATTGAGAGTTTTGTTGGGTATAGTAGCCTGGGCTGGCATTTGTGTTCTTGTAGGATCTGTATGACATCTGCCCAGGATCTTCTAGCTTTCATAATCTCTGGTGAGAAGTCGGTATAATTCTGATAGGCCTGCTTTTATATGCTACTTGACCTTTTTTCTTTGCTGTTTTTAAAATTCTTTCTTTGTTTAGTGCATTTGGTGTTTTGATTATTATGTGACAGGAGGCATTTTTTTCTGTAGAGTTCTGTAGGCTACTTGTATGTTCATGGGCATCTCTTTCTTTAGGTTAGGGAAGTTTTCTTCTATAATTTTGTTGAAGATATTCACTGGCCCATTACATTGGGAGTCTTCATTCTCTTCTATACCTATTATCCTTAGGTTTGGTCTTCTCATTGTGTCCTGATTTCCTGGATGTTTTGGGTTAGGAGTTTGTTGCTTTTTGCATTTTCTTTGACTGTTGTGTCAATGTTTTCTATGGCATCTTCTGCACCTGAGACTCTCTCTTCTATCTCTTGTATTCTGTTGGTGACGCTTGCATCTATGGCTCCTGATTTCTTTCCTAGGTTTTGTATGGCCAGGCTTGTCTCTCTTTCTGATTTCCTTATTGTTTCTATTTCCATTTTTAGATTCTGGATGACTTTGTTCATTTTCTTCACCTGTTTGATTGTGTTTTCCTGTAGTTCTTTAAGTGATTTTTGTGTTCCCTCTTTTAGGGCTTCTAGCTGTTTACCTGCATTCTCTTGTATTTCTTTGAGGGTGCTATTTATGTCTTTCTTCAAGTCCTATATCATCATCATGAGAAGAGATTTTAGATCTGAATTTTGCTTTACTGGTGTGATGATGTGTCCAGGACTTGCTATGGTGGGAGAATTGGGTTCTGGTGATGAAAAGTAACCTTGGTTGCTAATATTCTTATGCTTGCCCCGCACCATCTGGTTATCTCTAGTGCTACCTGCCCTTGCTAAATCTGACTGGAGCCTATCCTTCCTGTGATCCTGGTTGTATCAGAACTGCTGAGAGTCAAGCTGTCTCTGTGATCCCGTGATGCTGGGATCCTGTGATCCTGGGCTTGTTAGAGTGCCTGGGAGTGGAGCTTCCTCTGGTTGTTGTGGAACTGGCTGTGGAGTTTGCACCCAAGGTCTGCTCAGGGCACCTGCCGCCCCGACAGACTGGAAGAAACCTGAGCCACTGGGCTGGCAGAGTTCCTGTGTGCCTGGGTTCTGCTGGTCCAAGTTAATCCCAGTATTGGGACAGATGTTGTGTCCTCCTCACCTCTGATCCTGGGCTTGTTAGAGTGCCTGGGAGTGGAGCTTCCTCTGAGTGTTGTGGGACTGGCTGCAGAGCTTGTGCCCAAGGTCTGCTCAGGGCACCGGCACAGACATACTGGAAGTAACTTGAGCCACTGGGCTGGTGGAGTTCCTGTGTGACCATATGACTTCTTAATACTGCATTCCTGGCTCTTGGCTCTTGGGGGTGACAGAGTGTAGATGGTAGGTAAATCTATGTCACTGTGACAGACAGGAATCCAATCTGTCAATGTTCTCAAGTGTAAAGATTCCTGCAGGTCAGGTAGGTCACCACAGCACCAAGGCTTTCTCCCTAACATGATACTAGCATGTGAGAATGTTGCTTTTTATGCCCACAGAACCAAAATTTGTTCTGAATAAAAGTTGTTCTGCTTCCACACAAGGATACCACAAAGCAACAGTAGCAGTGGGAAAAATGCACTTCTAAAAGAGGGAAGGTCGTACATTATCCCTCAACATCTGGGTCCAGCCTGTGGGAGCTTAAAGAAGGGAATTCTGTCATGAAGGGAGGGAATTACAATGAGCTTCCATCTGGAACTATAATATCTCTCACTAAAGAAGTCATAACAGAGAGATGAAACTCTACAGACTAAATGAGTATTCAGCATTGGTTTAAAGACCATCATCACTTCCACTGTTATGAGTAGCACTGTAATAACCATGGAAATGCAGACATCATGAAAATAACTCTTCACGATCTTTACTCCAATTTCCTGGATGTAGATCCTAAAATGGGGTTGCTAGATACTGATATTGTCCATAGTCTTTTCCATGGGAGCTTCATTATTTTATATCCTTACCAACAATGCACAAGCTTACCATGCTTTCCAAAGCTTTGCGAATTGTCTGTCAGATTCCCAACACCATAATGAAATTCCGGAAACAATTTAAGAGAAACAGTTTTATCTGATGTAAAGTCTTAAGGTTCCAGCCCATGATCACATATCCCTAATGCTTTGATCCTTGGCAATATATGATGAAGGAAATACGTGGCAGAGCTGCTCACCTCATCAGCCAGGGAGTGAGGGAAAGTTGTCTGGGATCAGAACCTTCATTCCCTCCAAAGTTCCAGTGAGTCCAGGCCCTCCCACTTGGCAGCACTTTTTCAAATTTCTCTCATCTCCCAATAGGTTGAGGGACATTCAGTCTCCAAACTGTATCAATGACTTATTCAGTGTTTCTTGATAATAGCCATCTTACAAGATATAAATGATATAGTATCATGTCCATTAGTGGAAGAGTGTGTAAATTATCATTCTGCTTCAGTCAGAAGAGAACAGGGGTAAACTCAGAATATGTCATGCTTAATGGAAAAAGGCAAGCCATAAGGATGAATTAACATGACTCCTCTTAAGTAGGACCCTAAAATAGTCAAATTCACAGAAAGAGAGAAGAGGATTGTGGCTTCCAGAGACTAGGGGAAAATGGATGTAAAGACTCAGTTATAGAAAACAGAGATTTCTTATCATGGTTGCACTCAGAATTAGTAACACTGTATTGTGCACCTTACATAAAATGAGAGAAAATCTCATACAAACTGTTTCATCAATATTTTTTAAAGGATTATGGCCATCAAGACAGTGATTAGCTTGTACTAGAACACTGAAACCTCTCTGCTGCTTAAAACAATAAAAAATTAATTAATCATAGTAATGATTTATTGTGAAAGAGAACAGACAGAAGCAAATATCATTAAATGTCATCACTAACCTTTGTATAAGGGTAATATCTATGAACATCTGTGCACATCTTTCTATGGGGAATGAATGTGTCCTTACAGTGCCATGGACTGATAACTGCTGAGTACCAACTGAGCTTGAGCAAGGATGGGATGAATAGGAACCTTTCCTGAGGTTGTCCAGTCACTTACATATACATATATATGTATGTAGATAGATAGGTGATAGAAAGATGATAGGTAGATAGATACAGAGATAGATAGATAGATAGATAGATAGATAGATAGATAGATAGATAGATAGATAGTCAGATGTACCTGTGTACACATGCATATACATAAACACATACATATGTAAATTCATTCATGGGAATTGTTTCTAAATATTAGACATTTTCTAAGAGTTTGCTTCCAATCCCCACTAGTTATCACTTTCAGTTGTTATAAGTAAGTTGGGACTTTGTTTGTCATTGTGTCTTATCTCCTTTGGCACCCAGACAATCTGGGATATTGAATGGCATCACTAACTTGCAGATTTTAAATCACTTCCATAGATCCCATTGATTTGATGCTACAAGGTGTTTTCTCTATATTGAGGAGGGAAAACTTTTAGAAACTTTCAGATGTACAATGGGTTTTGCCCAAAGCTAGGCCTCTGGCCTCAGAGCTAGACCACTTGGCTCTGCAGAGCGTGTTCCTGACTAGAAAAGACAGCAGGGTCTCACATCCCTTCCTAGTGAAGAACCACATTGTGCATGAGTGATTTCCAATCCTTCTTCTGCGCTTCATTTTTGTCCATCATCTGTTGTCTATTTGTTTGTGGTTTTCTACTTTAGACACTTCAGTCATAAGTCAAACAGAACTAATTGACTATGTCCTTTGTCAATATACAATCCATCAGGTGCTGAAGAGATGTTACACACCCAGCCCATGTAGCACCCAGAGAAAACAGAGAAGAGGCAAATAAATAAATAAATAAATAAATAAATAAATAAGCAAGCAAGATAGCACTCTGGGCCCATGGGGGAAACTGGTGAAGCCTCTGCTCATGCCTAGGGAAGCCTTCCTAAGAAGTAGCTGAGGCAGGAAGCAAAGGCAGCAGGCTTAAGGTAGTCACTTCAGCATGCCCACAGTGGGCAGTATCCCTTCAGTGCACTCTGCTAAATTAAAGGGAATGATTTCACAGGGGCCTTGAAGAAGACATCCAAAGGATTGCTAATGGGGACTGAAAGAAAATGTAAGGGAATGAAGCACAAATGGTTTTAGACCAGGTGGACAAAATAATGACAAGAATAATGATATCGATGAATAAAGATAAAAGACATGTAAATCAGGACCTGATCCAAATAAGTTGTGAATTTTTCATTGCATTGGAAAATTTAATACAGTGAGCAAGGAAAATAGTAAGGTCTAAACATCAGACGTGGCACAGGAGGTAACGGCAGGAGATAATCTTAAGGTTTTTCAAAGCAAAGTACCTTGTTAGATATAACTGGGCTTGTGCGATTGATTTGTGATTTTAAAGGAATGTTTCCATATATGTGTCTCTAATAAAATAAACAAAATGACCAAGTCTTGTTGCTTGTCTCTAAAGACATATCAGAAAGATTTCTAAGCTATTGTTTTACAGCTGTCCTCCAGTCACTAGCTGATGAGTGGCCATTTTGATCCATTTCATTCAAGGCAGTGGCAGCCAACTATGTGTGCTGCAAGACACTTTTATGATGGATAGGAGATAGTGAAACTGAAATACCACTGCTCTATGATGACTTGGTACAGTTAGAATGACTATTTCCAGTGAATATACCCAAATACAACACAAATAACAATAGAGGGGCATGCAGTGGTAGATGGTTGGGGTAGATGATCCATGGAAATGAATAAAAGGTCAACCCTAAAATCAAACCTGATGAACTGGTCTGATTAGACCATTATATTATTTGTAAGTCATTATATCATTTGTATGTTTCATGCCCAGCACCCTTCCATGAACACAAGTAAGTAAAACTGATAGATTTGAGTGTTCATCAGCCACGGGCCCCCGTGGTCCTTCAGTTCCTTTTGTCATCAGCTCCTATGTGTTCTACATAGCCTATTCACTTAATATTGCTCTCTCTGTTCTTCCAAATTCTCCATGTCACTATAAGGTACAAATGTTAGCCTTTGTGTTTGGACCTTGTATAACTAAAAGGAATGAAAAGGGTTGGTGTCTTAAGTTCATTCCATTTGCTGTAGGAAAAGTCATCTGAAAAGAAACTTAATGGAGAAAGAGTTTATTTGACCCCAGGTTATAATCTCTTATTGCCGGGAAGTCAAGGTGATGGGATATAAACAGCTTGTCCCTTTATAGCCACAGTCAAGAGCAGAGAGCAATGAGTTAATTACATGGATGCTTGAGCTCAGCTCACTTCCTCCTTTTTTCATACACACTGGCTAGAGAGAATGCTCCACCACAGTGCAAAGGTCTTCCCACCTCCATTATACAATCTCCCACAGAAATGCTCACTAGCAACCTAATCTAGACAACTCTTCATTTAGAATCCTTCCTAGGTGATTCTACATAGTGTCAAGCCAATGGTCAAGAGAGATAGCTCAGTGATTAAAGGCACTCCTGGCTCTCACAAATGACCCCAGTTTGGTTTCCAGCAGCAATTTTAGGCAACTCACAATTCTCTGTCCAATAGATCTAACATACTCTTCTGGCCTCTACAAAGATTGGCACACACACACACACACACACACACACACACACACACACACCAACAAAATAACCATCATGGGGTTAGACAGCAGTAGTCTACCAAGCACAAAGACCCAAGTTCACTCCTCAGCATAAATTCATAAGGTAAAAGCAAACTTGTAGTCTGACACAGACCATGAAATAAAATATCTAGGTAGCTTGTGAAATATAACATCGATTGAGTTGTTCATCCAGTGTAATATCTAAACTGATTGACTAGATCAAAACTTTCCTTAGAGAAATCAGCAACCAGAAAAACCTAAGAGTGCAGCTCCTATTTCATTGAGATGACTGATTGATAATAAATTTGATAACCTGGAATCCAAGTGGTTCTTCACAGTGATTTTGTCTCTTTTCATTAATATTCTTAATTGGTACAGACAAACTGCTCTTGGGAAAATTATGAAATTATCCATTAATTTTATTTCACTAATTCTACTGTAAGTGATGATTGAACTTTCTGCAGATTAAATGCAAATCTGAGATAAAAAGGAATGTGAAAACAAGAATACCGAGGCTAAGATGGACTATTTTTCATTAATTTTAATTGGCTGCAAATTTTGCAGTCTCAAAAGTTTCTGCTCTTTGCTTCATTAAATAAGTTCTGTCATTGTTCAGCATAATTATAGCTTTGGGGGAATTTTCCAAATAAAAGCTTAGAAGGGGATTTTAAAAAGGAGGCCTAACAATTAATGATAAAATGTAGTTAATAGTTTTCAACACTCAGACCTTCCTAGGTTTCTGAATGGTGTGGTTCAGTGACCTATATGGGTGGTTTTGATGATAACTGGAACTAATTGTACAAGAGGGACAGTGTCAGGAGAAAAGGACAGATTTTTTTATTTCTGCCTAACAATTTCTCTATATGCCTTAATTTTTTCTGAATTCTGGGTTTATATGGCTATTTAATAAATACCATGTTTATGAAGACCATTGGCAGAAGCTCCAGTCTTGCCAGCTCCTTGAGTATCTGTTCAAAACAGATAGGAAGCCTTCTAGATCCACTGTAGAAACACTTGTGTGTGTGTGTGTGTGTGTGTGTGTGTGTGTGTGTGTGTGTGTGTATGTCTAGGGAGTTCCCAACTGCAGATGGGTGATTTGAATTCTCTTATACCTAAGGCATATTATTCTTTATTTAAATAGTCAACATGTCTTTTCCTTCTTTTAAAATTTCTTTCTATCTGCCCAAGTTTCATTTCTGTTGCTGGGTTAAAATAACCTGACAACAAGCAACTTAGACAAGCAAGGGTTTATATCACCTTGCAATTCCAAGTCACAGTCCATGATGATGAGGGAGTCTCAGTGGCTAAAGCAATGAGGTAGCTACTCACATTCTAACCACAACTGGGTACAGAGAGAAAGAACTGACTGCGCATGAGCAAGAAGCTTGTGCTCAGCTTGGTTTCCCCATTCTTACATAGCACAAGACTTCCTGCCTAGGGAGTGCTGTTCTCCATGGGCTGAGTCTTCTCACATCAGTTAAGGCAATAATTATGCACAAGTATGCCTACGGGCCAACCCAGTAAACAAATCTCCGCTGAGACTCTTCCCAAGTGATTCTAGGTTTGTCTCATTGGCAAAGCTAGTATTCTTTCCTCCTTCTTCTTTCTTTCTCCCTTTCTTTCTTTCTTTATTATTTCCTTTTTATTTGCTTCCTTACTTTATTTTTGTAGTGTTAAGAATTGAACTCTGAGCTTCATATACACTAGGTAAGCAATCTACCACTAAGCTATATCCCAAGACCTGTGTCTTCTTCTATTGACCCAATCGCAGTAACTTGTGACCTAAAGACCTACCAGATCACGTGAACACTATATCTCTACACCGCTCTACACTGCTTATTAAAGGCTCCATGAAATACAAAAGTTTATACTATATTCTCTACATTTGGAACTTAACATGTTGCTCAAGTAAATGTTTTTTACTAGTTTGAACAAAATACATGTGTTAATTCATTTAGCAATTTTATTTTAATACCAAGTCATAAGTCTATGTGCCATGCTCCTTAACTGCTGATGGATTTACAATCTGATAAACCCATTGTAAACTGAACATATCACACAGTGGCAATGCATGGCACAATGACTTGAGGATTCAGTGCACTTACAGCATCACTTGCTTCCCCTCTTGATCATGTTGTTGAGAGGGCAATATGGCCCAGCATCATGAAAGGATGGTGCCACTTAACATCAGTCTAGGCAGGATGGTGTCAGCATTCGAATTTCAAAGCACAGTTTCTACTTTATGCCTCATAAAGTCAAAACCTCTTCAATATAACCATTCTATGCGAGGGAGAGAAAGAGGGAGAGGGAGGAGAGGAAGGAGAGGGGGGAAGAGACAGAGAGAGAGAAAGAGAGAGACAGAGAGACAAAGAGACAGCTCTGATCAGATGCAGGTTTATTAGTGGAGAAATGCCAAAGGCTCAGCACTCTAATGCTAAATATGTCAAAAATTGCTTTTATGAGCACTATGGCTTGAGTCTCCACCTAGGTTTCTGAGAACTCCTGCCTAAGGTCCAACCTGGAGTCTGTAAGCAGATTTAACTTAGGAAGATTCCTCAAAGCTCACATAGTCAAGTCTAGCTAGAGGGCAGGGCACAAACCTGGTCACTAGATACAGATGTCAGTAGAGCCTGGATCCCCTTTCTGACAACGGAACATGTTCATATAGACAACAGGAAAAAGAGACACTTTCAGAATGCCAATTATAAGCTCCAGGCTACTCCAAGCCTTTTTCAGTCAGCATCCACTGAACAGCGGCAGATAGAATTTTTACAATGAACAAACCCTCTATCAACATAAGCTGGAGGAAAACTAAATCACTTTGTCCCCGTATCAAACCTGAGGTTGATAGTCATTATATTACTAGTCCTAGCTAGATCTCTTTAAGGATCAGAAGCACTTATTCTGCTGTCTTAAATTTGACCCATAACCTCAGGGCTCAAGATGGTGGCTGGGTCACTCCCAGCCTAGCAGAGAAGGGATAAAGAAGAAAGGGGAAAGAGAGACACAACTGACCAGAAAGTGTTTCTTGACATTGGACAAACAACAACCAATAATCCTCCTTCATCTCATTGGCCAGAACTTAGTCACATAGCTACCTGTACTAGAAGCTTGGATTACAACCTTCACCCAGACCCAGCTCAAGGCAGCACCAGGGATGGAGGCTGATCATGAAACACCTTGATCTACATTTTCCAAGGGCAGAGTGGCTGCTGAACTATGCTGCCTAGCTGAGGATCAGATTTCCCATACTCTACTACAGCCAAAATAATGACTGTATATGAGCAGAGATGAAGTGACTACTTCCAGGCCAAGAAAATTCCAACATAGACACATCCTCCTCCCATTCACCTTTTAACTGTTCACTGACATCCTGGATTGAGCTAGTTGTTATTATAAATATGATGGAGTTGCAATCTTGTCACTGGAGTTTTGAACTGCGGATTGGGGAGAGTCTCCTGTTAATTAGAGACACACTTTAGGCATAATGTATGCAAGAAATAAGCTTGTGTTTAGCTGTTTACATTCTTGGGGATTATTATACTTTCTATGGAAAGTTATAATTAAGATTATAATAGTATATAATGTTAATGAAAAGACCATCTCAATTTCTCATTATACCTGGGTATCCTCGGGATCTGGCACGTTGCTACCATAATAAGTTCTAACTAAAATCTGAGTGAGTTATTACTGAATACTGAAGGCAGTCACAGATACTATGCGAACTCAGAGGAAATAATATTTAATTTAGCCTAGGAACATGTTATTTAATGTTCAATCCAGGGGCATGTATGTTATAATATTATGTTTTATATGAGGTGTAAATGCTCCATTGGATAAATTCTCCCATTTGTTCTGCTCTGCCTTACATATTCAAGTGGTGCTGTCGTGCCAACCAGGCAGACACCTCATATATTCAACTCTTACATTCAAAAGAGGTGACCATGGACTCTGAGAAAATTTATGAAGAGTGACTTCAAGGAGAAAGATCAACTTACAGTAATGTGGGGCTCTTGTTCAGACCTCAAGATGCTGGTCGCATGCAAAACAGAGAGGCTTTCTTCACTTTGTCAACTTAAAATACCCACACTCCATCCTAGTGACAGGCAGAACATTTCCCACCAACGTAGCAGCCCAGGGCACTGATAATTCTCAATGACAAGGTGAGCTTGTAAACAAATCTCTCTGCATTGTTGGACTGGTAGACGGAAGCCTGGCTCAGACTGTGACTAGCCTCACTTGTCCACAGCCTTCTCTTTCAGCAAAACATGCCCGTCCTGAATCTTTAAAATGTCACGACTCCTAGCATCATTCTTACCATACCACACTGTGTTGATATTTATGGTGAACACTTTTTCCCCTTCTAGGATCCATATCTTGAAGATAGAGACTCTTATTTACCCAAGTTTCCCCCAAGCTTGTGTATAGCATCCCTCATATAGTAGCTAATTTGTGTCTTGATTTTTAAAGTAGAAGAAACTAGCTACCCTGACTTAAAGGAAAACTAGAAGAGAAAGACTTATAAGAAGAACAGTGGAATCCTGGGAGGCCATGTGAGTCTTCAGCTAAAGCATCTTGGATTATGTTATGGAGTGGGTAGCAAGAGGCATGGACTCTGATTTCAGTTTAGCTAAGAAATGACTGGGGAAGCCAGCTGTCTCAGAGTCCTCATTCCTAGATGGATGAAGGAGATGCCATCTTCAAGTCTCCCATAACCTGTAACACTCGCATGGCATTGTTTGTTGGGAAACTACCTTCTGTATATATTTCACTTAATTTATTTCATTTAGTAGAAGAGATGAATTTGAACATTATAAGGCAAGATGAGGCATCCCTAATAGTGAAGTAAGACAACCCTCTTACAGTTCCAATTACAAAATTGCCAGTGGTCATGAACAGATGCAAAGAATGAATCATGGAGGTTGACCTGGCCTAGAGGGAGGAATGAATATCTACTGAAACACAGGCAAATCCATCTTTACTGTAATTACTTAAAGATGCTTTTAGCAGACAAATAAAAATTACATGTATTTATTGTGCACAACAATGTTTTGAAACACAGCCACATTGACAAATGGCCAAATCAAGCAACTTGTGACATAATTACAGCACATACTTTTCTTATGGTGAGAACATTTGAAGTCTGTCTCAGTAATTTTTGAGGTTACTTAATAACAAGGCATTGTTTTTTAACTACGGACACTGGGTTCTACAAAAGACTCCTCGAACTTACTATTCTTAACTGAAATTTCATATCCTTTGACCAATATGTTTTCTATAATATTCTTCCTAAACAAAGAGGATAAAAAAACCTTGGAGAGTCATATTGGCTATAAATTAGCTCAATGAGGCAATAGAGCTTTTCAGAGAAGTGGGGCTACAAGAACCACTCGTTTTTTTTTCAAGGTGGGACAAAGGAAAGTGTTATTTTGAGGGTGCGGCTAGTGTTCCAAGGGCTCGTGGATTTGGAGCTTTGACCTGGTACAAGGATGTTGAGAGGGGATGGAAATGTTAAGAGATGGGATCTGGTGAAAGGCAGTTAAGTCACTGGGCACATTGCTCTCACAAGTGACTAATGCAGCTCTCAGGGGAATCTGGTTAGTTCTACCAAGAACAGGTTGTTATAAAAAGTGTAAGTCTGGCCCCTCCCAGGGTTCTGGCTTCCTGTCTCACCATGTGATTTCTCTTTCATGGTCACTTCTGTCATAGCCATGTGCCATGCTCCATGTAAGCAGAAGACTCCTTTCAGCAATCAAACAGATTGGCTGTCTGCTCTTCAACTCTTAGCATCCAAAAATGTAAGACAAATCAATTGATTTTCTTTGTTTTGGTTTTTGGTTTGGTTTTTCAAGACATGGTTTCTCTGTGTAGCCCTGGCTTTCCTGGAACTCACTCTGTAGACCAGGCTGGCCTTGAACTCAGAAATCCGCCTGCCTCTGCCTCCCAAGTGCTGGGATTAAAGGCATGTGCCACCACTGCCCAGCCTGATTTTCTTTATAAAGTAAAAATATTTAATTACTGTGACAGAAAAATGGGTTAATGCATAAAGATTGCCAGAATTATGCCACACAACTGAATTCTGCTCTTTAGTGTTTGCTGGACTCTATGAGACCCAAGGCTCATGAAAACCTCAGGGGAAGAAGAGAATAATCTCTAGGGTTTGAGATACTTCCCATCAGTTATCATGCTATATCTACATGAGTGTTCTTGTTGTCACCCAACCACGATAGACATGTTCCTTCTCCAAGGCCTTTGCTCTGCTGTTCTACAGGCAGTTGTTTTCTTGAGTGTTCATGTACTGATCCTTTATGAGCACTTAAAGTGGACCTCCCATACTAAGCATGATATTCAACTCCCATAGCATCCTGCCTCTTCTTCTCACCAACCACAACCCATTTGTGTTCTGCCTTACCTAGGTCTACATCTTATTCCTGATATGATACTTTCAACATATAAGTCAATTGCATATGTTATTCCAATTACCAAGAACAAATCTTTTCTTTTCTTCACCAGTAGTAGATCCCAGCTGTGTAAAACAGTACTTGGCACACACTGATTGCCAGAAGTATCTGTTAATAAATGACAGAATGAATGGGCTAATTGCAATGTTACATTTTAACTTATTCTGGAAAATGGTAGCAGTTTGTTATGACCTCAGACAACCTGGAGAGTGGCTCATATAGAATTCCTAGGTATTAGTCAAATCCAGAGCACACTGTAGACTACTCTAAATTGTTTGAACAAAAATGAGAATGGTAGCCAGCTAAATTATAATTTGGAAGATAACTCAGAAGGAGTCCAAAACTATCCATTTTGATATTTATCCACTGAGCAACTGAAGATGGCAGAGTTTGGTGAACATATAAATGCCCCAGTAAATGTGAGGCCATGAAACATGACCTTGATATTTGCATTGACTTCTTTGATGATCACATCAGCCATGAAACAGAGAACCTCAACTTCTCAGATGAGGAAACAGACACAGGCAACTTTCCCAAGTTCACTAGGAAAATGTGCCAAACTGTTCCTCCTCCTGCCGGAGCTTCCAATCTCCCTGTCAAAATCTCCTAAAGACTTCCTTCCAACAGAATCTTGGGATCTTGGTGGGTCTTGTGTTGAAAACTCCCGAAAACAGTTCACATTTTAGTTTTTCATATTTTCAACATTTCTGTGTCTTTAATTTTCATAAGGCCTTGACAGTTATGCAGAATCCTCACTTTCAAATTTTATCTAATGCTTGGTGCTCATGACTGCATACTTATCCTCTTTTTACCATTTCCATGTAAAGAGGTCTGTGGGTCTTTGGAACAACTTGCCAAGAGCAGCTGCCAGCATCCCACAGTAACCAAGGCATTAGAAGGGCTCAAGATCTATGGGATTCACACTCTCACATAGTAAGATTTATTAGACATCCCCTCTGCTGGCTGAGGATGGATCACAATTTTAAAAGGGGGAAACTTTGTTTCTTTCCTCTTCTAAATAGGTAGCTCCCCCCATTTGCATGCATTCAGAGAATCCAAGCAGAACCACCCCAAATATTTCACTTGCTCAGTGTTACCATTGGTCATCTACAGGCCACACTTTGAAGGAACAGACTGACAAAAGCTTGGGATCTGGCCTAGGTAGCCACAGGGAGAAGGATGATGGAATAAAGAAAACAATGTGAAAAAAACAACAACAGGAGAAACAGTACATGGTAGACAGTGCAGCCGAGTGGCATCAGCAGGTAAGAAGCAAAGTTCCTGCTATGCGGAACAGTATCAAGGAAACAGAAGGGTTAGAACTAATGATAGGGTCACAGAATCCTTCAAACACCTGCCCATTATTTTAGCTCCAATCAGATAATTGGTGGTATGTGAGCCATGTGCTTCTCATACAGGTATAAAATGTAGTTCTATTATTCTCAATAGATTGTCAGTTCCAATGGAAGTCATTGTATGAGTTTCTTCCTAAATGTCCCCTAGGCTCCTCCTGGTTCTGTACTCTTGAACATACAGCTCTAGTTAGTCCAGCCTTGTCTGCAGAAGAACCTAGGAGAGTGGGACACCAATGTCAGAGAGGATGATCAGACTTATATTTGACTTGATTTCTTCAGGTCTACATGCGTGGTGGTTCCTGGTGATTTTGTCATGAAATCTCTTTACCTTCTAGTTGTTGGTGCTCATGGTACATTTACCTCTGATGCCCCACTACTCATGTCTGGTTTCTGTTATAATTTCTCTGTGTTTGTTACTCTTCTCATTGCTTTATCCAAATACATGAAAAGAAGCAACTTGAGAGGAAGGGTTTGGGGTTTTGGTTGTTTAGTTAATTGGCTTGTTTTGTTTCAGGTTTTTTGTTGCTATTATTCTACTGCTGCTACTGTTGTTGCTGCTGCTGTTGCTGTTGCTGCTGCAGTTGTTGCTACTGCTGTTGTTGCTGTTGCTGCTGCAGTTGTGGCTACTGCTGTTGTTGCTGTTGCTGCTGTTGCTGCAGTTGTTGCTGCTGTTGCTACTGTTGCTGCAGTTGTTGCTACTGCAGTTGTTGCTACTGCTGTTGTTGCTGCAGTTGTTGCTGCTGCTGTTGCTGCAGTTGTTGCTACTGCTGTTGTTGCTGTTGTTGCTGCTGCTGTTGTTGCTGTTGTTGCTGCTGTTGCTGCAGTTGTTGCTGGTGCTGTTGCTGCTGCTGTTGTTGCTGCTGCTGTTGTTGCTGCTGTTGCTGCAGTTGTTGCTGCTGTTGCTGCAGTTGTTGCTACTGCTGTTGTTGCTGTTGTTGCTACAGTTGTTGCTGCTGCTGTTGCTGCTGCTGTTGCTGCTGCTGTTCTTGCTGCTATTGCTGCAGTTGTTGCTGCTGCTGTTGCTGCTGCTGTTGCTGCAGTTGTTGCTGCTGCTGTTGTTGCTGCTGTTGCTGCAGTTGTTGCTGCTGCTGTTGCTGCTGCTGTTCTTGCTGTTGCTGCTGCAGTTGTTGCTGCAGTTGTTGCTGCTGTTGCTGCTATTGCTGCAGTTGTTGCTGCTGCTGTTGTTGCTGCTGTTGCTGCAGTTGTTGCTGCTGCTGTTGTTGCTGCTGTTGCTGCAGTTGTTGCTGCTGCTGTTGTTGCTGTTGTTGCTGTTGTTGCTGCTGCTGTTGTTGCTGTTGTTGCTGTTGTTGCTGCTGCTGTTGTTGCTGCTGCTATTGTTGCTGCTGCTATTCTTGCTGCTGTTGCTGCTGTTGTTGTGATGGTGGGTGGTTGTTGTTGTTGTTTTGTTGTTTTTGCTTTGAATTACAGTTTGAGAGGACATAGTCTACCAGTAAGAAAAGGCATGGCAACTTCAAATCTTGATGAAACAAGAAAGAACGAGACAGGATGTGGGGACAGGTTATCAAGGCCTTAGTAACCTATTTTTCCTGGGAAGCTCCATTTCTTAGGGTAGTGGTTCTCAACCTTCCTAATATTGTGAATCTTTAATACAGTTGTTCATGCTGGGGTGACTCGCAACCATACAATTATTTTGTTGCTACCTCGTAACTATAAATATGTTGTTACAAATCATAATGCAAATATCTGATATGCAGGATATCTGACAAAGGGGTGGTGGCTTACAGGCTGAGAACTGCTATAAAAGCTCCACAACCTTCCAAAAACAGTGCCACTATTTTGTAAGGGATATTTCCTGTTCAAAGCACAGCACTCTTCATCCTTATCTGTCCAGGCCTTGTGGTTTTACAAGAACTCTTAAAATGCCAGAAACATGCTTTCTCCAAGTAATGATAGCTTGGAGGACTCCTCAGCAATCCATACTTTTCATGTTATAGTTCACCTTGCAGGACGATAAAGAGTTTCTATTCCCAGGTACCCCACCAGCTGACATTTGAGAGTGGTCAAAAATATATGGTCTTATTAGCCATACTGATATAGGAGGTAAAACCCAGCCACCATCTCATAAGGTACAAGCAGCCATGTCTCCTGCCCTTCCTAGAAGTTTTAACCCAAGAATTTAGATTTTGGTCTCAGATATTCTCTATCATATGTTTCAACAAACAAAGAGCTTCTCATTGGAAAAAAAAAAAAAAAGAACACTGGAGCTGTTGAGACAGCTTCTAGTTCAGCTCATCTAGGAGACCCTGTTTTGAGTCTCAGCACCTACATGGTAGCTCACAGCTGTCTTTTACTTCAGCTAGAAGGGACATGATACCCTTTTCTCACCTCTGAGAATATCGGATATATACATGGTACATAGATATTATAAGCATACTCAACACCCATACAATAAAGTAGACTAATAATAAGTTTTAAAATAACTCTGTATAACCTACCCAGATAGTAAAGAATTCCAAAGTCAGTGGAAATATTTTTTTTACAGCAATAAAAATTTCCTGAATGAAGTTTGTAAGGAGTATTGATATTGCCCTTCTCTGTTCTCAATGAAGAAACTCCCCATATCTGGATATTGTCTCTTCTATCCACTCTTCTGTAAGCCTCCCTGAAGAGCCCTGCCTCCAAGCATGTGGGTCATTTGTCAACTCACTAGGAAGTTGCAGCTTGAACCTGTTGAACTACAAGGTAGCACAGGATGGATTCCACACATTACCTAATGAAACATTATGTGGCAGTGTTTCATAACGGGAGTGACATTCCTCCTGCTCTTCCCAAATCTCCAGATATTACAAATGGCTTAGAATACTTTTTATTTTCCTGTATGCTACTACTGCCATTTGGCATGACACAGGCTGCTAAACAGCCCAAATTGCACAGAACAGCTCCCTAATGGGAAGGTTTATCTAGTCCACAGTACCAGCAATACAAACTTGAGTACCTGAGCTCTCTAGCCACATCATTCAAAGACAATAACATAGATTTATTGGGTGTATTTATTTCCTAAGCCAGTCATCTGAATTTGTGGCAGAAGTAAAAATACAATTATAGGATTTACTTTGATAAACTAGCATTAAACTGAAAATTCAGTAGCTGGGTCAATGCAGTCAGTCCTTTCTTAGAGAGAATGGGTGATTGGTAATCAGTATTGGACTGGGACACACTGTTTTCCTCCTCTTCCTCCCCCTCTTCATCCCCCTGCCCTCTTCATCCTTACACTTCTCATCCTTGTGTTCTCCCTTCCCAAAAGAGACTTCACTCTCTAGTATGATCCTTGTGAAAAAAATAAAATTTTCTTGTTTCCTGGGATTGTTTAATAAGGTGGTACATAGTCTCTCTCATTCCAACATCTAGCTCTTCAAGCTTGATCTTTCAGTTGTCACTGAAAGGAAAGTGGCTTTGACAAACTGCATAGTCTGCTTCAACAGGTTCAAGGTGTGTCCCCAGCATCTCTACCAAGCTCTCTGTAATGCCAAGGTATTGAGCCAGCTACTACACTACAAGTACCAAAAATTCTAGCACATTCTCCCATCCTCAAGGAAGTTGGTTGAGTTGGTATGAATGAGAACAACCTTCATGGGCCAATATATTATTAGAATGTTTGGTCCTACATTGAGGAAACTGTTTGGGAAGGATTAGGAGGTATGGCCTTGTTAGAGGAGGTATGCCACTCAAGGTAGGCTTTGCAGTTCAAAAGCCAATGCCATTCCCAGTTAGTTCTCTCTCTGCCTCATATATACAAAAAAAAAAAAAAAAAAAGACAGAATCTCTCAGCTACTGCTCCAGGACTACACCTGTCTGCTGCCATGCTCCTCTTACCTTAATGGCCATGGATTCACCCTCTGAAACCCTAACCTCTAATAAACTCTTCCACACTGCCTTGGTCATAATCTTTTTACAGCAATAGGAAATAACTAAGATAATGGTCAGTCTCTTCTCCATTGCATTGTACTTGACTCATTCTGAATTTACTTTGACTTTAAAATAATGCTAAAACAGTGCTTAACCTTGATGTTGAATGAGGCTCTTTTCCTGGACTAGTGATATATGGTATGCTGCATTATGGTAAGGCTGGATAGCTACAGTAAGTTACAGCTACTGTTCAGCAACATAAGACAAACAGTACTTATTGTGGAATAGGCTTTGATAGCCCCAGTGTTGGGCTACCACAAGATTCTGAGTATGGCTAACATGGGCTTGGGTATTTGAAGTGGTAATTTCTTAAGCCATTCTGAACTCCCCTCTGTCCCTACTCCCCCACACTTCTCACTACCACCCAATGCTCTGGATTCCTGAAAGATACACATACACAGCCTTATATTTTAAATACCTTAAACAGCTCAAAGGCTGGGCCACTCCCTTATTCCATCTGGCTAACATATACTCCCCTCCAATATTCCTGAGTTAATACTTACTAAATCTATATTTCATCTTTGCTGTTCTGAACCCTGCTGGGTAGCCCTCCTGGGGCTGCTTTTCCCCTCTGCGTACATGTCAGCTGTTTCTCCCTCCTGCATCTTTCCTGTCTCCTATATCCTCATTATGGCAGAACCCCCTGTTCTTCCTTCCTCAGTCCCTTCCCAGGAATCCTAAAAATCTCTCCTCTGTCTCCCTGCCCAGCCATTGGCCACCAGTAACTTTACTGACCAGTCAAAAACTAACTGGGGACGGGTTTCCTTTAGTCCTACCTACAGGACGCTGCAAAGAGGTTTTTGGATAACATAATTAGCATGAGAACACAAGCTGCTACAGGCATTCTGTAAATTAAGCCAATTAAATGGATCTTTAACTTATTGTGTGGTTTATGAAGATGTTATTGAGTACCTGTATTCAGACAGAGGCTTACCGAAAATGGCTAGGAAGCTACTGTTGAGTGGCATACAATAGATACACTTGGAAATAGGAAACGTACATATTTATTCTTAAATCTTCTTGACAATGCTTTTGTGATCCTTGACAAATTAACCTACATGTATAGTGGGTTGGCCTAATGCTGCTTGTATTCTAATGCTAATTTGGGATCCCCAAGACTGGTTGTCCCAGAGATGAGAGAGTCCACACTAAGTGACCCTGGCCCCAGGTTATTTCTAAACAGTAAATAAAGATGTTGACAGCCAATAGCTGGGCAGAAGAGACAGAGGTGAGGTTTAGGTCTCAGGGGTTTGGGGAGAGAGGAGGAACACAAGGAAGAAGAAGGTGCAGGAGGAAGAGGGAGAAGCTGCCATTACTTAAGAATCAAGAGAGTGTATCCTTGAGGACTGTCCAATTGGAGCTAAGAGCAGCCCAGATGGAACATAGTAAATAGTAAGTAATAACTCAGGGTAATCAATAGCAAAGTAGATTCTAGCAGCGTGGAGGGTAGACAGCTGCCCAGCTCTTGAGCTGCTTAAGGCTTGTTGTAAATATAAAGGCTGTGAGTGTATCTTTCATTTGGAAACATAAATGGTCTAAGGCAGGATAGAAACCCCAGGCTGGGATTTTAAAGTAATTTCTACAACATGCATGCAGTGGTTTCTGATTTGGTTTCCTATCTTCACATTGGTAGATGGTGATTTTACAAGAAAGTTGTCTAGGATTAAGCACAGTCTTGGGCCCTTGATCCCTTATTCAAAGTATTTTCTCTCAGGCATACTGCAAAAACCTGTAGTTTCAGATTAAGAAAAAAGTAACATAGTACATATGACATACATTATATAACAGGTTCATAAGGGTCTGAGGCTGAAGCCTAAAAGTATACCCTAAACTTTATGCAGCAAACAGAAGTAATTAAAACTATAAGCAGCTGAAGTTCATCTCAGGGTCTGCTGACAACTATGTTCAGATCAGGTATGAGTTACAAGGAACCTTTCCATTTTCAAAGATCTTCTGAATTTTAGAACTATGCATAAAGAGTCTGTGAGCTCTTTGGTCTGGGAGAGCATTATTCTCTCTGCAGAAAGATAACGCACACCCCTTTCCTCCTGCTGAAGGATAAGACACAGCCCTTTGCCCTCTGCTGAATATGCCCCCTTCCCTCCTGCACATTTCTGGTGAACCAGGGGAAGCCTTTTCAACAGCAAATGCAGAGCAGAATCTATGGTATAAGAGAACAAGACTGTAGAAAGCCCTCAGCCAGGGTCAGGTAGGATCCAAAGTCAAAGCTACACTGCATGTTAGAAAGGTCCACAGTGATGTCCATCTCATTTTTAAACTACACACTAGTCCATGTGCACATGCGTACATGCACGCGCGTGCACACACACACACATTCACACACATACACACACACACATACACAATTACAGTCCCAGAGTCCTCATGACTCAGTTAAGGATTAAATTCAAAAGCAAGGATCTGGGGTTTGAGAGATGGCTCAGTGGATAAGAGCACTGACTGTTCTTCCAAAGGTCCTGAGTTCAAATCCCAGCATCCACATGGTGGCTTACAACCATCCATAATGAGATCTGACGCCCTCTTCTGGTGTGTCTGAAGACAACTACAGTCTACTTACACATAATGATAAATAAATCTTTATAAAAAATAAAACAAAAGCAAGGATCTGGTGAAAGATGAAAGCACAAAGTCACTTTGGGTCTAATTTATACTCTTTGCCCTTTAACTCCTAAACTTGACACGAATTTTGCCACAGAAGACATTCAACCATCCATCTTAAAACTGCACAGTAGAGGGGACACCAGGTAGAAAGTTAAGTAGCTTTGAAGTGCTTCTTTACATTTGAGATTTGACATTTGCAGGCAGGGCTTCTCTTATTCTTTATTTCACATCTGATCTTATAATTACTACTCTGTGCAGTAAGTGGAGATAAAACCTTTGCATAGCACTGCAGGAGGTAGGAGGGGGAGAGCAGAACCATTTGTCAATCCAATTTATCCGCCACTTGTTTCCTTCCCAGACACTTCACGACCTGTCCTGAGGGAGTGCAGAGACACCTGTGTCTTCAGAAGCAAGTAGGCATTCCCAAACTACATGACAAAACAGAGGCCGGAGGTCAGGGCATACTCATGTTCTGAGCAGCTGGCTGACCAGTCAAAACCTAACTGAAAGAAGTTGGGTTCTCACCCTCGGATGTATTTGATGATGAAAATGGGAGCTTGAAGTTGTTTGGGCAAAAATTTGGAGAAGGAGCGAAACTCAGCACATTCATTGTGAACCTGGTTTCAGGTGACAACTACTTGCTTTTGATGCTGACTGTGAGGCCTGAAGCTTATTACTTAGTTCTGATACTCTTTCTTTGCACATAAGTTCAGATAACAGGAATTGCTTCATAGGATTGCCAGGAACATTGAAATAAGCTCTGAGAAGAGCCCATGGTGTGTGCGTTAGCCCACAGTGAGGGGCTCTACATCCATCACTGAGTGTGAGCAGAGTTCACAGTGGGGTCCTCTGCATCCATCACTGGGTGTGAGCAGAGCCCATGGTGGGGGAGGGAGGTTGGCATCCATTGCTAAATGTAAGTAGAGCACACAGTTGGGGTACACAGTGAGTGGCTCTGCATCCATCACTGAATATGAGCAGTGTGCATAGTGGGCCTCTGCATCCATTACTGTTTCGTCATTCTAGCTTCCATGTCTAACTAGAACTGAACTGAAAGCCAGGCTCTGCTGACCAGCCATCTCCGAAGGGTCACAGATTCCCACACGTGGTGGGTGGGCACTGTGACTCATCCTTTGTTCTGCACCAGTCTTCAGATAATGTTTTCAGGAAGCATGGCTTGGCCTGGGAATCTAATCTTTCAAGGTAGACCCCGGCTTTTCTCCATTTTGCAGATGAAGAATACCTTTGCTGGATGAAACCAAGTGAAAGACTCATGACTATTAAAAGAGGCAAATCCTCATCTATGCAGTTTCAGAATCTAGATTCTTCCTATGCCATTTGTGTTAAACCAGAATGCGACCCCACCTACAAGGAGTTATAACTAAAAGACTGAAGAGCCTAAACTTGACTCCTGTCTTTCTAGAGAGAAAGAAGTACAACAGGAAAGGACATTCTCCACAAACAAACCAATGTTGCCACGCAAATCACAAAGGAAACCACTTGATTCGTTGTCCCCATCATGTCATTCAGCCTGAGACAAGTCAATGATAAACATGAGGGCAAGACAGAATGTTCTGGAAAACACAGAACCCATCTTTAAATCAGGTAAGTGTTACTCCTAAAACAACGCGCATCTCCAGCCTTACAATGCCTCCTGCATCCCTGTCTGCAGAACCAGTTTGTGGTCCTCCCTCTACTTTGTCCTCTGTGGAGACCAGAAAAGAATGACCTAGTCAATGCAGAGTGTGCCACTGCTCCAAATCTCTATAACTGAGGGTTCCAGAGAGCCAGAGAAGGAGACAGCTAATCCTTCCAACAGCTGAAGAATTATGCCTTGGACCTTAGATGCTGTGTTCCTAGGATCAATGTAGTCCAACAGAAATCTTCCTTGGCTGCCTAAAGAAAGAGAGACGCTAAGTCTCATCTAGGTGATTGGCAAGGGAGGTACATGCTGGTCCCCACATGTGCTCACACCATTTCAGGCTTCCAGCTGGGCAAAGACATAGGAACAGCCCCATCAGTAAGAACATATCCAAACAAGCATCATAGAGCCTGCCTGGGGCTGTGGCCCTGCAGCCAACAATCTGGCTGGGAATGAATGAGATCTCTCCTAGCAGAGTTCCAAGCTGGAAGGAATCATTAAAATGGTGGCTATTATTTCTCTGCAGAAAAAGAGACCCAGTCAGGGCCATTCTAAAATAGACTTTGCAGAGACATCTGTTCTGGTGGCAGCTCCACTCAAGCAAGTGTGCAATGCTTTGGTTTCTGGTGAAACTGATCAAAGAGTGTTTGCATGCAGAGCAGTGCATTTTCATAGCGAATGGCTGGCATGTTTGCAAATACTAAGTGAGAGATGATTTGGGTGGGGTGGGCTGGTGAGTGTATCCTGTCAATGTTGATCTAATGGCCTTCTTATGGCTGTTTCAGGCCAGCCTGAGGTGACTAGAGGGACACTAATGAAACTGATAACATCTCTTGCTTGGCTAGAAGATGACTCACCAGCCAGAGACTCATTAGCACAGGGTCACCCAGGAACTGAGAGGTTCCTTTCAGAACAGGAGGCACAGATATTCAGTACACTGCTCGCATTTCAATGACTCTCTTTCACAGAGGAGAAGCTGGCTTAGCTAATCCAGGAATGCACATCCTCAAAAAAGAAGAGTGATCGCTGCTAATTAGCAATAATTTTAAGACTCTCCAACAAAACGCAAGTGGAATTCTTTCATTTCATTTGCTTTTGATTTGTTCTGAAATGCTGGCTGCTGTCCAACAAGTATCTACAGTTCCTATGAATTCATAAGGGTCCAAGGTTTCAACACAAAGTCCAGCTGAACAGTCAGTGTTCACCTTAGTAACATCAGTGTCCTGGCTATGTTTATGTTCAATTATCATGATGTCAGATACATCAGCCAGAGAATCATGCTGATAATAAAAGACAAAACTGGCCTTTTGCTGGTAGAAATGTATGGCTCTCTTGCTTAAGTAGACCAGCTGTCTAGAGCAGTTCACTTTCACCATGTGATAGACATTAACATTTGGGACCCAACATCCTTCAAAGAACTGGTGTCTCATCTTTCCCTTTTGTCTTGAGTCCAGGTTTTTCTCCATTGCTATGCTTTCTCTATCTGCAGCTGACTAGATTTTTATATACTTCCTTTGCCTTGTATGCTATCTGTCCCCATTTCTCTACTGACGAGACTCTTTTTTTACCTTCATCTTTCCATTCATCCGGACCCAACCTTTCCCAAGTTCAGATGCCATAAGGCCAAGATACAGGCCTCACTGCATTTGATATAGGGTCTCACAATGAATGCCCAACCTATACCTTTTATGTTTGAAAGATTTTAATTGGGGGGGAGGGTCAGGGTATATGCTATGAGTACCAAAAGAGGCAGATCCCTGTTGTAACAATAGTTTCTGCCTAATGAGGGTGCTTAGAGTAGAATTATTTGGGTCCTGTGCAGCACCACACATTATTTACTGTTTGCTTTTCTAAAACAGGAGAGAAGGAAGGTATGGAGCTAGATGGTCAAGGAGGTTGGAAAGATCTGAGAGGAAACAAGGGAGGGGAAATCATTATCAGAATAGATAGTAGGAAAATATTATTTTTAATGAAAAAGAGGGGGGATCTTTCTTGGCACAGTCCTTGTTCCAGTAGTTAGGAGGTACTTAGTGACTCGAGCTATCTGTGCCTTCAGTCATTTGAACTTGGAGAAAAATAGGGATAAAAGTAATTGAGGGGAAGAGAGGAGGAGCAAGAACAGCAAAAAAACAAGAAGTAGCAGTAATAAATGACGAGGGGAGGGGAAGATCATGTAGGTAAATGATAGATGGCAGACAGTAGATAGCTAGTAGGTAGATGATTGATGATGGATGAAGAGACAGACAGAAAGACAGACACTATCATCCAGAGCTCTAAAGAAGTGAACACTCTCTGTGCCCTCTTCTGCTGTCCCTGAACTCAGACTACCACCCAGGTAAGGCAGCAGGTACCATCCTTCCTTCAACATATGGTAAACACAACCTTTCCTATTTCCCACACTCACTTTCTCCACAGATGTGAACCCATTTCTGCCTCCATTTGCTTAGAAATTAGTATCAGATGCAAAATGGTTTTTCTGTAATTATTCTTAACTAGTATTTCCATTGTACACAGTTGGAAAATTACCTTCCTCATATTTTCTAATGCAGGCAAATGATGCAATATGAACTCGCTCTTAAGCATCTTCCAGCAATGTTCTGAATGATTTCTGTACTAGTATTGTTCTGAGTAC
The DNA here is from genome assembly GCF_008632895.1 of Mastomys coucha. Taxonomy (NCBI): domain Eukaryota; kingdom Metazoa; phylum Chordata; class Mammalia; order Rodentia; family Muridae; genus Mastomys; species Mastomys coucha. The sequence goes on from NW_022196912.1 coordinate 38,101,884, forward strand.
TTTCCACGGGTCATGTTTGTCTAAGGTAGTCACTTCCCAGAGGAGACATTAGTTTGTCACACAGAAGCCATAGTTTGTTCATTCTACAGCAATAAAAACATGTTCTCTCAAAACAGCTCAAATGTTTAAAGCAACTTTCTCATCAGAGCAGGAGGACAAATGAAGAGTTGTCATGGTCTAAGCAAAAGGAAAGATGTTCAGTCCCTGAAATTTATGTTTTGAAGACTTACTGCCCAAATTTATATATTCAATGGCATTTGCCACTTGGGAAATCAGGTAGTGAGGGCCTCAGGGTGGGACCTCTTAATACTACTCATGGTTTTATAAAATTGAGGAAGCACACTAGCCTCACCTCACCATGCCATTTGAGATATGATGACATAGCAAAGCCCTTACAGGGCATTCTAGGACTTCCAGCCTCCAGAACCATGGACTAAATCACTGTGAATCCCAACGCCCCCCCCCCATGAGGCTCACATATCAGATAATCTGTAGATCAGGTATTTATTATGAATGTTAATAGTAATTAATAAGTTTACAATATGATGTAGCAACAAAATAATTTATGGTGGCTTTCACCACAACATGAGGAACTGTATTAAGGGACTGCAGTATTAAGGATGTTGAGAACCACTGGACCAAGTAAACTTCTATTCTTAGTGCATTACAGTAACAGGTATTTCCATAGCAACTGGAAACAGAATAAGACAGTAAGAGATGCTTACAGCAATGGAATTATTCTGTATTGGACTATAATAGTGCCAATAACCTATTTGTGATGTTATCATTAAATCTTCCAAGATGTACTGTTAAAGGGAAAAGGTAAAGAGTAAATCATGAGAGCTTAGTATTGTTTGTTTTTTCCTTTTATTTTCTTTTTAAATTAATTAATTATTTTATTTATTTACATCCTAAATGCCACCCTCCCTCTACAGCCCCCTTGTAGAGATGGTGATGGTGAGCCGCCATGGGATGGATCCCAAGTTGGGCCTCTCACTAGTCAACCATTCCTTCAGTTTCAGCTCCATTTTTGTCCCTGCATTTCTTTTAGACAAGGGCAATTCTAGGCCAAAAGATTTGTAGTTCAGTTGATGTCCCCATCCCTCCAATGGAGGTCCCACCTGGCTACTGGAGCTCCCAGGGATCCAGGTTAGCTGACACTGTTGGTCTTCCTATGGAGTTGCAATCCCCTCCAGTTCTTTCAGCCCTTCCCCTAACTCTCAGAGCACAGGCATGCCAGGTTCCTTTCTGCAAGGACAACATAACATCAGTAATAGTGTCAAGGTTTAGTACCCACCCATGGCATGGATCCCAAATTCGGCCTCTCCATTTCTGTTCCTGCATTTCTTTTAACAGGAGCAATTTTGGGTCAAAATGTTTGTAGGTGGGCTGATGTTCCCATCCCTTCACTGGAAGTAGTCTCTTCAGGTTTCATATCCTCACTTTTAGACATTTTGGCTAAGGTCACCCCCACTGAGTTCTGGGAGCCTTCCCATCCCTGGTCTCTGGTATTTTCTACAGGTTCCCCCTGTGTCCCACCCCCAGTAGATGCATATTTCCATTCCTTCTCCTGGCTCTCTGGGCTTCTCTCCTCTCCCCTCCCAATACCTAATCTTTTCCCCCTTAGCTTTTTCCCCTCCTTTCTCCCACCCGAGTTTCTCCCTCCCTCTGCCTCCCATGATAATTTTGTTCCCCCTTCTAAGTAGGATTTAAACATCCTCACTTGGGTCTTCCTTCTTGTTTAACTTAGGGTCTGTGGGGTATATCATAGATATTCTGTACTTTCTGGCTCATATCCACTTGTCAGTGAGTACATACAATGCATATCCTTTGGGGTCTGGGTTACCTCACTCAGGATGATATTTTCTAGTTCCATCCATTTACCTGCAAAATCCATGATGTCTGTGTTTTTAGTGGCTAATATTATTCTGTTGTGTAAATGAACCACATTTTCTGTATCCATTCTTAAGTTGAGGAACATCTGGGTTGCTTCCAGTTTCTGGCTATTACAAATAAGGCTTCTGTGATCATGATGGAGCACATGTCCTTGTTGGTATGGTGGAGCATCTTTTGAGTATATGCCCAGGAGCAGTATAGCTGGGTCTTCAGGTAGAACTACTTCCATTTTCTGAGAAACTGTCAGATTGATTTCCAGGGTACAGGTTTGCACTCCCACCAGCCATGGAGAAGTGTTCCCCCTTCTCTTCATCCTCACTAGAATGTGCTATCACTTGAGTTTTTGATCTTAGCCATTCTGATTGGTGTAAAGTAGAATCTCAGGGCCATTTTGACTTGCATTTCCCTGATGACTAAGGATGTTGAACATTTCTTGAACTACGTCTTGAACATTCAAGATTCCTCTGTTGAGAATTTTCTGTTTAGCTCTATACTCCATTTGTGAATTGGGTTATATGGTTTGTTGGAATCTAACTTCTAAAGGTTTTATATATTTTGGATATTAACCCTCTATTGGATATAGGGTTAGTGAAGATATTTTCTCAATATTTTCAGATATTTTCTCTGTTATTTTATCCTACTGACAATGTCCTTTGCTTTAAAGAAGGTTTTCAATTTCAACAGGTCCTATTTAACAATTGTTGATCTTAGAACCTGAGCCATTGGTGTTCTGTTCAGGAAATTTTCTTCTGTTCCCATGTGTTTGAGGCTATTTCCTACTTTTTCTTCTATTAGATTCAGTGTATCTGGTTTTATGTTGCAGTTCTTGATCCACTTGGACTTGAGCTTTGTGCAGGGTGATAAATATGGATCAATTTGCATTCTTCTACATGCAGACAACCAATTAGACCAGCACCATTTGTTTAAGATGCCTTCTTTTTTCCACTGTACGTTTTTGGCTTCTTTGTCAAAGATTATGTGTCTATAAGTGTGTGGTTTATTTCAGGGCCTTCAATTCTACTCCACTAATCAATTTGTCTGTCTCTGTACCAATACCAAGCGGTTTTTATCACTATTGCTTTGTAGTACAGCTTGAGGTCAGAGATGGTGATTTCTCCAAAAGTTCTTTAATTGTTCAAAATTGTTTTGGTATCCTAGAATTTTTGTTTTTCTATATGAAATTGAAAATTCCTCTTTCAATATTAGAGCAATAAGTCATCAAAAGGAAATACAAAACTGGAAAGGAAGAAGTCAAGGTATCACTATTTGTATATCATAGGAGCGTTTACATAAGTAACCTCCAAAATTCCACCAGAGAACTCCTACAGCTGATAAACAACTTCAGCAAAGTGGATGGATATAAAATTAACTCAAATAAATCAGTAGCCTTCCTTTATACAATAAACAATCTGAGAAAGAAATTAGGAAAACAACATCCTTCACAATAGCCAAAGACAATATAAAATATCTTGGTGTAACTCTAACCAAGCAAGTGAAAGATCTGTATAATAAGAACTTCAAATCCCTGACAAAAAAAAAATCGAAGAAGACCTCAGAAGATGGAAAGATCTCCTATGCTTAAAAATTGGTAGGATTAACATAGCAAAAATGCCCATCATACCAAAAGCAATCTACAGATTCAGTATAATTCTCATCCATATTATTTCTTATGGTTGCATCTACAGCTATCTCAGAATTTCAAATCTAATTTTAAAAACTTGGAAATAACAAGAGAGATGCTTTACACATGGAGAATAGAGTCAGAATGGATCTAGATGGCTGAATCTGGTGAGTGAGGAGGTGGTCCATCAATCAAGGGACACCTTCCATCCTCCCTCAGATGTCTTGATATATAGATACCCCACTCCTTGAGAATAGGAGAACTTAGATGGGGCATGAAACCAATCCTTCTTGAACCCCAGGGAATGGTAAAAGGGAGATGGGGTGGGGGTGGGGGGAGAGAGAACACAGCACAGCAGGTTAGGATGATCCACTTTTCTATCTTTGGGCTTTTGTGTTAAAAGAAGGAAAATGACAGCACAGGACCCCTTCCTTCGAGAGTTCTGGAAGATGTCACCAGTCTAAGCAAAATAATTTAGCTTAGCACTCAGTGGGATTGGGGGAGCTATCCTGAAGATGTGATTTTTAAGCCATCTCCAGTCCTTTCACCAACTCTGCAATTTGAACAGGGAGGTATCAAGGCAAGTTACTACCAGGAGTTTAGCGGTGTCATTCAGAGACCAAAGCCCCAATTCAAGGAGCCTACTCTTCTCTGCTGGATTCACAGACACTCACTTGTGGGAAGGAACTAGAGAGCAAAGAAGACTTTTCTACTGGCCAGCATGTGCTGGTGGGGAGGTGTCCCCATGCCACAAGGAGAACCAGTCCAACTGTCTCCATCAGGTGCCTGGAATCAAATTATAAGTACTTGTTAAAGTGTCCTGCAGAGTTCTGTGAATTCTGTGGATTCTAGGCAATTATGGGGACACAGAGGATGATGGTTAGCGTGGAAGAGGCCTAGAAGTGGAACCTGAGAAGGGGAGAATTAGTATGGCAGGGGCCTGGCAACGGATCCTAAAAGAGTGATGGTTAGCTCAGAAGAAGCTTAACAGTGGAGCATTAGAGAGTGATGGTTAACATGAAAGATGCATAGCAATGGAATATGAGAGGGAGACAGTTAGATTAGAAGAGGCCTGGCAGTGGACCCTGACAGGGTGATGGTTAGCATGCAAGAGGCCAGGAAACTTTGAAGTGTTATTGGACTAAGCACACAAAGGTCAAAGGGAGTTTGATAGAATCAAAGGTAGTTCTATGGAGGCCAAGGGTAGTCTTATGGAGTTCAGGAATAGTCTCTTGGAGGTCAGGCATAGGTCTTAAAGAGCCAAGGATGATCTCCTGAACATCTTGTTTTTAAGATCAAGTATGGTGCCAAGTCCAGGTGCAACACTGACTTGGTCTACCCAGGTAGGGTAGAAACAGAACATAATGCCCTGAGTTCTAGATATGTGGCGCCTTTTCAGATAGGATTTCTCTACCCTGTATCTCCCTGTATCCTACTATCCTCTATACTATATACATACATACATACATACATACATACATACATATATAAATATATATATAGTATGATATATACATTATACTATACTATACTATAGTATACAATGCTGTATGTGCTTGGAAACCCATTGAAATACATGAGCATGAGTGTGACTTCTACAGGATTAAAGGACCAGGGGACAGGTTCAGATTTTAAAAAGCTTATAAAATGTCAGTGGGGCCCAACAAGGTAGATAATCAGGTTAAAGCACTTGAGTCTAAGGCTGATGACCTGAGTTGATGACCCTCTAATTTCTGGACCTAACTTGTCCTCTGGCCTCCACAAGCACCCTGTGACAAGTGTACACACATATACATAGACACACCCAGACACAAACACAGGCATACACATGGACATACAGCATCACAGAGAGTACATAAATGTAATAAAAATAAATATAGGTGACACTTTGTATCATATATAACATTATATATAAATATAACATTATATATATATATATATATATATATATATATATATATATATATTTCACAAAACATAGGACCAGATAAGAGCTGAGATAGACAGTAAAACTTGAGTCATTAGTTTGATAGCAAATCTGGTTGGCTGGGGTTGCATCTAATTTTTCTTTAGCATCGGGCTCTCACGGACACTCCAAATTTGCTTAGGGAAAAAGAAAAGATCAAGTGGTTCCCCACAAAAAGAGCAGAGGATGAATAAGTAAGATGTTTCTTAGCCTTGTATTTAAAGGGTGGTTTGATTTCTTCCATTTAGATGGCAAGCACTCGAGGCTGTCCTCTGAGGACTGACCTCACTCGCTATTTTTGTCTGAACCCCTAAGCTGGGCATCGGAGGGATTTACAGGCTGTGATCGCCAGGACTAAGCACACGGAAGCTGAGAATCTGGTCATCTGCTATTTGCAACCAGATTAGATAAATCCTCCAAGGAACATGTGTTTTCATTTCAATGTTGAATCACAAAAGAGCCAAAGAAACAGTTAAAATGAAAACCGAAGGTCAGCTTCAAGATTGAGGCAGAAGGATAAGGGCCTTGCTTCAGAGCTGAAAGCCTTTTCTCCCCAGAGAACACATGCCATCAGGAAGCCTGCCTATTACCAGCCTCAGCCTTCCCAGCACTGAAATTATTAAGGAGCATGTTATCCATACACATCCTCTAGACACAGAGGATTCTAAAACCTTGAACCAATATTTCTTAAGCCCACTTCCTAATTTCCTGCCTGCTGTCCTGATTAATTGCTCATGCCCCAGGTGTAGTGAAATGGTGCATCCACCTACCTAACATCTGCTTCTGCATGTTCCTTCAGATGTGTCATTCAAATGCCCCCATGTCCCCCTTGATCTACAAGGGCATCCCAGATGTACAAAATAGGAACTTCATATCCTCTTCTCTACTGAAGAGCCACACGTAATTAATTAAGAAATTTATTAATTAATAAACTCACTAGCCTAGCTTCTATCTTTAGCTTTTAGCTTTGACTTAAGTCTTTGCTGCTGCTGCCTGACAGAAGGGGGGAGGGTCTCTATTCAATCTGGGAACAAGAGGCACTTGTGGGCATCAGTGGACACACAAAATGCTCACTAATGTGCCCTTGAGAGCACAGTGGTAGATAGGCTATCACAGCTCCTGCAATTAGGAGTAAGAAATCTTACAAAGTGCAAGGTCAGACAGCAAAATAAAAAGGTATATATAGGATAAGGCCAAGGCCTTGGAGACTCCTTTTACCTCCAGGGGAGCACAAATCCACTAGTGCACTACAAAGATGTTAACTGGATATCAATCCCAGAAGAAAACAAGCCAGCCTCGTGTCCTTGCCTTGTCTTTCTTTTGAGTGTCACAGAGCTGATGAGTGAGACAGAGCTGATGGAATGGTCATTTCTTCAGGGGTCATCACGAGTTCACTGCAACTGCAGCTCTCCAGCTCACGGCAGTGAGATCTGGAGCTAAATGATGTTCCTAAGATGATGACATCATCTTGGATGCCAGTCAGCTGATTAAAAATAATCACATTCCATTTTTAGAGAACTCGAGTATTTTGTGGGGATGGAAAGTCTAAATTTTTTATACGATTGTCTCATTCTCATTATCTTGGAGATGGAAAGAAAGCTAGGTATGTCCAGCTCCTGCTGGACGTAGTATGATGCTGGCTGCTTCTCTCTCTCTCTCTCTCTCTCTCTCTCTCTCTCTCTCTCTCTCTCTATCTATCTATCTATCTATCTATCTCTTTCTGTGTGTGTTGCATGCACTTGTCACTGTGAGGATGCACACCTGTGTATATAAATACATGTGTGCTTGCCTCTCTATGTGGAGGATAGAGGTTGACATCAGACCTCTTCCCAGAATCACCTTTCATCTTTGTTTTTAAAGACAGAGGCTCTCAGTAAACTTGAAGCTCATTGGTTTGGCTAGACTGGCTGGGCAATGAGCTTCAGGAATCTGCTTTTCTCTAGTATAGCCTCCTATCCTAGCAATCAGGTTACAGGCACATACCACTATGCTTGAGGAAATTCAGGTCTTCATGTATGACTGGAAGAGACTTTCTTCACTGGTTACTGTTTTCTGTTTCTTCTTCCAGTATTGATGTCAAGTCTTGCTGGCAGTTTTATGATTTTTATATTTTAGAGATCAAAAGACTGCCATGTAAGGCACAAAATGTAGGTTGATTTTGCAAACTATAGCAACTGGAAGAGATGGAATTGGGGTCTATTCTTGGGCCTGTTTATCTCCACAGCTAGTTAGAGCCACTGACTTCTCTGGAACTACCTGTGTTCTTGTTGCCCCTAAATTCATCTCTTCCCAGAGACTCCTATGGATGCAGGTAGGCAGATCAGGCAGCCAGCTCATCTCCATCACTGTTTAAGCTGACAGAAGTGAAAGCTTCTGTTTCAGTCTGTTTCAGCTTGACCAATGCCAGGATTTCTCTGCCAGCAGTGCCAGGCCCTGCTCTCCTGCTCTTCTCATGGGCCATGTAGACACAGAGTTGAATACATGATTCCCTCACCTCACTGTTCTGTAATGTGTTCCTCAAGGACACAGGGAGCACAGCAGCTAGTGTCATCCAGAGGTGGCATATCACTAAGACAGAATGACAGCTGCTGCTGGTTCTGCAAGCAGTCTGTCTTGCTGAACATCCAATCCTGCCGACTGGTGATTTCCATTTTTACTAACATGCCTTATCCGTCACCAACACGGCTGTCCTCCGAGTGACTATTGATTTCAGATATATTTCAATTTCACAGCCAAGAGATTGGCCTACATTTCATTTTAAATGACTAATAGCTAAGAAATGACTGATAGCCATGTACTCTTTTTTTATTCAGAAATGGCTCCACAGGCATTATCACAGGATCTGTTCTGTCATGCTTTGTAGGGAAAGGGATGCCTCTCTCTGTTTAATGGATGAGGAAAGGAAAGGGCAGGACTGTGTGTTCATCTTAAACATCTCCTTCAACAAGCACAGAACCCAGGTTCCAACCTAGTTTCTTTGACTAAAGATATCACATTTATGATGCTTCTGACACCTTGTTTCCATAGTACTTTGCCTTTTCTCCGAGCAACTTTGAAAAGTAGTTTTGGTAGGAGAATGCCAGGGCCAATAAGTGGGAGAGGGTGGGGTGGCAGGCATGGGGAGGGGGGAGGCAACAGGGGTTTGTTTTTGTTGTTTTTGTTTGTTTGTTTTTTGGAGGGGAAACTAGGAAAGGAGAAATTTACAAGTAAATAAAGAAAATATCTAAAAAAAAGAAAAAAAGGAAAAAAGAAAGAAAAGTAGTTTTGATGTGTAAAATCCAAGAGAAGGGACTACGAATGAACTAAGGAACAGAGACCATGAGCTTTGGAGGTCAAATGGCCCTTTTATAGATCAGATATCCTGCATAGCAGATATTTCATAACTGTAGCAAAATTATAGTTGTGAAGTAGCAATGAAAAATAATTTCATGTTTGGGGTCATATACTGGCTGGTTTTGTGTGTCAACTTGACACAGGCTAGAATTATCACAGAGAAGGGAGCTCAGTTGGGGAAGTACCCCCATGAAACCCAGCTGTGGGGCATTTTCTCAATTAGTGATCAAGGGAGTAGGGCCCCTTGTAGGTGGTGCCATCCCTGGGCTGGAAGTCTTGGGTTCTATAAGAGAGCAGGCTGAACAAGCCAGGGGAAGCAAGCCAGTAAGGAACGTCCCTCCATGGCCTCTGCATCAGCTCCTGCTTCCTGACCTGCTTGAATTCCAGTCCTGACTTCCTTCGGTGATAAACTGCAATGTGGAAGTGTAAGCTCAATAAACCCTTTCCTCCCCAACTTGCTTCTTGGTCATGTTTGTGCAGGAATAGAAACCCTGACTAAGACAGGTCACTTTAACATAAAGGACTGTATTAAAGAGTAACAGCATTAGGAAGGTCATTATGGTGCTTGGCCCATGGGAAGTGGCACTATTAGGAAATATAGTCTTGTTGCAATAAGTGTGCTTGTTGAAGGACATATGTCACTGTGTAGGAGGGCTTTGAGGTCTCCTAATGCTCAATCTCCACTGAGTGCAGAAGAGAAACCCTCCTCCTGACTGCCTGCCAAAGACAGTCTCCTCTTGGCTGCCTTTAGATCAAGATGCAGAATCCTTGGCTCCTCCAGCGCCATGACTGCCTGGACAACTACCATGCTTCCTGCCTAGATGATAATGAACTAAACCTCTGTGTTGTTGTAAATATTTAATTTCAGTTGAAAATTTCTACCCCACTCTTAGATCATTTTGTTCCCAGATAAAAGACACAAAGACATTTATATTCATAATAAGCCTTTAAAGCACTAGAGTTGCAGGTATCTACCCTCTAAGCATCTACTTCCCTCTCAATAACCCCAAGATATGACTTGCCACGGTCCAGCTGGGCCACTCTTATTCTGATTGGCCAATTCATATGATCTTCTACCCCATTATATCTTCTCCTCTCTCCAGCTTCTTCTTCTCTCTCTCTCCTTTGTGGCCCTGCCTCAGACTCCATGCCCAGGAACCAAAACTCTGCTTGCCTCTCTTCTGCCCAGCTATGGGCTGTAGGCATCTTTATTCAATCAATAGTTTTAAGTTAAGGAGCAAGGTTGCATAGCATCACTTGGTGGACATGAAGATTTCCTCATCCCTGGAGACAGTCAGATATTGGGGCCAATATTTAGCATTACAATACATAGCAACAGACCAAACCTCAATGCCCTTGAAATTGTAAGCCAGACCCAATTAAATTTGTTATATATAAGAGTTGCCTTGGTCATAGTGTCTCTTCACAGCAATAAAACCCTAAGACAGAAGTTGTTACCAGGGACTAGGGTAATCCTGTGATAGCTTGAGTATGTTTTTGTTTGGATAAATGTGGATTTTGGAATTTTGGATTTGAAAAGCTGTGGAATGCTTTAAGTGGAGGTTAATGGAACATCCTAGTAGGAATATGGAAGATGGTGCTGCTGAGGGTGATTTGAACTTTGGGGGTCTGGCACAAGAGGGTGCAGAGGAGACAAATTTCAGTATGTTGCATACAGATCATTTTTGTGATAGTTGTTGAAGAATGTGGCTACGTTTTGCCTTTGTCTGAAGAGTCTACAACCCAGAACTTAAAGATCTTGTGAAAAGGTTTAAAAAAAGGTTTAGGTCCAGGCATGGTATTACATGCCTTTAATCCCAGCATTCAGGAGACAGAGGCATACAGATCTCTGAGTTCAAGGTTGGTCTTTAGAGCAAGTTCCAGAACTAACAAGCTTAGAACAGTGAAGGAGTTTGAAAACATAAAACTGTTTATGCTGTAATAGAACAAGGGGGCCATGTTCCAGTCCCAGCAAGCAGCAGAATTTGGCAGCTTCTGTCATGTGACTCTGGCTTTAGATTCAAAAGCAGAAGGGGTTACTGGGACAATTGATACTAATTAGCTGGAACTAAGAAATTAGCAGTGATTAAGAAAAGACCAGTGTCACTGAAGTGAGGTCTTCTGGGAGGTGTTTTCTGAAAGTACAAAGAAGCTATGTTCCAGAGATAGATACCATGTCTTCAGCAGGAGTTCATAACATACAAGAATGACCCAGGTGGTACTTATTTTGAAGGATCATAGAGAGAAGATGAGATTTGGCATTATAAGAGACCAGAAAGGCCATTGGTGAAGGTGAGATCTCAGTTGCAGTTGACTGCCCAGGACTGAAGTGGTCATGTAAAGAAGTTGAGGCTTAGCACCATGAAGAGAGTCTATGAGAGGCTACTGGTGGACTCTACTTGCAACATAAGACCCCAGCATAGTGGAAATACCAGTCCATGGGATGACCACCAAGAACAGAAGCAGCAGTAGAGTGCTGTCAGCCAGAGGGCAGAGCTAGAGATGTGACCGAAGCCAATAGGAGAAGCCCATAAGATCATGTATGGGTCCCAGACATTGGAATAAGAAGCTGTAAAGTTGAATCTGCCTTATACCCCAAGATGTTGGAGATGTCAGAGCCATGGGTTACCTGTGTGATAATATGGAGTGGAACCAGGCCAAGAAGAAGAAATTTGTTGCAGTTAACAAAGATGAAAAGAGTTGAAGATCTAAAGAGTACTTTGACATCAGACATACATATGCAGAGTTTAGAGTTTAACCCAGCTGGTTTTCTGTCCTGCTTTTGTCCAGTGTTTTCTCACTTTGTTTTAGAATGGTAATGTATATACTATGATGTTGTAAGTGTGTGATCTGCTTTTTGGTTTTGATTATATAGAGGATTACAGTTAAGAGATTACATGAATTTCAGAAGCAACTTTGAACTTTGGACTTTTAAACATTGTTGAGACTATGATAGACTACAGGGACTTTTGAAGTTGAACTAAATGTATTTTGCATTATGATATGGCTAGATATGGGCTCTCTTAGACTTATGTGTTTGAGCAAGGCCAGGGAGTAGAATGTGGTGTTTTGAATGTGATTAGTCCATGGGAAGTGGCATTATTAGAAAGTGCAGCCTTGTTGGAGTAAGTGTGGCCTTGCTGTGTATGTGTCCCCAACAAGTGTGTCATTGTGTAGGTGGATTTTGAAGTCTCCTAGTGGCCAAGCTTTGCCCAGTGCAGAAGAGATTCCCTCCTCCTGGTTGTCTGCAAAAGATAGTCTCCTCCTGCCTGCCCCTAGATCAAGATGCAGAACTCTCAGCTCCTATTCCAGCACCTTGCATGCCTGAACACTGCCATGCTTCCCACAATGATAGTGATGGACTGAACCTCTGAAACAGTAAGCCAGCCCCAAATTAAATTTTGTCCTTTATAAAAGTTACCTTGGTCATGGTTTCTGTTCACAGCAATAAAACCCTAACAAAGATAGTTATGAAGAACTATTCTATGGTTTCTGAAAACACCAGTTGTTGAATATTCTTGAGAGAAAGAATAAAAACTCAGAAGGATTAACTGTTTGACCCCAAGTTATACAGCTAACAGTGCTAAAGCTAGAGACTGAATCCAGTTTCTTGATATATATCAATTATAAATTGATACCTAGACCATCCTTACTGTTATTCGAAGCATGCCTTTCTATTCAGACTCTGGAGGGAAGGGAGTCAGGACCCTAGAATCAAGGTAACTACTTTTAGTCTTTACCACTCAATTCACAGGTCCACAATGTCTCTTCGATACAAACAAGTCAATTAAGTCCGAGATAAATGCTGTAATTCATCCAGGACCATGTGGATGAGCACATAGGGTCAGGGAGCTTTTCTCTTCCTTGTAGCAATTACACTGAGCATAGGAGAAAGAATAGTCACAGAGTTTAGATCCCTGCTAAGTCTCCCACCAGGGATAGTCTGTGAGCGATTGCTTGTTTATTTTATAAATTGAAAATTTATTGAGATTAGACAGCAGGACCAGTCACTACTGAGCAACTGAGAAGTGAGAGTACAGTCTAGTGTTTAAAAGGCTGGTGTGTAGTTAGGCTTCAGGATGATGTGAGAATTCAGAGAAAGCAGAAATCCTAAGGGTGTGTATAGGTAGCTATCCCTTTGCAGAGGCCATCGGCATTGAAGGTCATTGCAGCCAAAGCTTCAGCTTCTCAGCTTCTTCTTTTTGCAGCAGCAGGAAAGCATCACAGAAATTCACCACTTCTCAAAATGCAAAGAACAATTGATCAAGGAAGGGGCACTGTGGTGTTTTAAATGAAAATGGCTTTAAAGGTTGAGAGAGAGTGGCACCATGTGGAAGTGTGACTTTGTTGAATTAGGTGTGGCATTGTTGGAAGAAGCGTGTCACTGGAGGCGGGGTTTGAGGTTTCAGATGCTCAAGCCAGGCTCAGCTTCACTCTCTCTGCCTGTGTCCTATGGATCCAGACGTAGAACTCTCAACTACTCCACCAGCACCATGTCTGCCTTCAGCCATGTTTCCCACCTTGTTGATAATGGGCTAAACCTGTAAACTATAACCCAGCCTCAGTTAAATATTTTCCTTTATAAGATTGTTTTAGTCAGTGTCTCTTCTTCATAGCAATAGAAACCCTAACTAAGGCAGATAGCCAGCCTAATTGTAATATTTACAACATAACCTCAGACTTAGGGAACAACATAGAAGAGGGAGTGGAGGAATTAATTGTAAGAGCCAGAGGAATAGGATGCTTGCTATGAGGTGGTGTCTTTTATACATGACAGGGAGCTGCACCTAACAGTATTGTCAGCAGTGGCATCAGTTGACCTGGCAACATGGATGGGGAAAATGTCATAGGAATCCTCCCCTAGATAAAAAGCTATATGTTTTTACAGTGGTGGCTAAGAGAAGAATCATCCTGTCCAGAGACAACCTCCTGGAAAAGAAGCATGTCCCAGGCAGCTTTCACTGCTAGGTTCAGACCTGCTGAACTTTACATACTGAGTGCATGGTTATCAGATTGTTAACATGGCAACACAGATGAGGGAAATATCATAGGACCTCACCCCTAGATGAAAAGCTACAGGCAATGACTCCGGCCTCTATGCAGGACAAGTAAAACAAGATGCTATAAGATGGGTAAAAACATAAACCTGGGTTTCATGGATTCCACAATGTAGCTTTCAGATTATCAAAACAGCAGCTAATTGTATAAATATTCACAACTCATTTCCCAATGCACCAAACATGATGTTTAAATTCTGAAACTAAAGTCTTTTTTTTTCCTTTTTTTTTTTTATTTTAGATATTTTCTTTAT
>NW_022196912.1:38118648-38146609 GCF_008632895.1 Mastomys coucha
GACTTTCATCATGAAGGGATGTTGGACTTTGTCAAATGCTTTCTCCGCATCTAGTGAGATGATCATATTGGTCTGCCTTATTACTGAACTTATCCATTTCAGTCATCAATGAAAGGAATACCCAAACTAGGAGAATAAGCCAACCACAGGATGGACCAGAATGCCTCAGGTCCCAGGTGACATGGGGAAGCATAAGTTTGTGAGAAAATAGGCTAGGATCTGAAAGAAAGAAAAAAGAGTAAGAGACAGGTACAAGTCTTGAGGGAGGATGGACTGCTGAGAACAAGAATCCAAGGAAGGAATGGGTCACATTGGATCAAACATAATTGAATTGGAACAAATATGCTTCTTGTCTAGAGTCTTTGGTCTGGCTTCCTGCCATCCAGCAGGCTGATGGGGAGGAATGTAACATATGAGGTGAACTGTGAAGGACTTGTTTGCATCTCTGAGATCTGTCAGCAACAGGGTTGTTCTCACACTATTTTGCATACGGGGGAAGGTTGCCACATAATAGGAAACATATCCTAAGAGACAGGAGTACATCAGGCTACAGAGATGGTCAAGGGGGACTGGGGATCAGATGTAGTACGTAGCTCATGATAGAGCAGGCAGCTCAATGGAAATGATATTTAAACTACAAATAGAGGAAAGGTGAAGGAGGAGAATGAAAGCCTTGGGCATGAAAGGAAAGAATCTGCTCAAGAGCCTGGGTGAGCCTGATAGGTTAATGCATGGTGGTAATCCCAGCATTTGGGAGGCAGAGGCAGGAGGCTCACCATGAGTTCCAGCTACCTTGGTCTATATGGTGATTTCCAGGAACAATCTGAGCATCATAGAACTTTTCTAAACAAATAAATTTTAAAAGTTGGTTTCCATGCTGATAAACAATGGAAAGCTTGGTGAAGAGACCACAGTGGCGGTGTGGGGTTATAAAGAGCATGAAAGCAGCAGATGGACAGTGCTTGTCTAGCTGTGGTTCCTATCTGTGTGGCTCACAAGGACTTTGTCATAGAGCATGTTAGTAGTTATCATCTTGGGGTATAGAAGCCTCTTTTCTCAGTCATGTCCGAGACTCTTTCTTCCACCAAATAGAACTCCCATGATAGATATTTTGACCAATCCCAGTCTCCCATGGGCAAATGGCATGCCAAACAAATACAGTGGGATGGCTGAAGAGATGCACAACAAATGACCAGCACTGTGTCATAAATGTGCCCTATTAAACATCAGCTCTGAGCTAGTCTTCCTAATGTAACCATGTAACCTGTTACCTTTGCTTCTTGAATATGTGGCTGCTTCTTGGTGACTTTCAGAAATAAATGGAAAGATATTAATATGATTCATTCCACCTCATTTGCCCTCCCATAGTTTTCTTGGACTCCCCCTCCTTTTTTCTCACCCACCTCACCCACCACCCCCATTCATCTCTTGGAGGGAGAACACACCTTTCACCAAGCTCTCTCAGAACCCTTGTGCAAGGGCACATGAGGATAACGGATCCATGGAAAGTCAACAGAAATATTTATCCCAAGTTTCCTGCATGTCAGGCTATGACAGCTTGCCTTCTGTCTCCAGAGATATGTTCATGTCAATAAATCTGTTTAACTCCCCCCAACAACCTGCTCTCTCTTCCCGAGGCAGAGAAGCTGTGAAGAATTGGGGTTCTGTCTGAAAAGAGAATTGTACCACCCCCCTACCAGGAACTTTTGAAGTACACCTTGCTACATCATACCTTTGAGAACTTTGTCTAATTATATCTAAGTTTAAAAACTCTGTGCTGGCTTTGATATTTTGCCTCTGCTACAGTTGTATGGAAGGCAGGATGCAATGTGTGTGTGTGTGTGTGTGTGTGTGTGTGTGTGTGTGTGTGTGTGCTCATGTACTTTGTATATAATATATGTATAATAGGTATACTAATAGTGTGGGGTATGCATGTAATATATGTAGGTTTTATGTGCTATATAGTGTGTGTGTGTGTATGTGTGTGTGGGTGCATGTACATGGTACTTGTTTGTGTAGTGTGTGTGTGTATGGTATATAACATACTGTGTTTTGTGATGTATGTTTTGAGTGTGTGCATGGTGGGTATATGAGTATTGTATATATGTTGTGAGTGTAGTTTATGTGTAGGGTGGTGTGCTATGTGTGTGAGGGATATGTACATGTGGTAGATATATAATGTATGTGGGTGCATGTGGTATGAAGCCTTGTCTCTGTGTATATAGCAGTAATGGAGGATCCAGTGGTCCTTCTAACTTAGGTAAAGGCCTCTCCAGACTTCAGAGACCCATATTTCTGAAAGTGCATTATGCAATAGTTGAATAAAGCACAAACTTTAGAGACTCAAAGTCAGATCCCAGATTCAGCCATCTGTATGCAGTCAGACAGGCATATTTAACCTCTTCAACTTTATTGATTTCATTTACAGACTATAGGCAATAGCAAACAAAACATATAGTAAATACTGAGTTTAGTATCTGGCACATAACTGGCCTGGGATTTTGTCCTGCTTCACCTAACACATTTAAGATCTCTAATAGACTCACTGATAGGTTATTTCTCAGCCAGTGGTGAAATGAGCTAATTCAAGTCAGATTAGATTATATTAAAGGCAAGTTTATTGGGAAGCTGCTCTCGAGCAGCTGAGTTCACTGGCCCTAAGGACCAAGGCCAGGGAAGTCACCATGGAGAAAGGGAGGGAGAGAAAGATAGAAAAGGCATGCACACAGAGAAAGCACGCAAAATGTCTGGATGATACAAGGAAGAACCTCTGGGGGAAGGGTGACCAGACCTCGGGGCTGGAGAATTAAAGATTGAGAGCAAAATATGCCAGATAGGAACTGAGGGATGCTGGGAGAATCTGAAATCCAGGTCTGTTTTGATATGTAAAATATGCACCTCAGTCCCTTGTCCAGGGGTTTGAAACATCTGACTCACCTAAGTACCAAATATAAACCACCCAGGTCCCCAATATGGCCGCCCACAGAGGCAGGGATGCACATTGTCTTTTTTCCATTGTTTGAAAAATTGTGAGGAAAGTAAGAAAGAAGGCCAAAGATGCTCAAGACTTGTCACTCAGAGCTGAGCGTTCCACAGATAGCTCCTACAAAGAGCCCTACCTCCACTGAATAAAGTAATATCTTTGGAGTATCACCAACTTCCAACAACTATGCTTCCCTACTGACTCAGGAAGCGCTCCCCCACCACCACTATCAGTCACATCCTAACATCACATCCACTTTGTGGTTGAACTTCAGGCCCTTGTGGGCCTTCAGAGTCCCAAACTGAAGAAAGACTTGTAAGAATGATCTCAGGGAGTTGGCAAACTATATCACACTGCCCTGCAAGGGAAAAGAGCACAACTGTAAGGAAAGAGACAAGCATGCTGAGACCACCCTCTATCCTCAAGGGCTAACAGCTCTAATTGGACCTGTGTAAGGTACCAAGTGCCAGCATCCCATAGATTTGATGTGAATAACAGGTGCTATGCAAAGTTAAAATTAAAGGCAAATCAATAGAATCAAGTGTGAGCCTGACTACCATCATGATACAACCGCTTCCCATGAAGTAACAATAAGTCATTTACTCACCCTCCCCATATAGCTCTCCCAGCCCCTACCAGAGACATACAACAAACTAAGAAACAGGCATTTTGGGATCTATCTAGTCTTTGAAGAACCCTGGAGCTCTAGGCCTCCTGCAGCTCCTGTTCCAACTCTAGTTTGTCAACAGCTCACTAGGATGGAAGGAACACAGAAACCAATAAACTTTACCATTCCCAGGAGATCATGCTGGATTTGGGATATTCTCACTTCAAGAGCACAGGCAGAAAGAATAGCAGGTGGCCTCACTGTCTTGATACCAATGTCCCTTGAAGATGCACAGGAGACAGAAGGTCCAGAAAAGGAATGAATTGTTTGTTGGCCAGACACTTTCTAAGGCTTGGGGGAGGTGACTACGTCCTGATGGAATTTGACACACTCCAATGTATCTGGTTGGCCATGGGCCATGCACATTCCCAGGAGAGAGAAGAGAAGACCACAACCATGTTACAGATCTTTACAGCCTGCTCCTTATTTCTGCAAAGGCATGAGAACTAATCAAACCTAACAAGAGAGAAAGGAAGACAGCATAGATGAGCAAATATCATGAGCTTAAAAAGCATTCTTTTTCCAAGCTCCCAGACACACAGCCCTTTTTAGTACAGACCATGTGGTGGACCACAAAACAGACCCAAGTTCAGTTTATAATGAAATTAAAATTAGAGATTTATGCAAAAAAAAATCTGAAGAACTTCTTAGTATTTAGAGGCTAGACAAAATAATACTTTTTAAAAATGAGTCTACATGCCCAAACAAGATGCAGTCACTCTGCCTCAGCACTTGCTCTCTAAATGGAGCCAACTACTTTGTAAAATGGAATTAATCACCCAGGGCAAGACAGCCAAGAGCCACACATATTGGAGAGATGTCACCTCTTCCCAAACTGATCTAAATATAGTTCCCACACAATCCCTATCAATATCCTAGAAGAATTTTTAATAGAATTAACAAGCCAAATTACATTCCATGGGAATAAAAAGAACCTAAAAGAACCAACTGTGAAAGTGAAAAACAAACTTGGAGACTATCACCTAATTTCAAAACGTAACTGTAACTACATTGTGACAGTATGAAAGGATGGGTGTACTCTGTTGTATTCATTAAACTAGGCTTAGGTGTCCAGTAGACTGTCCTTCATGTGCTGTGATCTATGGACTGGAAATAGAGATGCCAAAATACTCAGTGGGTGTCATTTTCAACAAGTGACAAAAGGTGCTGGGGAAATGGGAGATGAATATGCTTAGAAACCAACAAACAAACATACAAAACAAATGAAAAAACTGGAGCTGTTCTTAGTCTATATTACAAAAACTAATTGTTGATGGGTCACACATTAGAAATGGTAATTTAAGGGAGAAGATTCTAGAACAAATGGGAGAAATCATTGTGATGTGAGGTTAGACAGATTGCTGAGAAGCAATACAAAAATGAATAAACCATAACAGGAGATGACAGACTAAAACAAGGGCTGGGGAGATGGTGGCCCAACAGATCGGAATGCTTGCTACTCTTGCAGAGGAGCTGGACACCTTCCTAACAGCCCCCCCCCCCCAGGCAGCTCACAGGCAGCTCACAAATACCTGTACCTCAAGTGCCTGAGGACCCAGTCCATTTCCTCCGGCCTCTACAGTACTGACGTATATGCAGGCATACACACAGAGATTCACATGCATCCAAATAAATAAAAGTAAAATCATTTTTAAATGTAGAATAAAACAAATTGGGTCCCACTAAAATATTAAGAACATTTGTACTTTAAAACACACCATTAAGAAAATAAAACACAGACTGGAGAGATGGCTCGATGGTTAAGAAAACTCGGGTTCAGTTCCCAGCACCCATGTAGTGACTTATTACAGTTCATATCTAGTTTCAGGGAAGTCAGCACCCTCTTCTGGCTTCCACCAGTACCTGACATACATGCAGTGCACTTACATGCATGCAAGGAAAACACTCATACATGTAAAAATAAAAATAAATAAGCTTTTAACAAAAACACACAAAGCAACACAGGAAGTAAATGATGATAAACCAGGTGCCAGGTGAAGGGCATTCATTGAGGCTCTATTACACCTTGATGACTCCATAAAAAAAGTCAGCCACACCCAATAAAAACATGCACAGAGGATATGAAAATATCATTCTCTAAGGATAGCATATAAATACCCAGTAAGCATGTAAAACAGGACTCAGCTGCAGTAGTTGACAAATCTCAGAACCTCTACAATGACAGTTATCAGAGCTGCAGGCAATAGGAGGGACCAGAATCCCACCGCCACCCCGCAAGGAAAGCAGAAGCCACTTCAGAAAGCACGGCACACACTTCTGGAAATGTTAACAGGCTTACAAAACCCAGCAGCTCTATTTCTAGAAACCTCCCTGAGAGAGATGAAGATATATACTGTGACAATACAACTTGCACATGAACATATAGTCTGTCATCGCTCATAATAGCTGAAGCACTGGACAACCTAATTGTGCATCACGGAACGAGTGGGTGGTAAATAGATTATAGTGATGCATCGGGTGCCTTGGCAACAAAAAGAACAAAGTACCAAAGTACCTTGGCCTGATGAAGCCAAGGTAGCCTAGGCTGTCCCCCACATCACTGAGTAGTGGAGGAGTGAGGCTAGACTGTAGACCCTGATCCTCTTGCCTCCACCTCCCAAGAACTGGGATTGCAGATGAGTCCCCACACAGTGGGTGACTCGATGCATTTTCTAAAACTCGCTGGTATGTATACTTGTAATGGGTGAATTTTACGGAACATGAATTATGAACAAAACTTTAAAAAAAAAAGGCAGATGAAAGCTTTGTGGGGAAAAAAAAGAGGAAGAGCTCCCGCTTGAGAACCACCATGAGCTGAGCTTTTTTTCCAGGCAAAGAACACTGCCTTCCTTTCAAACCAGCCCACAGCCTGCAGGGCACCCTAGAGCATGGGTTCTCAACCTGTGGATCCTAGCTGTTCTGGCAAAACTTTGTCTCCAAAAATACTTACATTACATTACGATTCATAACAGTAGCAAAGTTACAGTTATGATGTGGCAGTGAAAATAATGTTACGTCACCACGACATGAGGAAGGGTATTACAGGGCTGCAGCATTAGGAAGGCTGAGAACCGCTGCTCTAGAATACAACTTTGTTTTCCAATCCCAGTCACTCCGAAGAGAGTATAAATGGAATGTCTCTGTGAAAGTCGTAAGGGGCACGTCACACCTTTTCTCTGTCAGGGAGGCCAGGCTTCAGATTTGCTCATCCTTCATCTCTCTGAAGTTCATGTCCTTTGTGTCTCAAGCTCTGTTAGTAACTGAGATTCTCAGTCCCCATCTCATTTCTGCCCTTCTCGTGAGGTCCAAAGCAGTCAGTGGAGACTCACTGTATAGGTTCCTCTGAACCTGTCAGTTCCATTTGCTAAGTGGTACCCACTCCTTCAGCAACCCATAATTTTCACATTTCAAAGATGACCTTGCATTTAATCTCCCTGCTAGCAGGTTCAAGCAGAGCCCATCCTCAGATTACTCACATGCTACCCATTTCATAGTCAATGTTCTTGGTAGAATTTTTAGGCATGAAATTCTGTGTACAGTAATTTTCTGATATAAAATTTACCAGTTAGAGTGAATGGATTTGACCAAATACACAAGAGAAAAAATGCTGTGGTGACTTCAGCTGAGGCTTCTCTTCCCACTGGTAACAGCAGAGCTGTCTCTCACTTCTACAAGCCCTCTAGGCAAGGACTGCAGGCACAGACTTAGACCTGAGTTTCCAGAGCTGACCAAGGCTGGCAGAGGCTCTTTGAATGCAGATTCTGTACTTGTAGCCATGTGGAGCATCAGTCTTGCCCCCATCTTACTCCCCTCCATCAGCAGGCAGTCTCATTTTCTGGAGGGCAGTCTCTTCTGGAAATGCTTGCCATCCTGAGGGCACATGGACCATTTAGCTACAAGGCTGTAAATTACCAATATCCTATGTGGAGACGGAGGGCAAAGGCTGCAGTGTGTGAGCTGAGGCCAATTTGTAGAGATGCTCCCTTTAAACTTAATCCTTAGTCTGTATGTTACCATATTGAAGAATCTGGACTTGAGCTCCAGAGAGGAGGAATGTAAAGCAAAACGACACTGTGAAACTCATATCAGTGCATCATATCTACTCTAGCTAGATTCTCCTGTGGGAGACACAAGACTTCATAAGAGTGTGCCTAACTCAGTGCACTTTCTGTCCTCCCTTCAGCATCTGTGACTAGACTTACCCTTCCAAATCACCCTATTGATTGATGCCAGAATGATCATTAGAAATAAAAAAAAAAGCCACTACCATGTTCTCTACTTCTTACAGGCTCTCCCCAACCCTAGGATAAACTAGACATCTCTACCCCGTCACCAATATTTGATTGTAGCTTCTGCTGGGATCAGGTCTTCTTCAACTTTCAATCAAAGATCAAAAGGTTAAATGATCTACTTGTTCCAGCATCAGCTCCTCACATCTGTCCATGGGTCAACATTCAGTGTGTGCTCTGCTGTCTTCTCCACTCAGAAGTGTTCGCTACTGCATCAAGCCTCAGCTTCACCTTAACTACCTTACTCTCTGACAACTGGATGAGTTGTTCTCTTCCCCAGAGTCAGTTGCATCCTTTTGTCCATAGTGCCTCACAGATCCATCATTGGAAGGATTTGCTTCAACACACTGTTGTTCATATCTCAGCACTATAGAAAGGCCACACACATCCCCCGGGTTTCCTTGTGTTTGTTTGGTAGAACACACAGGACAGAACAAAAATAATAGGAAGGAAAAAGTAGCTGACTAATAAGAATAAATCATGAGAGACAAGAAAGAGGATATGACGGTCTGAGCATTAGCACCTAACAGAGGGGAGCAGGGCATCAGATGTGCTACTGTGGAGAATGCAGACATATAGGAAACCCTAAAGATGAAGTTTGGTGTAGCATAATGGACTGAAGGTCTGTGGGAACATGGTGGATTTGCCAAGTAGACAAATGTATGTGTGGATCAAAATGGTCTTCCCTGTTTCAGGCCCTGAGATTTACTGCCCTGCCACATTTCCTGCCCCCTCTCTACTTCTTATTCCTTGAACATACTAGACTTCCACTACTATGGAGCCTCCTGTATGTCCCTTTGTTCCTGCCATGGTAGACTGTCTCCCTGAGGACTGTGAGCCAAAACAAACCTCTGCTCCTGTGACTAGTCTTTTGTCAGATTCTCTTTGGTCACAATAGGGAAGAGACTAAGATAAGAGACACTAGACATTTCCCCAGACCCTTCAAACACATCATGCCAGGAGTTAGGCTTAATGTGAACTATGGACTCCAAGCAATAAAATGTATTCATGTAAATCCATCCATGGTAACAAATGTGCCACGGAGTGGGTTGTTGTTACTGGGGAGCACTGGACCCTGTCCACACACAAGGGATTGATGAGATTTACCCCTTCATTTCGCTCTGAACCTAAAACAACCTTTCAATGATAGAGCTTATTAATAATTTTCAGCAGAACGAAGACAAATAATCAGAGAAACTGAAGGAGGAGTTGCACCTGACTCATACTTTTCAGAGTCTGGGGATCAGCAAATCTGCATTCTATTCATAGACTCCCTCTAACTTGTCTGCTCTCAGTTCTGTCTCCACCCAGATTCAGAGCGATCAGATATCTCCAGTGTTTCAGCCTCTCAAATGCAAACTGCTAATTTGCTCTTCACATTTACCTATGTTTTTCTTTAGGGTTGAACTTGTTGAAGTCTGGAAAACTCAGTTATCAGTAGTCCACTGCCTTTGCTGATTCCAGGTCTCTTGCTATATTCTTCTTTCCCAACCTGCTAATTTCATGATTAATTCCATGTTTAACAGTACTGTAGATGAAAATGAAGGTGACTGTCTAGCACACACAACCTCAGTATTCAAGGCAGAAAAGCAGGTAGATCTCTGGAAGTTTAAGGTCAGCCTGGTACACATAGCAAACAAACAAATAAAATAATACACATATGTATATATGTAGATGTGTATACACACACATATAGATGAACTCTGGAGACATGGCTTGGTGGTTAAGAGCATACTTAAGTAATATTCTTAGCATATTTTGTTCTATCCTGTGTGTTATACCAAATGAACACAAGGAAACCCTGGGTAAGTGTAAAGTAAGGGTAAGAGTAAGAAAAAGGAAAGAGTAAGAGAAAGAGTAAGAGTAAGGCTAGGGTAAGGGTGAATATAAGTGTTAGGAACATTTCCCCTGAAATCATTTTCATGAGTCCATCTGCATTTAGCTATCTCTTCAGTGGAAGTAGGCTTCTTGCTGTTCTTGCAGAGGGCCAGTGTTGGGTTCCCAGGACCCACATGGTTGCTCATAATTATCTAAAACTTCAGTTTCAGGAGATCTGACACAGCCTTCCAGCCTCTATGAGAACTAGGCACATACATAGTACACAGACATAAATGCAGGTCAATACTCATATATATAAAATAAAAACAAATAAATGTTTTTAAATAAAAAATACCATCTTTAATAAGAATGTAAATTTTTACAAGGCTGGATGGGCCTGTAACCATCACTAGAGAGTTTTATCTGGGTCTTGGGAGTTTAATTCTGAAATAACAGCAGCAAATCCACCTATAGCTAGAGCTCAGTCATAGATTTGTTATGTCTAAGCAAACAACTTACAAATGCTGTAGGAATAAGTGGCTATTTATTAATATTAATTATTTATTTCAATGACCAAAACATCTTTTAAATACACACATGTGCACATAGCAAAATATAACCTCCAATGTGATGATATCAACAAGCAGAGTCAATGGGAGCTGATTACATCTCCAAAGTGGAGCCCTCCTTTACAAAAAAGCTCCCTTCTAAAGAGGCCTGAGGACCTTTCATCCCTTTGCTCTTCTGCTATGAGGACATCTATGGTACCAACCAAGAAGACTGGGCCTCACCAGACACCAGATTGTCTGCCCTTAGGCCTCATCCTCCAGAACTATGAGATGCCTTATGTTGTTTGCAGATTTCCTAGTCTAGAGTTGAAATAGCTCAAATGGACGAAGATGTCTCCAGTAGCTCTCAGGGAACAGTGGGAAGCTGGCAAAGCAGAGGCCCAGCCCCCTCCTATCCCTCCAGGCTGCCGTACTGCCTCCACTTATTCTGTCCACTTTCTCCAGTGAAGCAAGGATTCTCTGAGATTTGATTGGGAGACAGCTGCTCTCATGAATTAGCTATCTCTGAATGTAGAAAATTGCTGTGTTCTACCAAACCCTCTTCCCAGCTGGTTAAATGAAGACAAACTGAGACAATTATTATAATTTTGTGCAGTTGTGGGAGTTCTTCAGAAAAAGTTACAGTATTTCTATATTTTTTACATTAGAGATAAAAAGAAATAAAATGAGTTCAATTTGCTCAGTGCATCAATTACAGAGCTTAAATTGTCTCAAAGATAAAGGAGAAGTTGAGGATTTGGAATTCAGAGCCGTTCTGGGAGAGACCAGCTCCTCGGTCAGAAACTCAAGCAGAACCATGTGGGAGTTGTAGGATCCCAGATCTATTCTTTCCTGAAATGCTTCCTTCTTGGATTTTCTAAGTTATCAGGAGGGGAGTAGCCACAAGGTGAGCCAAGGTGCGAGCTTCTGTGGCAACAGTGGTGTAATTTCAAAAGGGAGTAACATCTTGTTGAGGTTTTATCCCCATGCATCTCCAACCTGTCCTTCAGGGGGCTCATGAGAAAGGGAAATGGTTCATTAAAAAAGCCCACCCAGATGGTCTTCGCTTGGTACCATCACTAAGTATGGTTGCCTGGCTTTTTTGGAATGCAGAGATACTTCAAGTTTAAGAGAAGATACAACTCTCAGGACAGTGTCACTTTGTACATGTGATAATTACCCTCCAAGTTTTGGTATGTGTACATTCCTTCTCAAAATCAGAAGAATTCTATCTCCAAGAGTCTGCCATAAGGACACTATCCAGTAAGAAGTCTGAGCTTCCCAAGAGGAGATTAAAGTTAGGGACTAGTAGCTGAGAATAAATGTATAAAAATACTTCCGAGACTGCTGTGGTTGTTGAAATGAAGTGGCATAAACAAAGCACCTGAAGATAGCATGGGTGTCATTGCAATGTCCCATTTAAATAAAAATCTATTCTGTTTGACCACAATATTTTTTTGCCTGCATCAATGCCTACATAATGCTATTAAACAAATTTCAACAGTTTTCTTTGGGTGTCTGGTATTTTATCAAATATTTGGTGCTTCTCTAAAGAAAGAAGTGGAGTAGAAAGAGGGAGTGGGAAGGAGAGGCAGGAAGGACTTGTTAGCTATTCCATAAGCATTTCAAACAAATGCTAAGTAAGTGTACTAAACTATTCAACTCATAGTCACAAACGTTTGTCACAAAGAGTAATAATTTCACATTAAGGTAGATTATGAACAGTTTAAGCTTAGAAAGAGGATCAATTCGCTCATACATACATATGAGTACAAATTTGCATATATACCCATTTATAAACACAGACATGGATACAGACATACTTATGAAAATTATTACTAGGGTTCATAAAGACAGCTTATGATTATAAGAAAGAATTGCTTATCACTTCATAGTGTAATAAATCAAAGTTGATTGGCACTTGATCTTTCTTTGAAGACAGTATTTTGAATATTGAATGTAGAAGAGGGAGGTGTTGGACACAGTAGATTCCTGCAGTAGTAGGAAGTACAGTAGAGGTTGAGAGTGAGGTACAAAGATGTGATGGGTACTGCTGAGAAGAGGGAAGCAAGAGCAGCCTAGGGAGCAGCTGCGGGCAGGGAGCAGTGCAGATCGGAGACTGCCTTAAAGAAAGTCTCAATGTTGGGCGCTGTTGGGCACTGGCCAACACCAGCCACGTAAACTCCGTACATCTGCGCAACGCCAGCCACATAGGCATGTTTACTCTGCACACCTGCGTATGCTTGCCTTTCCTGCTGCACCCTCTCCAAATGGGTGACGCAGTGGTCAGCAGACACTGCTGAGCCAATCAGGCATCGACACATCCACACAATAGGGTTTATGAGTCGACCGCTCCAGAGGGCGGGGTCCTTCTCTCGCATAAAACTTGGGCGCTCCTAATAAAGTGTGGTTGAGAAGATTCCTGCTGTTGTCGTTGTCCTTCCTGCTGGCAGGCGGTAGCGACATGTCATCACTAATACGAACAATAGCAACACTGAAGAGGAAGCTAAGTTTTAACAGAATGTGACTAGTGCTCTTGCCTTCAGTACACTGTGCTACTTGCTTTTATCCTGATGATTGCTTTGACCCATTCTCTCATGTGACATGGAATATAATGAGTTTTGTCTCACATTCCTAAACAAAGCTCTCAAGGCAGTTAGACTTTTCTGAGTGATTGGGTGGTTGCTTGCTGATTACAATGAACTCCCTTTGACCACATCATTCCCCCCACTCCAGTTTAAACCACTCATCAGTTTGTGTTCGTGACACGATCGGTGGGTGAATGCATGTAGAGAGCCTCTGGATATAAGTAGACATTTGAAAGACCAAGTTTTAGAAAGTTAAGACTTTCAACCTTGCTCCAGATCTCTGAAAGTCAAGCTATATGAAGATGCATAAATAATGAGATTTGATGGAGTTCTGGGCCTAAGAAGTTTCCAGCTGCCTTACCCTCTGCTTCTCACTCGTCTAGCAGCTGAAGTAGATACTGGTAAGTTCTGTTAATTTTCCATTCCTGTGACAAAATACTTGAGCATGATCAGCTTCTTAAGAAAAGTCTACGAGGATTCAATATTTCAGAGGTTTCAGACTACAGTCAACTTGGTTGCATTGGTTTCATGCTATGACATTGTTAAATATCATGTTAATAAACATGTAACCATGAGCCCCTTATCTCATGATAGCTAAGAAGCAAAAAGAGAAAAAAGAGAGAAAAAAGAAGAGAGAGAAGAGAAGGGAAGGGGAAAGGAGAGGAGAGGAGAGAAGGAAAGGGAAGGGAAGGGAAGGGAAGAGAAGAGAAGAGAAGAGAAGAGAAGAGAAGAGAAGAGAAGAGAAGAGAAGAGAAGAGAAGAGAAGAGAAGAGAAGAGAAGAGACTGAGATCTCAAAACACACCTCAGGATTACATTCCAATGGCCTAAGTCCCTCCAGCTAGTCTCCATTTCTTAAAAAAGGTCCCACACCCTCCCAATAGATCAATGGTGTGGAGCCTAAGCCTTCAGTACATGCATTTGAGGGGGTAGCATTTAACATCCAAACTACATTTAGTTCTAAATAAATCCCCTTAAAAGACAGAAACCTGGTTTAGTATGTTGAGCACCCTTTTAGAACCCTTATTTTAACCAAAGGTTTATAAAACAAGTCCCCTCTGAAATCATAGAATGGACAAAGCATAAAGAGTCGGCCCAGACACTTCCCCTAAGGTGCTTGCTGAGGTAACTGTGACATGGCTTTACTGTTTCTACTTCAAAAGCTAGAACTTCTCAGTTCCACTGATCTAAGCATGTGGGTATTCGCTGGGCAGACCTACAAATGTTCTAAGGTTAGAAAGGCAGGCTGGAAAGTAAGGGCTGCCACCCAAGCATGATGTCTTCATTGGAATTAAGTCTGACTCCATTGGAAACCTCCATAGGGCAGCTATCTGCCATCTCACAGTCTACTACTTCATCTTTGTTCTCCTTAAGGAGCTCCCATTACTTTTAGGATAAATCTGTAAACATGGTATTAATATTCTTTATGTCAAATCCTCCTCTTCATTCTCCAACCACATCTCCTTCACGTACCCCTGAAAATCCCGTAATCTCTTCCCTGTCCTTTGCATCCCAGCTCACAAACTTAAAAGCCTTCAGAGCACCCCAAGGCTGAAGCTGCCCTAAAGCATCCTCAGTTAAAACTGACCTCCACAGGAAGTTCCTCAAACTCATTAGAAAGTTGACCCTCCCATTCCTTGCATATTGTCCTGGGAGCCGATGAATTCTTCCCTTAAACAGTATCCTATTCATGACCTTAGCATCATATCTTCCCATGTGATATATAAGGTGAGGACCCCATACAACACTTCCTCATGTTTGCTGGCTGAATCTGACACAGAAACTCAACATATCATTTTTTTTTAGGAAAACTATCCATGAATAAGAAGCCAAAAAACAATTCTTCTAAGGCTTTGAAGATCGTCCCTACATCTGTTTTCTAGAAGTGGTCAAGGGAGCATGTCTATCCTTATCTCTCTCTGAAGAAGAATGTTCTTAGGTCCTATTGCCTTGATGATATCATCCCACCAACAGCTACAACAACAGTGTTGTTTTTCTTTGACATATCCCTGTTGGATGAGAATGTAACTCTCACAAGTAGGATAACTTCAGAGTTTATGGCAAAATTTCCTTGTGTTGCTGTTAGAATTTTGCTTAGCCATTGACCAGTACTTTAAGAACCTATATAGAGAGGTGTAATTTATAAGGAGATTCACACAGTCTAGGATGATGAAGAAGCAAATATGTTATTGCCAAAGGAGTAATCAGAACTTAGCAGGAGGTCAGCTGGAAGTTAAAATAGAAGACCAAAGAAGAAAAGAAATTCCATTGTTCTTGACAAGTGAACAAAATGCCATCATGTATTTGTGTCACTTTTCCATTATCCATGCATCTGTAGATGGACACCAAGTCTAGTGCCATTACTTTCCACTGTGAATAATGCAATGAGAAATATGGATGTGGGAGTATCCCTGTGGTAGGATACAGAATCCTTTGGGTAGTATAATTGGATCATGTGATAGATCTACTTTTAGTCTTAGTTATATATGCATACCAATGCCCACAGTGGCTGCACCATTTTGTGCTCCCATCAGTAATGAAGAGGGATTTTTCTTTCCTCATTTCCCTACTAGCATTTGTGATGAAATTTACAAGAAAATGAATGGGTCTGGACAATGTTACATTATGTGAAGCAGCTTATCCTCAGAAAGAGAAATACCACATATGCAACCATTTATAGATCCTAGCTTTTAATGTGATACACATACAGATGGATGGATGGATAGATAGATAGATAGATAGATAGATAGATAGATAGATAGATAGATAGATAGATAGATACATACATACATAGATAGATAGATAGATAGATAGATAGATAGATAGATAGATAGATAGAGATAGAGATATAAGTAGATATACAGGTATAAGTATTGATCATGCAACTTGAAGGGGAACCATTGGAGTGGAGTAGAGGTGTCAAAAGGTGAAGGCAACAAAACACTGGGACATGAAAGCTAAAAGGAGGTTGTTAGGCATGAAAGGAAGCAAAGTACAGTAGGGTGGGTGAAAAAGAGGGAGAAAGCTCAACAAAACAAACTGTGTTGAAAACCTAATATTCTGTGTCCTAATTTTTAAAATAAAAAGGTAGGAAAGAAAAACAATTTAAGTCCCATGCCTACAAAGAAGTGTTTCTCTTTGCCTGGGTACCTCAAAGGCTGAGACATGTGACTAGGAGCAAAACATGCTGCTCTGTCTGTGACCCATCCTTTCTCACTCCTAGATACCTGGACTCTGCTCCATTGGAAGAAAGATAAGCACATCACAGTGACAGCAGTGGAGGAGCCCAAATCTATTGGTGG
Organism: Mastomys coucha; assembly: GCF_008632895.1. Classification (NCBI taxonomy): domain Eukaryota; kingdom Metazoa; phylum Chordata; class Mammalia; order Rodentia; family Muridae; genus Mastomys; species Mastomys coucha. The sequence continues at coordinate 38,134,842 of NW_022196912.1, forward strand.
GTCAAAGATGATGCTTGGCCCTGAGATTCATTTATTCATATACATATCACTTTACTGTACAGTGGTCAACAGCAGTTCAAATGGGAGTGGTGATTAGTCTTTACTTCATCTGTAACCAAGACAGAACAAAAGACGCTTGTTTCCTAACAAGGACATTATTGGCTAGGTGATATAGCAATGACCTAAGACAATTAGTACATCACTGGAAGGATCTAGTGGATCCATTGAGTTAGTGAAATTTATCATTCTATGGGACATCCAGTTGATACACCAAGTCAGCATTAAAAGTAGTGATTTTTTTTTTTGAGCCTAAAATGTTGGGCCATATGTTCTCAATGGACTAGAAGAGAAAAGGAAGGAGATCAACATGAGGGAAAGAATTTGGAATCAATAAGGTAAAAATCCGTTATATACATGTAAGAACACCATAATGAAACCCATTATTACATATAATTAATATATGATTTTTTGAAAAAAAAGGTTTAAAAATGATGCCTTAAACAGCACAGAAGTATTCCCACCCCAAGGCTTTGGAGAGAACTCACGAGGCAAGTCCATGAAGTTTAACACAAGAAACTAACGTATTACTTACTGAGTCAGGTAAGAGCTAGCTGCTACATTAACCCATGTTCATCTCATCATATAGCCAATGGTTATGGCAATGATTCACACATCTTTTCACATCTGTGTTCAGCTGAATAAGAACCCACCAAGCAACACAGGGTAATATCAATATCATTACATACCTGTTTACTCAACACACTCCTGAACATGTATATAGAACCATAAGCTAAAAAATCCACTTTCCTGCATGTGAGTTTCCTTTCCCAGAGAAAACCCACAAGGGAATCAGAAATAGTGCAATAGTAAATTAAAAGTCAGAGCACTCAAATGAGTTTGTGAGTCCTTAGAGACATAAGATCTCTTGACTAAGCTCAAGGATGGTGTTTCAGGCACATTCCAGGGACATTCCATGGACATTCAAGGACATTCAGGGACACTGAGTGTTCTCCTATTGCACACAACAGGCAAAACCCACAGGAGTCTCCAAGTGCCCACTGCTTCTCTTCACCCTACCCATCTCTTCTCATCCTTCTCCACTTTCTTCACTGCTTTTATTGAATTAACTAGTTTAAGCAATACATATGAAGGACTTTTTCATGGTTTGAATGACATTAGCAATTCCTACTATATTTTTCAAAAATGCACAACACCTGCCTCCTTTGTCCTCATTTTTTGTGAGTCAGAAAGATGTGAGAAGCATCCTTATCCCAGTAATGTACAGTCAGCCTGCAGTTTCTCAGGAGTCAAGACAACTCTACTCCTATAAAGTCTGAGCGTTCCTGAAAGTTCTATAGTGCCTCAAATTATGTCTTGCACCCATAAAATAGGCATGGGATGGGCAGCCAGAGTCCCACCACTAGAACCCATGGTTCTAAGAAGAGAGTTAGCTCTCAGAAGCTCTCCTCTGACCTCCACATGCAGGCCGAAGCACACATATGCCCATATTCACACATACAGATGCACACACACACACACACACACACACACACACACACACACACATGCACAACCACAAAAGAACAATAATAATAATAAATAAATGTTTTAAAGATCTTCATCAGCAGGTGTCACACTTTGTGGATGATCCATCCCATCATTAAAAAACAAAACAAAAACAAAAAAAAAAATTTGAACAAAAACCCTCCAATACAGAATAAAGCTATTTGTAAGTATCCACATTTTTATAAATCTATACTGATACAAAATAGCAGTATAAAAAGCTAAAGAGACAGGTCAGGCACTAAAAGTGCCCACTGAGCTTACAGAGGATTGGAGTTTATGTCCCATCACTAAGATTAAGTTCAGATGGTTTACAATCACCTGTAAATCTAGCTCCTTAGGATCTGATCCCCTCTTCTGGCCTCAGATGGCACATGTTCAAATGTGTGCACATACATGCATACATACACATACAAACACACACAAATAAATAAAAATAAAGTAAAGCTCTAAAAACACAGTGTAAGAGATGAGGTATACATGATCAAGATACATTGTATACATGTATAAAACTGTCAAAGAATAAATAACATATTTTAAAATGGAATATAAATAAAAAAAGCAAAACCAAGTGTTTTAAATATCTAATATAAGAGCTGCTGATTTAAAGTTTTTTCTCATTTATTTCTAGGGAAAAATACATGTGTGTGTGTGTGTGTGTGTGTGTGTGTGTGTGTGTGAAGAACTCATGATCTGGTTTTCATTTCAACTCATTTTAATCCTTGGCTTGAATGATATCCATAGATGAAAGATATGCCTCAAAATATATAAGCAAAGGATCCATGGGCAACTGTTACCTCCTGGGAAAGAGAGGGTCAGTTTTCTATATATATATATATATTTAGACATTTTCTTTATTTATAATATCTCCTTTCCCAGGTTCCCCTCCAAAAGAAAAAAGAAAAGAAAATAAGAAAATAAAATAAAATAAATAAAACCAAAAACTAAAACAATCCCCTGTTCCCTCCCCGCTCCCATTGCTCACCACCCCACCCTCTCCCACTTCCTGGCCCTGCCATTCCCCTACACTGGGGCATAGGACCTTCACAGAGCCAAGGTCCTCTCTTCCCAATGATGACAGACTTGGCCATCCTCTGCTATACACATGCTGCTGGAGCCATGAGTCCCCCCCATGTGTACTCTTTGGTTGGAGTTTAGTTCCTGGGAGCTCTGAGGGTACTAGTTAGTTCATATTGTTGTTCGTGCTAAGGGGCTGCAAACCCATCAGCTCCTTGGGTCCTTTCTCTAGCTCCTTCATTGGGGACCCTGTACTCAGTCCAATGGATGGCTGTGAGCCTCTACTTCTGTATTAGTCCAGTACTGTCAGAGCCTCTCAGAAGATAGCTATCTCAAGCTGTGTGACAGGAGGGTCAGTTTTCTTTCAGAGATTATTCCTTAGTAAATAGACCTTGCTCCAGTGGAAGGCCACACACCCAAGACTGTTTGGGCTACATAAATTGGTCTTGATGAGTTAAGAATATATGTGTACATAAATACATAAATGTGAATGGATGAGGGAGGGGGTCACAACTGAGAAGAGTTGAGGAAGGGAAGGGATGGATATGATAAACTATATTATACAAATTACTGGTGCCTAGTGCACACAAGGTCCTCAGGTCCACCTAGAGAAAGGGAAAGAAACTCTTTAGCTAGGAAAGTTTTAACTTGGCATTTAATTCTGCTGCCAGGATATCTCTTTTATTTCTCAAGTAAGCATGAATCCTTTTAAAGTGATCCATTAGTTTTAGCAACAACAAAAGCAAAGATCACAAAACAATTGAAATGTATTCATTCACTCATGCTCAAATGTTCTCAGTGATCATTTCTTTCAAAATCTAGCTCACTCATTTTTTTAAGCATCACATGTTCTCAAAGGTAAATTAAATTTCAGATTAAATACATTGATATAACCAACTTGGATGAAAATATTTGAAAAGAGAGTGTGTGTCATCTGGCCGATATTCCATCTATCATCATCTAGCAGATGTTGGCTTATCACTGCTCTTTAAGCAATATAGCATGACAACGATTGTTATAGTGTTCGCATGGCCTAGAGGACCGTGAATGATATAGGGTGTTATTTAATATGTGTGGAAACATATGCCTCAGTTACACACGAGGATTAACACATTTTCTGTAAGGGGCCTGTGATGGTTAATCTTGACTGTCAATTTGGAATCTTGATTTGACAGGATCTGGGATCAGCTAAGTGGCACACCTCCAATGGGTATGTGAGGCATTTCCAGGAAGGATTAGAGCAGACCCTCCACCACTGTGGCTAGGTAACCTCGATAGAAAAGGGTGGGAGGAAAAGCCAGCGTCTTCCTTGCCTGCTAGTGAGTGCATCTATGCTGCTGCTGCTGCTGCTGCTGCTGCTGCTGCTGCTGCTGCTGCTGCTGCTGCTGCTGCTTTCTGCCTTCCTGAACATTGGAATCCAGGTTCACAGTTTTCCAGTACTAATGAAGAGTTTTCTCAGGAGGCCTTTAGTGCCAGAACAGGACAAGAGAGACACTCAGCCTATAGACTGAGCTACTAGGTTTCAGCCTCTCTAGCGTGCAGACCACTATTGGTTGTAATTTATGATAGTAAGTCTACTTTACCATGTGTGTACATTGGAATAGTTCTCTTCCTCTAGCATGTCCTGCCTCTGAGGGTCTGAGCTATCCCTGGGCTTGGCCATCCATCCCCACAGACACAGAGCACACACATCATGAGCTGAATACAACTGTATGGCCTGCACTTACCACCTCCCTAGAAAACACATCTTTAGATTCTAAATGCTTTCCAGTTGTGCTCTATAAAGGCAACATACATCTTCCACAGTATAGACCATTAAAACAGCCACTTCTCATCTCCTGCAAAGGGGGCAAAAGTTTTATGAAGGTACCATCCTTGTAACCTCAAGCTCATGGAGGATGGCACTCTATTATAGGTGACCTCCAGTGCTCCACACACCTGTATGACTAACCATTTTAGTGGGGGAGGGAGTTCCTGCTCTTCTTTGGGGTCTCCTCAAATCCTCTGTGCATTGCATTATGGGCTAAAACAACACACTTGTTTTAAATCCTGTTGGACATCCTAATACACATGTTCTACTCATAACAGATTATCTGTGCACTGCCCTGGGTCCCAGGTCTGCACTTGACAGATTGCTTTCCCAGATTCTTTGTGCCTTAAAATAATTTACAGCACTATTATCTTATCATGCTACCACAAATATGGTCTCTGGGATTAGTGGTATAGCTAAAAGTCCTTCTTGCCTCACAAATCACAAATGAAATATCTAATATTTTCCTATAAAAAATCTTTAGGCTTGATTTTTTTGGAAAGGACATTGTTTCTTCTAGTAAAAAGGGGATCTCTAGGAAGGGGTCATGGTATCTCATTCCCTCCCTGTAGACCTATAGGAAGCTAGTGCTTGCTAGAAGAGACAGACATTTTCTTCTGTGTTGTAAGCACTGGTAAGTGCCCCATACTCCAGTAAATAATTCCTTACCCATGATCCTGTCATCAACCTTAATTAAGATCATGGGGTCATAAAAAAGGCAAAAAAGGAAAAGGAGTTTAGTTAAGAAGAGGAAGTGAGAGAGGGACAAGAAATGGTAATAGGGGCAAGTATGATCAAAATGCATTATATATATGCATATGCAATATATATGTGTTTATGTATGTATGTATATATTGCAATACAGAAATGTCAGTATATAGTAATATGTGGTGCTAATTTATATGTTTTTCAAATGGTCTCTAACCTCCGTGGAGTCACTTACTTTCTACATTCCTTTATCTCATGAGAAGAACAATCTCCCTGAGGAAAGGAAGTTCTTTAAACTATATTTTCATTCTTTTCTCTTTCAGAGGAAAGGAAATCCTGAGACTCTGCAGTTATAATTTGGTCTTGGTTTGTAAGCCCCTGAAGAGAATGCCTGCTTTGTTTCATTGCTGCAGAGATTTGCAGAGTGGACGCCTCCTTTGGACAGCCTTCCCCAGCACCAGCAGAGATAGCCCTCCTCTAAGCCACTAGAGATGCTTCTGCATCTAGAGCATGCATGCTCTATGGTGCCTTTATCTGGCTCTGCTGACTAAACTATTCATTACCTAATGTGGAACCGCCTGGGTGTCCTCAAACCAACCAGAGTCTAACAGAGTAAGTCATAAAGGACTATGAAGGGACCTGGTAGCTAAAATCAGCTACCTCTTGGGGAGGCTAGGGGAATTATCTCCCTAGAAAGCACAACAGAAGTGGATTTTCAACAATGGTTCCTCAAAAATCCCCCAAACATCTCTTTCTCTCTTTTTTAAAATTACATTTGAAAATGATATTTTTAAAATATAGACCCTAAAATGTTGTCTTGCTTCATGGATTCAAGTCTCCATTGGGATACAAAGTTTTGGCATCGTTTTTTGTGGTGACCATTGGGTGGACACTAAGAGATGAGCTTTACCATTCAGGGAGCATTTTAAGATTTTAACTGCTTTCATTTTTCTCTCCAATAGGTAAAATGCTAGAATACTGAGCTATAAATAACCTGGGAACGTCAAACTATGAAGTAGCCAATGCCTTGAAAAGGAACAACTTTGTACCAGGATATACATAGGCAGCCTTCAGAAGAATCACAGGGGACAAAAAAGCCAGTCACTCTGAAACCATGCATGAGGCTCTGGGTTTCATCCAAAGAACCACAGTGATTGAATGAATGAATGAATGAATGAGTGAGTGAGTGAGTGACAGGTAGTATGTGGTATAATGTGGCACTTTCCCTGTACTCTGAAAGAAGACAAGCAGATGAAGTTCCTATTCTTGCCCTCACTTGTCATTTCTAATGCATCGTGTTACAAGCTTAAACAATGCATACTAAACATTGTTGGTCACATGAAAACATGATCACATTATGAAGATGGTTTTGTCTCCAGGGCTGAGAGGATGAGCCTGTTGGTGGTATAAAGATACAGTTCCGTGCAAATGCATCTTTAGGAGGACTGCTTTTCAGAAAAGGGGATGCTTTCTAAAGGGCACAAACCTGGCAGCAGCCCCATGTTTTCCAGTATCATTCTCCATCTGGTTTGATTTGAGAACTGGGAGAATTGCCATTGTGAGCTTGCAAGAAATGAAGGAAGGCCAGTGCCCATGGATGTCCCATTCAGAGACAAATCTTTCAACACACTTGCTCCTATTCCCTGCACACACACACACTCTCACAGTCACATAGACACCAACCTGCGATCCCCCCCCCACACACACACACATGAACACATAGATGTCTTAACCCAGCTTTGTTGCCAGGATAACATGGTATATTCATGGATATGAATGGCTGTGGCTAATCTGACTTCACTGCACAACTGATGTGGTTAAACGGAAAAAGATTTGCCAGAAGTTTCTTCCAATGTAAATCAGTTTGACCCAGAAAGGCAACATGAAGTCATGGATCCAAGGACTTGGAGGCTTGCCTTAGAAGTTATCTGTGGATCCTGTGAACCAATGGCAAACTCCAAAGCCAAGCTTCTTCCCAGTTAGCATCTGACTCTGCCTGGAGCCTACCTGGAGCATCAAGAGGACCAGTATCTCCTACTTAGGCATCCTACTATATTTAGGAATTCAGTCTATTGCCTAACCATCCTGAAAGTGTTCCATCCACCCATTTAAGTAAATAAAGGTCTGCTTTGCCATGTTCTAAATCAAGGTATTGGGAATTCAAACACCAGCTGTATACTGCTCTCACTTTTAGTGTCCATGAGATACCAATTGTTAAGGTATCCATGCTAGACCACGCTCAATACATCTACTGCTCCTGATGTCAAAAACATATTGTGTTATTTTCTTCCCATCTATTGCTAGAAAAGTTAAGTTTATGAAGTCAAGGGATACATGGTCATAGTCTTAAATGAAGGGCAGAACTTCAGGCTGGATCTGTATGTTCCTCTCTTCTGCTAACTGAATCATTGGATGTGTTCTTGGTGGTCTAATTAGACCTAACAGTAGTGCCAACACTTTCTAGCCTCTGTTCTCATCCTTATAAGGCCATCCTCAGCTTTCTGCCATGATGGCTCCGCCCTAGTGTTATTCCTCTTGCTCTGAGAGAGTATCTCCAGGACACACTATCATATATGTCCTGATATTTTCCACTGTTCTCTTTCCTACTAATTACTTACTACCTTCTGTTATAATCATAAATGTGAACAACATGATGTCACCCTACAGGGGACAAATGAGGTATAGGACGCTTCAAGTCTAGCCTTCTCTGTAGCTGATCTATGGCCACTAGACCTTTCCTATCTCTGAGCCTCTCACTCACAGGAGTACCAGGGTACCCAAGCAGAGATTTTCAAATATAGTATCTTGATAATGAAGTCACATCTGTTTTGAGGAGAACTTGTATAGCATATTCCATATGGTACTTTCTTTCTCCTCTAGCTAGGTTAGGTGACCACTTAGACCCTTGTTCCTAACCATCTCTTATATGTGTTAAGCTTCTCCAGGAATCTAGGGGCCTACCTGGGCACCAAATGAGACAAATGTAGCCCATTGGTGCACAGATGTATAGAAGATTCCATTTGTATCCTGTCTCCTCAACACACACAGACACACATATACAGACACACACACACACACACACACACACACACACACAAATACCTTACTCTACAAAGTGAGCATCTCTCCTCTGTATCTGTCTGTCTTTATCAAGATAAAAGCTATAGACTGTATGTGTTGCCCATACATAAGCCATAGGTTGGCTTCTGCCTTGAGACTGAGCATGCTGCCATGGCCTAGAACATCCTTTCCCAGGAAGGCTTCAAAGCTCATCTTTTGCTTGACAATTTGAGTCTTGGAAAATACAAAGAGGAAACAAAGGGGCTGACATAATGTGTTTCTCAGACCAAGTGGAGGGTCCTAATACAACAACCCCTTCAGGGAGTCAGGAAACACTGCCAGTGATAAGGGCAGGAGAGGGAGAGGGGGCAAAGTGAAAAGCAGCTTCCTTCAGCCGTGAGCCCAAGCCCCATGGGGACAGTCTCCTTCTTCATTTATGCCAGGCCAAACAGCCAAGGGATGCCTGCAGTGGCTTCAGGGAGAGGGAGAGGGAGAGGGAGAGGTGGGATGCTTTCAGACCAAATCATGAAAACACAACTACATAAGACACGTCTAAGGAGCTACCACCTGCCCAAAGCCCTCACTGCTCCCAGGCAGTTTACACATCTATTGTTCCTGTCAGGTCTGGTCACCTATGGCTTCAGTGTCTTCTACCATTTACCTAATGCCTTCCATTCACTCTTATGCACATGTGCCACTCTCTACTCTGTGTTAGTCACTCTGGCAAGAGTCAAGGGCACAGCAGTGAATAAGCCAAGCAAGGGTCTATGACTTTTTACGTTCCGGGGGAGAGACAGACAGACAGACAGACACTGCAAGTCTATTTCCACAAGCTGCTTGCTTTTGGCAGAAGTAAAAAGCACTCTTGGGCAAGCAGGTCAGGGAAGGAGTCTAGGGAGAGCAACTGTTTCATAGCACTCACCCAGGCACTGGAAGAAAGGCTTCTGAAAGTGATAGTGGATGCTCAGGATATTGCAGTAGTATAGCAAGGTCAGGAAGACAGAGAGGAGCCAGGTAGAAAGAATGCTAGAAGGGACAGTAGAACCTAGGACTCCAAAAGGGCTCTGAGGTGGATGACAGTAAGAAAATTGTCACCTAGGATAAACAGGGAAGAGATAAGATATAACTCGTTTTTTGATCACCATGGCAACACTGTTAAGCATGGATGATAAGGCACAAGGATAGGAAAGAATCTATCAGTTAGATGAAGGAGAAGAGAGAAGAGCAGCTTGGCCTGGCTGCTGTCTTGACAGTATTGAGACTCATTCAGAAGCTGGGGGATGATGGGGTCTTGGAGAACCAGACTGGCTACAGGATACACAGGAGGGAGAAACCCTATACTTACAGGAGAGGGAACTAACTACCGAATGATTAACCTGACAGTTACAAGGAGTGGAATTGTCATTTTCTGAGATAGATAAAGCAATGAAGAGTAGCAGAAGACCAAGTCTAACTTTATTCACCTTAGGTTTGAGGTTATCCACATGGTGGGGATGACAAGGACACCATTAGGTGGTAAAATACTTGGGAAATTCTTGTATACAGATGACAATTCATTTCTTAATACTCAATGAGACTAGCTCAGAAAGGAGTGTAGGCAGATATCAGGAAAGATCCAAGGACTGAGTCTAAGGCCACACACTGCCCAGTGTTCAAGAGATGAGAAAAGGCTGTAGAGAGATGACAGGAAGGAGAATGAAGATCAGAGGATAAATCCAGTACAGCAATTAAGTCAAAGAAAGAGTCCTAAGCAAACTGTCTATAGCCACTGTTGAGCAGATCCAGTGGTTTTTGGATAATCAACCATTTGATTTAGCAGTGTCAAAACCCTGTTGCTGACATTAACAGAAATAATTCAGAGAGAGTTAGAGACTGATGCACACACCTTTGCTTCTTGTTCCCAGCAAAAGTGAGGAAAAATACCTGCTCCATCATTGGTTATACACATCAGAGGCATCCTCAGTGTTTGTAACTAGTAGTTCTTTTTTTGTTTGTTTTGTTTTGAATATTTTTTATTAGATATTTTCTTTATTTACATGTCATATGATTTCTTCTTTCCCAGTTTCCCCTCCTAAATAAAGACCAACCCGCCCAAAACAAGAACAAACCCCTGTTGCCTCCCCCTCCCCATGCTTTCCACCCCACCCTCTCCCACTTATTGGCCCTGGCATTCCCCTACACTGGGGCACAGAACCTTCACAGGGCCAAGGTCCTCTCCTCCCATTGATGCTTGACTTTGCAGTCCTCTACTATACACATGCTGCCAGAACAATCAGTTCCACCATGTATAGTCCTTGGTTGGTGGTTGAGTCCCTGGGAGCTCTGAGAGTACTAGTTAGTTCATATTGTTGTTCATCCTAAGGGGCTGCAAACCCTTCGACTCCTTTGGTCCTTTCTCTAACTCCTTCATTGGGGACCCTGTACTCAGTTCAATAGATGACTGTGAGCCTCTACATCTGTATTAGTCAGGTACTGTCAGAGCCTCTCAGGAGATAGCTATATCAGGCTGGCTTGTCCTTCCTTCATCTCTGCTCCATAGTTAGTCTCTGCTACCGGAGGACCCAGCTGTACCACTCCCTGGGCATATATCCAGAAGATGCTCCTGCAAGTAATAAGGGCACATGCTCTACCATGTTCATATCAGCCTTATTTATAATAGCCAGAAACTGGAAACAACCCAGATGTCCCTCAACAGAGAAATGGATACAGAAATTGTGGTACATCTACACAATGGAGCACTACTCAGCTATTAAAAACAATGAATTTATGGAATTCTTAGGGAAATGGATAGATCTGGAGAAGATCATCCTGAGTGAGGTAACCCAATCACAAAAGAACACACACGGTATGCACTCTCTGATGAGTGGTTATTAGTCCAGAAGTTCGGAATACATGAAGAACAACCCACAAACCACAAGAAACTCAAGAAGGAGGAAGACCAAAATGTGGACATTTCATTCCTTGTTAAAAGGGGGAACAAAATACCCACGGAAGGAGTCATGCAGTTCTTACTAGCCCTCCTTTCTCCCCACCTTTTATCCACTCCTTCTTTGATCCCTTCCTCTATCTTGTCATCTCATAATGGCAGGAACAGCAATATTTCTCAGGCTTGACTAGTCAAGAACCTCTTACTTGGACCTACGCTCTGGGCTACCTTACTTAGTTGAAAGGTGTTCTGAGAAATTTTGTTTCTCTGTGAAATGTATCAAGGGAATCTCATTTCTAAAAATTCTCATGACTCTGTTACCTAGATCAGCTTGCATTCTCATTACCTGCTCTGGACTCTGTTCTCATCCTAACTCTGAGGTCTGGGAAAGCATGAAGAACACACTGACAACTGTATTTACAGCAAGAACTCACCCACGTTAGCCAAAGTGTGAACTAGTATGCACATCTCTGTACCAAAGTGATTAGGACATTTGGAGAATATGGCATAGTTACAAACATATCAGCAGCTGTCAAACCCAGAGTTCTGTGTTTATTTGGTAGTACTACTAAGGAAAGAGGCCCCCAAAATCACAACGTAAAGAACCCTTAGCAAAAGTTAGTAATATGATTTTGGACAGCTCCATGCCAAACATTGGGTTTACTCCACAGTTTTCTCTAGCTG
>NW_022196912.1:38146619-38148343 GCF_008632895.1 Mastomys coucha
CCACCACCGCTACCACCACCACCTGTTCTGTCTTGTAAACAATAAAAGGCAAACTGAAGACTTTGCACTTTTATTCCAGGGAATATTAAAGTGTCCTAAGTCAGCTTAAACTGTCAACTTCAACAGTCTAGAGCAGTGGTTCTCAACTTGAGGGTCATGACCCCATTGGGGGTTGGATGATCCTTTCACAGGGGTTACATATCAGATATCCTGTATATCAGATATACCTTAGGAATCATAACAGTAGCAGAATTACAGTTATGAAGTAGCAACAAAAATAGCTTTATGGTTGGGGGTCACCACAACATGAGGAGCCATATTAGAGGGTTTTAGTATAAGGAAGGTTGAGAACCACTGTTCTAGAGTTTCCTGAGAAGAGAATCTTAACCAGATTGTCCTGCAGGCATGTCTGTGGAAGACTGTCTTGATTATCAACTTATGTAGGAGGGCCTAGCCCGCTGTGGGCAGCATCAGTTCCTAAATAGGTAGCCTATTAGATTCCTATGCTATCAGTGATCTCATTTACAGCAGAGATTGAACTCTGATACTGATAAGAAAGCTAGGTACACTCGAACCTTGCAATGAGCCAGCATGTAGCCATCCTCCGTGATTTCTTCAAGTTCTTGCTTGAGTGCCTGCCCTGACTTCAGTGATGGACTGTGACTAGGAAGTATATGGTAAGTAAGTAAACCTCTCACCTTGGTTTCTGTCATGATGTTTCATCACAGCAAACAAGATGAAATTCACATAGGAAGTCCTGGCCAAGCTCAGACAGTACTTTTAAATCCTAAAAGAACAAAACATAATGCAATCCAAAGGAGAAAATGTAAGCAGTTTTATTTATTCTCTCTTAACAAAGATCTCATTTAAAGCAGAGGTTGAATTGTGATATTAAAATGTGTAGAAATATACAGCTGGGCACACCCCTTATGCACAAGCATGGGCTTCTATTAGCTACGGCTGCTGTGAGACTTTTGAATATCAGAAACTCATGTCTCATCCTCTGGAGACAGAGGTCAGGGGTCAAGGTGCCAGTCTGGCTGGGGTCTGATGAGGGTCCTATTCCAAGCTGGAGACTTCAGCTTCTTCTGCCTCCTCATACAATGTAAAGAAAAACATTAGCTTCCTGGCATCTTCCTACAAGGGCACAAACACTGTTTGCAAGGGCTCCACCCTTGGAGAAATCTTATTACCTCTAGCTTCCACCTCCCTATGCCCTCAGAAAGAAGATCTAATTTCAACCTAGAATTGTTTAGATTGTAGCAGTCTTGTCCTTGGCATGGGGTCACATGACTAGAGTCTCCAATCATCACTGTCCCTGGAAAGAAAATTCTGTCTTAATGTATCCTAATGTCTCTCTGTGTCTCTGTCTCTCTTTATTCTTGTCTCTGTCTCTGTGTGTCTGTCTGTCTGTCTGTCTGTCTGTGTCTCTGTGTCTGACTCTGTGTCTGTGTCAGTCTGTATCTCCCTCTGTGTGCATCTCTCTGTGTGTCTGTCACTGTCTGCCTGTCTTTCTGTGTGTGTCTGTCTCTCTGTATCTGTCTTTTTCTCTCACTTTTGGTGTCTCTGTCTTTCTCTTTGTATCTGTCTCTGTTGGTCTGACTTTCTATCTCTACCTCTGTTGGTCTGTCTCTCATGCACACACAAACACACACACAGAGAGAGAGACAGAAGCTAAATCACTGTTTTAAATAAGTTGCATTTTCTTCCTATCTCACAGTTTA
>NW_022196912.1:38148353-38195751 GCF_008632895.1 Mastomys coucha
GTAAAAGAAAATTCTTAAATGACTCTCCTGAGTTTTTTCCCTAGACACATCTTCAAAGACTTGACAATCTTTTTTGCTGAACATTCTAAAAATGGATGTTATGTATCAGCTAAAAATATGATAATTAGCAAGTAAGCTTGAATCACATAATAGCAAACGTCATTTCTTCTGCAAGACAAAAGCATTACTCATGAGCACAGAGTCAACCTGAAACCATTGGCACCTGACAGAAGCTGACAGGGCACCTTGGGCTCTCCAACTCACCAAGGGAACCTCAGTATCCTTTGGCAAACAGTAAAGGTTTCTAAGAGCACCTGCAGCAGGATGTATGGGTAGAGAAGCAGGGACTGTGAGTGTTTCCCGCTGGGTTTAACATGAGGCTCCCCATCTACTGTGTGGCAACCTGCCACCTTCCAGACTCAGGTTGGATGCTGAGAAACAGCAGAAAACCCCACTGTGGTACATTACTTCTGCTAATAGCTTTGAATTGCACAGGAAAGTCAGATTCGGCACCCTGGATATGTCACGGTGGTATCCAGCAATACTCTGTCTTGATTATTGCTTTTTGGATGACAATCAGCATGCACAAAGGAAGAAAGATTGTGGTTAATGGTGCTTCCACATTCATTCATGCATTCATTCATTTTATTCACTGAACAGAAGTTCGCTAAACTCCTGTGCTGGGTATCATGTTGAGTGCTTTAACAGAAAGATAAAAAGGCACAGGCAGTAGAGTAGAACCCGTCTATGATGGGAGGTCCCTGTGGAACTCCAGAGGCGTAGAGGCGGGTCTGGAGAAGGGAATGAGTAAGCCTCCTCCACACAAGAAGAGATCTGAGCTGAGCCTGCAGAGATGAGAACTGGTGTCCGGGTGAGAGCTGAGGTTGCATCCTGGGCAAGAGTGCAAAGCCAGGTCATTCAGGTAGCATTTGGAAAGCCACAGGAGCTTCAGTGTCAGTGTGGTACTCCAGGGGACTGTTCTTTGTATGGTATCTTCTCAAGCAGAATCATTGTCATAGGCCAAATTGTGGAATCAACATAAGTTGCCCCTGCTTTTCATGCCTAAAGGGAATACAAGTTCCCTACTTATTCATTAATTCAACAAACACTTAAGATGATTTAAGTACCAAATGGAAAAGATTCATGGGGTGAGGCTGAGTCCCCGCTGTCTCCATGAATGTACTGACAAGCAGAGACAGCAATGGAACCGATGCCTCATTAACCTACAACCCCATTCCGAGCAATAAACGACAGCATGGGCAACACCCCCCAAAAAAGATACTTATTATCTAGTCACTGACCAAAACTATGTGTGTTCACACACAATACCATAGATACTCATCAAGTTTCCTTCTATTGCTATGACCAAACGCAACCTAAGAAAGAAAAGGGCTTGTTTCAGTTACAGGTTGTATTCCATCACTAGGGAAATGAGGGCACAAGCTCAAAATAGTAGCTTGAAGCAGAAACTACGCAAGAAGGGTACTTGCTGGCTCTTTTGTGGGACCATGCTTTGCTAGCCTTCTTATATAGACCCAGGCCATTTTCCCAGGGAATAGTACTGCCCATAGTGGGCTTGACCCTCCTACATCAATTAAGAATCAAGACAATCCACAGACATGTTCAAGGGCCAATCTTATCTGGGTAGTCCCTCAATAAAGACTACCTTCATGGGTGACTCTAGACTGTGTACGAAGTTGGCAGTTAACCCTAACTAGGGCAAAAGGAAAAAGTATATATGTCTACCATACAATAAATACCATAGATGCTTAACACAGATGACTGGCATGAACAATATCCAGGAGGAAGATGTCACCTCCTTAGAGGGCAGATAGATTAATTAGTATGGTTAACTCTATCATGCACCTGGTACTCTCTCTGGGCTTCACACACGGCTTAACTTTGCCAATAGCATGGAGGAACAGAACACAGACCACAGATCACAGAACACAGGTGACATTAAAACATGTTACCCCTCTGCCTAAGGAATCAAAAACTCTCCTCTACATGGCTGTTTTAGATCTTTTTTTACCTATCTTTCTGTTTTCTCTCTGGTCTTCTGACCTGAGTAGCATATGCTTCTGGTGACCAGTGCATCTTCAGGTCCAGTAGTGCATCTCCACTTGGATTTTGTCACCCTGTTTGATCTCTGGGGGTTGGGTGCTTGTCCACATTGGATACTCAGAGTGTGATATGAGAGCAAGGAACATCAGGTCTTATAGAAAGTTCTCAGAAATATAGACTTGCAGGTGTTAGCCCACTCTGACTCAATTCATATCTGCACTTGAAAGACCTCCAGGAATATTTGAAGCCTTCCCATTCTCAAATATAACTGTGTGTCAGATACATTAAAATAGTTTTAGAAATTAAAGGAATTTTAAAATTAGCTGAGACTAGCTCCTTTGATAATGGATAAAGCTAGGACACTGGCATTTGTAGGTGATTCTAATCTGCAGCCAGGTCTGAGAATTTCTGCTGCAAACAGTGCTCTACTCTTCTTTGAACAGAAAAGGCAACAGCATGAAGGAGAGATGCCTGAAATTATTATAAATAAACTGAGGAGAGAGGGAGAATGGGAAACAGTCGAGTCCAGGACAGGAACAACTGATGGATAGATGAATGGCAGACAAACAGACAAGTTGACAGACGGGCAGATGGATGGATGGATGGATGGATGGATGGATGGATGGATGGATGGATGAGTCAGATAGGGTAAATGGTAATGTCTTTCCAGGTAATATCCACAAAGAGGTGGTTTTGTGGGGCTCCCAGAAAATGAAACAATCAAGAACATCAGCCGTCCTCTGCTAGCCTAGTCCCCATTTTCTCTATTTGGTGCTAAAAATATCCACAGGAGTGTCTCCCTATGATGCCTACATCTTCGCTTGTGTGACCATAGGGGCTTTCATGGTTGATCTACTTCATCTTCATCTTTGGCTCTGATCTACGAACAGAGACTAAAGAAAGGCATGTACACACCTTGTAAACTGCATGGTAATATATTGTCAGTTCAAAAAGGAAAACAGAGTCAGGCTTGCTACTAAACCAGAAAAAAGTGTATCCCCATATCCCTAGAGAAATCAAGACCTTCCCTGGATGTTATCTTTTTTTTTTAAGTTGTCTTATCCAGAACTCATCTAGAAGGAATGGAGTGACCTCTTCCATATTACCTCAAAGACGTCTCTACAGTAATAGTTTTCATAAAGCCATTATGTATAATATCCCTGGGTACAAGCCAAAGAAACAACATTAAAATGCATGAAAATTTTGCTGGGGACAAAGAACATATGGTCTAAGTGTTCAATTTGATGCAGGAATAAAAATGAGCATGAGAGAGGAAGGAATAGATGGTGTGTCCTTCAAACAAGCCTCCATCCATCTCACTCCCATCTTCCACTCTCTTGATAAGGTGACATTCACCTGATATGGCTTTGCTTTGTCTCAGGAACTAAACAAAAAGCCAGAAGAAGCAAATTATAAGGTTCTAGTCCAATTATGAAAAAGTAATAATGCTAACCAAAGAAAAGGCAGAACAGAGGATGAGTCATTTGTGATGGCATTACATCCAAATCATAGTCCAGATGTTTCCTCAACAGTTTGTCTCTGTCGTAAGACATATATGAAAATTCTATGTACCACACATGGCATATGAAACATAGCTATACTTTTCGGAATCAATTTAATCCATTTTTAAATGATACAGGAGTCTGAGGGCCACAGTGAGACACTTCTTATGAAGAAATGGAATCTGAGTAAACCTTGAGAGATCAGGAGACTTCACTAGGAAGTTACATAGGGAGCAGGAATAGTTGGTGCTAAAGGATGCCACAGTGTTTGGTCTTTACATGAGAAATTAATATAGTCCACAACTATTTTTGAGCACCTAATAAAGTGTTTGTCAGAAAAGCATGAAGGCCTATCAGTAGCCACAGAAATCCAGGCAAGTGCTCATCTATAATCCCAGCACTGAGGAAGCAGAGACATGAAGATGGCTGGAGCTCATGGAAGATGGCTAGGCCATGCACCAGAACTAGTGTTCTCCAGGTTAAGTGAGAGACCTCAAAAAAAAAAAAGATGAAAAGCAATTAAGAAAGACACCTGAAGGAGACCTCTGCTCTCCACATGACCATACACTACATATATGATAATCACCCACATAAACATTCATGAATACTACACATGTACATATATGCATGAACACACACACAATTTAAAACAAAAAAATGCTTGCAAATATACATGAGGTTAAAAAATAATAATATATACTATGTAGTGAGAGAGAAATGTGGGGGAAAACTAACCCCAAATGCTATGAATTTCACCTGTCTGTGGTGATATGAGGAAGCTGTCTGCAGAGCCAGCATTGTAATATCTGAAGGCCATGGACACCTGATTCCTGTGTCTTAAATGTATCTGTGCAACGCTGCTGATTTTTGCTGTATGAATGACTCAGATTCAAAAGCACCAGGAGTTTATTGGCTTTCTTTTAATTAGAAGAAGCTTCCAAAATAGAATCATAACTGAAGATGGAAGACATAATTATC
The DNA here is from genome assembly GCF_008632895.1 of Mastomys coucha. Lineage (NCBI taxonomy): Eukaryota > Metazoa > Chordata > Mammalia > Rodentia > Muridae > Mastomys > Mastomys coucha. Next base: position 38,152,898 of record NW_022196912.1, read on the forward strand.
TTTTTTGAAATTAGATGTGAATCGAAGAAAAAGGCACAGTTTTTTTAACCTTTCTAAGTCTCTTTATTGGAAAAGTAAGAAGCAGCTCCAAGTGCAGATTGATCTGGGCCTTTAGGAGCTACAAAAGGAAGCCAGGTCCCCAATTAAACAAAACAAAACAACAAAACATTGTCTCTGGAATGACATCAGAAAGACCTGGGGAGCAGTTACACATGGCTAATCAGGAGAAGGGAGACTTTAGAATGAATCCCAGGCTCATTCCCTAATATACTGAATAAGTAGAAGGTTATAAGAAGACAGATTCTGTCTTGGCTTTCTAGCTAGTGAAGGTATCCTACCAGCCACGTGACAGAGGAAAATCCAGATGAACTAGACCCTTGCAGCAGGCATGGGTATGTGGGTAGGTGCTCAAGCCACAGTGTGGATTCACATGAGCTATGCTCACTAGCACTTTGGGTTAAAGGCAGAGGGTCTTCTTTGAAGAGATAACTTTATGCTATTGAATAGAACTAGATTTAGAAACAGAAAGATGTCACCAATTCCTTTTTAATAATAATAAAATAATAATAATTTCCAATGATAATAATAATTGACAACTACAATTGATTATAATATGAGGACAGGCCTGTCTTCTGTGAAAGGAGACAAAGAGCCTCCTAACCAGAACATTCCAGAACTAGATGACTCATAACATAAACAATTGGTATATGAAAATACATTAGGAAATATAAATTCAACCTCAACTCTAGGTTCTCAACAATAGCTGTGTTAGTTATTCATTTGATATGCATATTTAAGAACCTACAATGTAATAGGTTGCTGTCTGTAACTAGGAATATTGAATCAAGGCATTCACAGGCCAAAAGGGAGCAAGGAGCTCTACATTAAAGTCTCTTCCTGGGAAAGTTACTGAGAATATGAGAAAGAAGGCAAATATATGCATAGCATGCAAAGCTGGGTATAGAGTAGATGGGTAGAAATACAGATCATGTTTGGCCTATAGAATAGTCCTTTGCAACTGAATTACAAGATGCTGGGGGAGACTGATAGGAGACAAAGAGTTTAAATTTAAAACAATTAGAAGGGAAATAAGTGTCTCAAACTTGTTCAGACATTATTCACGTCACTCATTCTGGACAAAAGGGTAGGAGGATGCCATTTTCATTCACTCAGTGCATGCCTAGTGTTAAGTGATGTTTCTAGGACAGATGTGAAGAAGCAAACATCTGTTCACTCCATCTAGGGCAGCAATAGCAGATTCTAGCTAAGTAAAGCAAGGAATCTCTTGTGGTTACTTATGGAGTATGGCTTAGGGGATTACCTTTAAAAGAGCATGCATCTCTCAAAGGCATCTACATTATCAAAAATCCTACCCCAACATGACTGGAAACTCAAAAACTGCCCCCCTGGAGTTTTCTACCCCATTTGCATGTTATTCAACAGCTCAGAGAGTCTCCTCTCACAGGCAAGTGGCTATTGCCTTGGGACAGTAAGGGGGCCTTCTGAAATCCTTGATAATTTCATCTACTTCAAAGTCTCCTATGAGCCTTTCCTCTCTCCAGGAGGAAATGTTTTTAATTCACGGGAAATAGGAACAGAAACCTCTGTCTGTTCTATTGGTTTGCTGTCACAGAGCAAAGGTCTCAATGATTGGAGGTGAAAAAGTGAAGCAAGCAAGCAAACAAACAAGCCAACAAAAGAGTGATGACTAGCCAGCATTGAAAAATAATGTTTTAGATTCAGTCTTATATAAAGTAAGATTCATTCAGTCTTATATATAAACAGCAGAAATGGCCATCAACTTGCCTCAAGCTGTCTTTGGAAGATAAATGAAGGCTATGAAAAGGCAACTCTACCATTCACAAAGTTTATCTTAGAAACATCAAACAGATCCCAAAGGACCACAGTTACTCAGTTCTTTTTCTGGGACCTTAGACTTCTTCTCAGTTTTTGTTCTAGCACAAGTCTATAAGCAGCAGTCTGCCTGACTGAGTCTCTTTTGTCCATAAGCATAACTTTACAGAACTGCTAACTCATGCTTCTGGGCCAAGAAAGTCCACATGAGCCATTACCACCAGGGAGGGGAAGCTAGCCAGTGATTGACATGAAATGCTTTTGAGGACATACCTTAGTCACCTTTGTATCTTAGTGACAGTATACCTGAAAGAACACTGTAAAGGAGGAACGGCTTAGTTTTAGCTAATTCATGGGAGGGTGTCTGTCCATCATGGTGAGGAAGGAAAAGTGGAAGCAGTTCCATTCGTGACACTGAGAAGCATGAGACAGGGACAGGAGGCAGGAAATAAGGCTGGCACTCAGGGTTTAGCTGTAACCATCAGGGGTCCATATCTAGACCCTTTCTACCTACCATCTAGATTCCAGTTCCTAATGACACCATGGCCTCCTAAAACAGTATTACTATCTCGTGACCAAGTGTTCAAAGTATAAATCAGTAAAGGACATCTCCGATTCAAGCAATATTAAGATACACTTTTTGTGACATTTTATCTAGTGACCTATCTTGAAATGTGGATAGGCAAGCACTTACTTTAAAGTTATTTCACTATATATTAGAGCTATTGGTTACCTGCACAAATGCAACCTGAGTAATTCTAAGATGGGTGACTTCTATTTCTTTTGGTTTGGATTTGTTCTTGTTTTTTGAGACAGGATTCTGTGATCCAGTTGAGGATCTCTAAACTCTTTTGCCTCATTTTTCTTGCAGCTTGAATTATGGGTAAGCATCACCATGCCTGGCCTGGGATATGTTTTTTAAATGTAATATGTAGTTTATTGATATTGACAGAAAATAGTTATACCTATGCTTAAGTGACTAAGTACATGTGGCATTTGGTGGGGGAGATAAGACATAACAATGACCAAGAAGGGCTAGAGAGATGGCTCAGTGGTTAAAAACCCTGGCTGTTCTTCCAGAGGTCCTGAGTTCAATTCTCAGCAACCACAATCATCTGTAATGGGATCTAATGCCCCCTTCTGGTGTGTCTGAAGACAGCTACAGTATGCTCATATACATAAAATAAATAAATAATTATTTAAAAAACAAAAACAAAAAACAAAGACCAAGAAGACCAGCCAAGTAGATCAACAGCATTGCAAAGGTACTGGGAATGGGTACCGGGCGAGTGGAGTAAAAAGTACTTCATTTACCCTTAGTCACACCTATTATTGACAAACTAGGTGACATGTACATCAAGGCCTCGATTGTTTGTGGAAAATGGTATATAATCACTTGTTGAGTGGAGTCATGAACAAAACAGTCACTGAAACTTCTAGGGGTCCCTTTAAGCTTATTGCAGAAGCTGCCATTGTGTTCTGAGAGTTAACATGGCAGGGGTGCTTCATATATATAATTTAGTGAATCAACTGCTAAATTTTTTCTGGGGTCAGAAATAAATGGACATTCTTTGTTGACACTCAAAATAAATCATTTTCTAAATATTTTATTAGATATTTTCTTTATTTACATTTCAAATGTTCTCCCCTTCCCTGGTTTCCCCACCAAAAATCCTCTATCCCCTCCCCACTCCCCTGCTCACCAACCCACCCACTCCCGATTCCTGACCCTGGCATTCCCCTACACTAGGGCATGGAGCCTTCACAGAACCAAGGGCCTCTCTCCCATTGATTACTGATAAGTCCATCTTCTGCTACATATGCAGCTGGAGCCATGAGTCCTACCATGTGTACTCTGGTTGGTGGTTTAGTGCCTGGGAGCTCTGGGGATACTGGTTAGTTCATATTATTGTTCCTCCTATGAAGCTGCAAACCCCTCAGCTCCTTGGGTCCTTTCTCTAGCTCCTCCATTAGGGACCGTGTGCTCAGTACAATGGTTGGCTGCATCCACCTCTGAATTTGTCAGGCACTAGTAGAGCCTCTCAGGAGACAGCTATAATAGGCTTCTGTCAGCAAATACTTGTTGGCATCCACAATAATGTCTGGGTTTGGTAGCTGTATACGGGATGGATCCCTAGGTGGGGCAGTCTCTGGATGATCATTCCTTCAGTCTCTGCTCCTCCACACTTTGTCTCAGTAACTCCTTTCATGAGTATTTTGTTCTGCCTTCTAAGAAGGACCAAAGTATTCACACTTTGGTCTTCCTTCTTCTTAAGTTTCATGTGGTTTGTGAATTGTATCTTGGGTATTCCAAGTTTCTGGGCTAATATCCACTTATCATTGAGTGCATACCATGTGTGTTCTTTTGTGATTGGGTTACCTCACACAGGAAAATGTGATATTTTCTAGTTCCATCCATTTGCCTAAGAATTTCATGAATTCACTTTTTTAATAGCTGAGTATAAATCATTTTTATATATAAGGAAAAATTGGGTTTCTAGCAGCATGAAGACAGGTGGAAATGTGCCAATGTCTTAAGCTGGCACTGGACTTTCAGAGCCCTCGAAAGCTTGATTGTCACCCTGTCATTTTAAAAAAGTCACTGAACCCTCAGAACCCTCCCCAACTCCTTTTTTTTTTTTTTTTGTCTTTTCTTGCAGTTACACCAAAGGGTAAATTAATTTATAACCATGAAGACATTATTTACACATACAGCGCACACACCCCCTACACACACACACACACACACACACACACACACAAACTGCTATTGATTCTGAAATGATGTCCCCCGTGTTGAAAAATTGCTTAAGTTATCATGAAAATTCACTCACATTCAAGGAAAGGCTTCCCTCTTCAGCTACACTTTCCTGGATGCAAACTCATGGGACCACCCAGTGGCAGGTTTCCATGGTAACTAAAGCCCATCAAGTTGACAAGGAAGACTTACCATCCACAGCTCCCAAGGACATGCTCCCCAGTGTCCTGGTTCCTCCAGCTACTTCTACCTCCTAAAACTTCAAGATCCTTTCAAAAAGTGTCTGCAGTAGGGACCATGAATTCAACATTTAAGGCCATGAAGGAACATTTCATAGTCAGTCTGACATCATCTAGTTCCACTTCCTGAATCTGAAGGAGTCTTGCTTCAACCAAGCTATCCTGGGCATGGATGGGCATAAAGTAGAACCTCTTTGCTGTAGGACCATGTTAGCTTGAATACAATTAAGTCTCAGAATCAATAACAGACCTCTAAAGCCTGTGGTCACCAGAATCTCACACTGGTCACTTCTCCTATAGCAGCCATTCCCCACACCAAGGGCCAGTCATACCACCAAATAACACTGTTTGTGTTTCCAGTATATGAGCTTGCAAGTTCACACCTTTGACCAAGTCAACTCTTTGAAAATTATTCTTTTCAAAAATGCAATTGGTATATAATAAGTATCTGTATTTATGAGTTATGATAAACATTTTGACACATGTACACAAAGTTTAATGATTAGATTGGGATAATTATCACAATTATAACTTTAAATGTTTACCATGTATGGTAGGAATACTCACGCTCCTACTAGATATTTCAAACTATACTATTAATTTTTGTAAACAATAATTACTATGCTATCCATTATAATATCAGAAGTTATTCTTTCTACACATCTGACTCCTGATCCCATAACCATCTTCTTCCTATCCCCTGTCCACACAAACTTCTCACCCTCTGGTAAACACTCAACCTCTATGAGTTAAATTCTTTTAGATTCGATGCATGCATCTATGTGAAAAGCTGTCTTTCTGTGTCTGACTTAATTCCTCTAACACAGCACTCTGCAGTTCTATATACAATGCTATGAATAACAAAATTTTATTGTTCTTATGGCCAAATAGCATTTCCTTGTTTATATATTTCACATTCCCTTCATTTTTCATCCACTGATGGACACCTAATCTAATTCTATGTCGTGGCTATTATGAATCTCCCTTCAATAAACAATAATCATGGATGTCTCTTTAACATTACTTTACTGTTTTTGGATCTATAGTCATATGGATGTTCAATCTTATGACAATTTATTCTGTTTTCCACTATGGTTGCCTAACTCACATTCTACCAACAATGTATAAGTTCTTCTTGCTTACAACTCTCCTCTCTCTCTCTCTCTCTCTCTCTCTCTCTCTCTCTCTCTCTCTCTCTCTCTGTGTGTGTGTGTGTGTGTGTGTGTGTGTGTGTGCGTGTGCGTGTGTGCGCGTGTGCGTGTGCGTATATGTGCTATGCATGTGAGTACCTATGGAGACAAGAATTCAAAGTCATCTTCCTCATTATTCTCCACCTTACTTTTTTTGGACAGAGTTACTCATTGGGCAAATAGCTCACAATTTGGTTACACTAGGCCAGCAAGACCTAGAGATCTTTCTGTTACCCTATCTCCAAACACTGCAATTACAAATGCTACTTCTGACATCTGATAATTTATGGTACATTAAAGTAAAAATAAAATTTTGTAAGTAGTATTTATGGCCTAAAACATTTCATGAAATTTTGTGTGTAGTGGGGATCCAAACTCAGGTCTTCATGCATGCATAGCAAACACTCCACTGACCAAGAATTCCCCCAAGCCCCAGTGCCTACTGCTTCGGTCTATTTAATAATAGTTATTCTGTCACAGGTTAACATGAGAGGTTGCTCTTAATAGTGAAGTGAAATCCATTTACAGCAATCTTTGGTCTCTGTTTTACCCTTGAGTGTTATACAGAGCATACCAGCTTTCTAATCAACATGATGGCTTTCATTCATTCTCCCTAGAACTCTGAGTTTGTTTTTGGTGGAGATCATTTCCAAAGGCTAACACAATGCCTAACATACAATAAGTACTAAATAAATGTTGATTATATTAATAAATTTATGAGGGATATAAGAATAGTAAGGACATATGTGACAAATTACACCACATGAAAGCACAAGTAATGCCAGTATATAGTATTCATGGCTTAGCCAGTCTCACTGTTCTCTCATGATTATCCTTTACAAGTCAAAAATGCTTAAAAGTGAAAAAAGCAGTCTTTCTGCTGAGAAGTCCCCCTCATATCTCTGACCATGACTGAAAAGTGGAATTCAAAAATGATAACACCATACTCTCAGGACTCATTTCTCTTTATCATATGGGTCACTGTCTCAAATTATCGTTTTCTTGCCTGCTGAGAAAACTAGACTTTAAGGAGATGGAATTCAGGGCAAATCCATTTGGTCCAGATAAATAGATGTTAGAAGGTCCTTTAGTGACCTTTCTTCATTACCTTCTTGTCATAAGTACTCTGTGACCATGGAGAAAATTCTCCTTTGTCTGTGCCAACACAGTATCTCTCTGGTACTGTCTTCGCCAGCTGTACCCGACAAGCCACAGAGTAATGTTCTGCCATAAATCAGCCTCCAGGAGCCGAGGAGGGCACTCCTCAAGTACAGGTAACCCTGTGACTCATTCATCTCTGTCTTTTGGCAAGTACCAGGTCTGGAATGTTCAATAAGCAAGATCTTTCCTGCACATGCACTTAAAATTTATGCATATTCCTTCAAAGCAAATGAGCAGGGTACAAGTCTGTCCTTCAAACACTTCCAGGTGCCTCTGGGAGAAACCTTCTCATTGTTCTGTAATATTTCTACAAGTGGAAAATACTGTCATTGTCAGTAAGTGAGTCCCTTCCCGCCAAGGGTCACAGTTCTGTCACATGCCTCTGAACCTTCATACCCACATATTAACTGTTTTACACATTAAGCAAAGCCAAGTAATTTATATCTCATCCCCTGACCACTTGCACTCTGACTTGCAGAATGACATCCTTCTGCTGGGTCTTGAGTACCCAGCACACTTTGTCCCTTCATCCTCTGCAGCTTCATCTTCCATTGCTTGGTTAATTGCTCTTCTTCTGTCAAGGCTTTGTGTCAATTAGTTCCACAGATGGGACTCTCCTTCCCTGGCATTTTCAATGGCCAACTCTTCACATCTATCAAATGTAAAATTAGATCCCACTTGTTGTTATGAGTGTCTCCCAGAGAAACATGTATTAAAGTCTTGGACTCTAAGATACCAATGTCAAAGGACACTGAATCATTCAGCAGCATCATAGTTTTATTCCCAATTGCTACGTCAAAATACTCCAATGAAAGCAACTTAGGGGAGAGAGGATTTATTTTTACTCACAATTCCAGGCTACACTCCATCATTGTGAGAAAATTACAGCAACAGAGGATTAAGAAAACTGGTCATGTTGTGTTCACAGTCAAAAGGGAAGAGTATGTTTTTTTATTTTTTTATTAATTTATTTTTTATACTCCATAGTTTATTCATCCCCCATCCACCCTCTAACTGTTCCACATCCCATACCTCCTCCCCAGCCCCCTGTCTCCACATGGATGTTCCCACCTCCCCCCATTCCACCTGACCTCTAAGCTCCCTGGGGCCTCCAGTCTCTTGAGGGTTAGGTGCATAATCTCTGAATGAACACAAATCCAAAAGTCTTCTACTGTATTGTGTGTTAGGGGCCTCATATCAGCTGGTACATGCTGTCTGGTGGTCCAGTGTTTGAGAGATCTCAGTTGTCGAGATTAATTGAGACAGGAGTCCAGATTAATTATAGGCTGGTCCTCCTACAGGATCGCCCTTCTCCTCATCTTCTTTCAGCCTTCCCTAATTGAACAGTAGGGGTCAGCTGCTTCTGTCCATTGGTTGTTTGCAAATATCTACATCTGACTCTTTCAGCTGCTTGTTGGGTCTTTCAGAGGGTAATCATGATAGCTCCTTTGTTTGTGAGCGCTCCATAGCCTCAGTAATAGTGTCAGGCCTAGGGACCTCCCCTTGAGTTAGATACCACTTTGAGCTTGATGCTGGACCTTCTTTTCCTCAGGCTCCTCTCCTTTCCATTCCTGCAGTTCTTTCAGACAGAAACAATTATGGGTCAGAGTTTTGACTGTGGAATGGCAACCCATTCCCCGCTTGATATCCTGCCTTTCTGCTGGAGGTGGGCTCTACAAGTTCTCTCTCCCCACTGTAGGGCATCTCATCTAAGGTCCTTTGAGTCCTGAGTGTCTCTGACCTCCCAGGCAGAGACTGTTAAATTGATGGTTGTTTTATTTCAAACAATTTTTATAATACTCATTTTTATTGTTACAATATTTTATAAATTTTAAAGAACATGACAAAATAAGAAAAGAAAGGTATTGAAGGAGCATCTCTGGGAAGAGTTGGGGTGCAAGAGGGAAACAAGAATGTGATGTAATTCTATTTACTTAAAATATGTTTTTAAATGTTAAACAATTCAGATAAATTAAAATCATGTAACTTTTCTCATAATAATGCAATAAAACTTAAATCAATAAAAAATATCATTCTTAAAAGACTCTATTGCAATTAAAAGACTCTTCATGCAATTGGATTTAGGACAGATTCCTGATTTTTAGGTGTGTTGGTATATTCAGGGCTTGCTGTGTTGGGAGAACTGTGTTCTGATGATGCCCACATATTTTGGCTTCTGTTGCTTATGGTTTTATGCTTGCCTTTTGCCATCTTGATATCCCTGGTGTTTGTTGGTCTGGGTGACTGTCTGGAGTCTGCCTCTTTTGTCCCTAGGTTGTTTCAGGTCTCCCAATAGACTTACAGCCCTGGCTGTATCAGACCACCTGTGGGGCCTTCCAACTGGGGGCTCTTCTCAGAGGCAGAGAAGCTGCTTATCTGTTACCCTGGCTGCAGTAGATCTCCTGGGAGACCTTCAGACTGTTGGATCTTCCATGGAGCAGTCAAGCTGTTGTCCAACTGCGCTGAGTGCAGCCGATCCTCAACTGCTTCGAGTGCAGAGGGTCCTCAACTGCTCAACTGCTCTGAGTGCAGTGGGTCCTCTAGGATGGATCAGGATATGGACTCTTCATGGGAACAGACCAACTAGGAGTCTGCCCCAGCAGCAAGAACTGGGCAGAAAGGGTATAAGGGATGGAAGGAGAGTGGTATTCTGGAGGGCAGGGGTTTTAGTGGGTCCCAAGTCCACCAGGCTCTCAGCAGCAGCTTTGGGACTTGGGGTGGGGGTGGGGTTGACGGGGTTCTTACCAACTGCTCTGAATGAATCAAGTCTTCTAGGATGAATCAGGATATAGAACCTTCATGGGAGCAGACCAAGTAGGGTCTGCCTCAGCAGCAAGAACCGGGCAGAAGGGGTGGAAGGGACAGAAGGGCTAGATGTATGTTAATAGATGTGTGTGTGCTTGTGTCTTAGCCCTCCTCTCTCCACTCTTACACAATTCAAAATCTCCTGTGTAGAGAATGTGCCATCCAAGTAGACAGATCTTCCCACTTCAATTAACATAGACAATATAATCTCCCACAGACATTCCCACAAGCCAACCTGATCTCAACAACCCATCACTGAGACTCTCTTCCCAGGTGATTTTAGAGTGTGTCAAACTGACAATTAAAGTTACCCATTGCAGAGAAGGTCTTATGGTAAATGTTTAGACCATTTAGGACATGTCCTTGAAAGGCACTGTGGGATATTACAGGGCCTTTCTCTCTGCTGCTGTTGCTTGACTTTTGAGGTTAAGTAATTTACTCCTCACATGTTCCCACCATGGTAAGCTCAAGACTCATTAAAGACCCAAACCAAGAGAGCTCCAGAATCTTAAACTCAAAATTCCAGAACCAGAAGCCAAAATGCCCTTTCTCAACTAAGTTATTTGTCTCAGATATTTTACTGTGGTGTCAAGAAACTGACTACCACACCTTTCCAGCAGAGTCTTGCCTGTACCTCATTGTTCTTTCTCATAGGATTGTGTCTGTCTGGATTTTTGTTTTATTTATTTAATTTGTCAGTATTTGTTTCAATAGGAATTATTTTTGGTTAGTAACTTCCTTGTTACTGTCCCGTGATAGTGTGAACCTGTTCTACCCAGTGTTTTTCCATCTCTAACCCTGTACATATAAACAGGATATGAGAGCTGCATTTCTCCATTCTCGCTGGGGCTGGCCATTCCAGGTGCCTTCTGAGGAAGCTCTTCATCTCACTTGTAGTCTTTCTGGATCTGTCAGCCATGTGTGGCAGTGACAAATGTTTCAGGACTTCACATTTCTAATCCTGTTCTCTGTGTAATACCATACACCATACCACCTATGAGCTTATTTTATAGATTTCCATTGAGACTGCAGAAGCAGACAAAAATGATGCTCCAAGGAGCTACACATCTGGTGGATGTTGTGAATCATTATTTCTGGGCAACACACTGCCTGCAGCTCCTGGAGAGATTCTTTCTCTAGGAGCTTGCCTCATAACTCAAGAAGTTGGGAGGCTCCACAGTAAATGGGATGCTCGTCAGCATATAGAACTCTCTCTCTTTCTCTTTTTCTTTCCCACCCCTTTACCCCTCCCCTTCTCTCTTCCTCATCTCTTTTACTTTTATTTATTTACTTATTACATGTATATGTATGTGTTCATGTATGCAGATAAGTGACTAGGTGTGAACATGTGTGCACATGCATATGGAGACCAGAGATCAATCACTTTCCGCTTTTGTTTTGAAACAGCCTCTCACTAAACCTAGGGCTCCCCAGTTCAGCTCTCTGATAGCTATTCTGGCTATCTCTGAGCTGCAAGAATCTTCACATCCACAACACTACTCTTATAGGCACACCACACACCTGGCTCTTTGACATTGGGTCTTAGGATAGTAGTTGGGTCCTTAAGCTTGTGTGGCAAACACTTTAATGACTGAGCCATTTCACATGCCCCAATCTGATGGCTTTTCTTCTCTTCCACTTTTACTGCTTGTGAAAACCATCTATAATGATTTCTATACCTAACAGAAATAAAGTGGTAGGCATGTTTTCAGCATTATGCTTATTAGCTTTGCTTTACCTTTTTATCTTTTTATAAATCTAACACCTGTGAAGATAGTTGCCCTGGGTTCTCATATGGAAAACAATATCCAAAATCTAGTCCAGCTCTGGTCATGTATACTGCCCCTATTCTAAGTCAGGCCTACAGAGTTCAAGAACCCTGCCATGGCTCCCACGGTTTTGAGTGCCATTCTCTGGGCAGCAATCTGAATTCTGAATTGCTGTGTCCAGATCTTTCACTCTATACCTCTGCTGCAGGAATTGAGGAAGCAGCAGCCGTGTGGTAGTGTCTCACATACAGGAATAATGAGGCCCCTTATAGACCCATATGTGGTGCTTTGAATCATTATAGTTCCTGGGTCAGACATCCCTTGCCCAAACTCGGAGCCACAGGAGGACATGTGTCCATAGGTAAGAGTTTTCACTAGTAAGAGACCACTGTGATTATAGCTCTTATAGGACTAATATTTCAACCTGAAGAATGATGGGGCTTTGTCGTTCCTAATGTCCATGCAGAGAAATAGGATATTTAAGGACTCTGAAATAACATGGCAGGAAATTGAGGTTCAACGTACTGCATATAAAGTGATGGGAAAAAATGTTCTCTTTCACTATCTCTTTCCCCCCCTGGGTCTGTGGTTCACAAACTGCAGAGCATAAATCGTGGAGCAAACCATGCTGGAATATCAATAAACCTACATCAACACGAGACAGGAATTCAGCTTGCAGCATGGGGACTTTTTTTTTTTTTTTTAGACCTTGGTTGGCAGCCAGGTGGATGAAAGAAGAAACCAAAGAGCGTAACAGCTTTGCAGCAGCAGAGAAAAGAGTTAGAATTCAGGAAATGTTACCCGGGTGCCTCTCTGTAAATTCATGAGGAATGAAGTCTCCTAGAGGCTGAACAGCAGGGTTAATAAGGAAAACACAGACACCACACCAGAGGCTACGAGCCCCAGGTCTATGATCGACCTGAGTGGTGGAGATTTAACTGTGGGTTCCTTTTTAATCCACTGATGTCCTGAGGTCCAGTGACTCCGAATGTGACCTTCTTAGGAAGCAGGGTCTTTACAGAGGAAATGCTGGTAAATTAGGTCATTAGAGTGGGTCCTAACCCAGTGTGCCTGATAGCCTTATACAAAGAGGAAATCTGGATTCAGACCTGCATTGAGAAAAGGCAGAGTACTCATGAGCCTGGACTGATTTAGGCATGGTTGTAAGGGAGGAGGCAGGGCCACAATGGTAGACCACAAGCTTTTAAGTCAATGGAAAGCTACTCCTGGTGTTGATAGAAGTGTGACATGAAGCTGTACATCACATTGTGGAGATTTTATAGGCAGAAATATTGACCTACATGGGGGCCTGAGCATGTAGCCTTACATGCATGAGGTTCTGGGTTCTAGCCCCAGCACTGAATAAAAATGTGTATGACCTAAGCCTATAAGCCCAGAACTTGTTCAAACTCACAACACAGTGAGATTGATGTCAACTTGGGCTTAAAATCAGAGAGAGAGAGAGAGAGAGAGAGAGAGAGAGAGAACTTAGCTTGTAGCAATTAGCAGAAATAAGACTTAGGCCTCCTCTCAACTCAAGAAACACATTTTAGTGATTATCTAAGACATGACACACATTAAATCATTCCATCTTTGTAACCACCCACCAAAGCAGGTGTCAGCAGCAGTGGCTTTAGTAATCACAGGTTGGTGACCACACTGAGGCCTGAGCGGTTCAGCCATTGCTCAGTTATACTGCAGGTCAGCAAGCCACTATCAGCTCTCAGCCGTCATCTCTATTCTTTTTCCTGTTGCCTTCCCTGTCATGAATATTTACAGAGCAGAGTCCTGCTTATCAAGCATGTGTGACATGGAGCATGCAGAGCAGAGTAGGGTGAGATTGCTGAAGATAAAAACATCACTTTACCTTTCCAGTTCTTGGTATGGAAAGACTTTGTACTAACTTCAGAGATACATAGCATTGGCTTTCAACAGATGCAGCAACATGAATCTAGACTCTTTCTCTGGCTTTAGTGTCTCAAGTTACACAGGTGTAGTGTCTGAAAGAGCGTTTGGGTCAGACACAAGAATGCACTGGAGAACATCTCTGAGTACTTCGGGAACATCTGTTGGGAGAACAAATTCAAATAGACCCCCCTTTAAAGAAGCTAATAGAGGGGCTAGAGAGAGGGATCCATGATTAAGAGGACTTGCAGCTCTTGTAGCAGTCCCAGGTTCCAGTACCTCCACGGCAGACAACAACCACCTGAACTCCAGTTCCATGGATCCCATGCCCTCTTCTGTTTTCCTCAGGCATTACACTTATATGCTCTACACTCACATACATACATAAATATGTACATAATACACAAAACATACATGTATATGAAAACATGAATTTGTGAGCTGAGGAAAGTAAGACTTACCTGATATCCCTTCCTAAATTACTGAAAATAAGTGATCAGAGAAGTTACAACCGGACAGGAGAGTTCCGCCTCTATGCAATCACAGGTTTTAATTCTGAAGTTCTACACCAATAATTTGGTAAACTTTGTGAAAATACTAAGCTAACGCGATGACTTCTACAATAACAATAATGATAGAGTCCGTGTAAGTCTATGCCTCACCATTATCAACCTGCGGGGCAAGGAATGTGCTCCATATTTGGTGTTGTTAGGCTGAAAGAAGGCAGGATGCTGCAGCACTTACTCAATCTAAACTGAGGGGAAAAAAACAAAAAAACAAAACAAAACAGAAAACAAAAAACCAGGATGATGAACAAGAAGCAGTTTGAGAAGAAGAAAGGCAGAGCAAAGAACATAGAAAACAAAGGCAGTAACCTCAAGTCAAGGGAGTCCAGAGTGGAAATGATTGCGAAAAGAGATTGTCCTGGAAGACTGGCCTGGCCATTGCAAGCTTCCTGAGCTTGGAGCTAGGAAGATAGAGGCTGTGGTGGTCTCCATTGACTATGAGGACTAAGAGCTCTCTCCGAGAGGAGTCATAGAAGGTTCCCAAAGGACTGATGTGCTCATGATGTAAGCACAATGAAGCCCAATGTCCTTCATAAACTCCTACCACAGAGCAACTAAAGCTAGGTTTGGTTAACAACCTAGCTACGGCTGCCACTGGGTGGAGAGCTAGAGACTGTCTGTGGACAATGAGGCATATTTTGCTAAGTGGAAAAGGTGGGGGAAGGACATTCCAGTGAGCAAGATAAACATCAGAATCGATTTTCCAGGCCAAGAAGAAAAATGCTTCTTTTGTGAATGTTTTTATTTTACCTGGGCTGTCAGAGAAACATAAGGCAAGAGTTGCACAGGGGAGATGGGATCTGAAACTCCATCCTCACTCCTGAAATCCAGGAGACACACATTTGCATTTTATTATTCCCTATTGGCATTCCCTATTCTTACTTTCTATCACACACCCTGACTCTACTCAACATGCTCTGCTGAAGCATTCTGCTCACAATGAGAAAGGGGGTGGGGTGGGAGTGGGGAATTACTTTACAGGCTGGGGCTGGGAGTGGGATTTTTGGTAAAATGAAGACAGACATTTTCCCAAGCTAGTCAGCAGTTTAGCCATCCAGTTTTCCCATTACATACTGAGTTTCTTTTCTGTACCAAGCACTGTGCTTCATGGAGACACAAAGTTACCTCTATCCTTACTGCTGTTCTGGAGGGGCAACTCTGACAGTGATGGATTGGTACACAGACTGTGACAACTTCAAAGGAGAAAAGGAAGAGGCAAGCTGCTTGCCAATGATGACCTTAGCCAGGGTGACCCAAGAAAAGCAGCATGATTGTTGAGGTCAATGCTACCCACCACACTGTACAAGTAAAGAGTCTAGCTGGAGCAGGCTACAAGCAGACTAAGAGCACACCCAGCTCCCCTTCCCAGTCCTAGGGGCGTATTGACTACTGTCATATATTAATTGGGTCCATTGTCCTCCCAGCCTCCTCTTATCCTTGGGACCTTCCAAATACATGCTTCAGTCTGAACCACAAAACTGTCTTAGTGTATTGTGATAGAAGTGGACTTTGCACCCACCTCCTCATGCTACAATGCCTTTTGCTCCCAAGGAACCTTAAATGAACACTTAGCTCTCCCCAGGCAGACTGAAGCTTTACTCCAGAGCCCACTGTTATCCTCATTAACAAGCCTTTTGCTCACCCAACAATCTGACTCCATGCCTCTCTAAAACATGTCTTCTTTTCTAAAACCTAACAGTGCACTCCTTCAAAGGTCCATTCTGGAGAAAATATAGAATTGGAGTTGTGAAAGATAAGGAATGCTGTCCAAGCAGCCCCTGATGGGAACTGAGGCATGTGCATAACTTTACCTTCTGTGTAAGCGGTGATGAGCTTTTTCTATGGAAAACCACATCTATGAAGGGTTCTGTCACTCCATCCTGCCTTTCACACTGCCTATTCCCTGCTTCTACAAAAAGAAAAATGTAAATGCTTCATTGGGGCTGAATGAAATTAGAAAAGTTAATGCTGAGATAGTTGACACTTCTCTGAGAACCACCTTCAATGATACATGGCATTAACCCACCCTAAGTATAGCTTTGAACCTTCTACCCCGGATGTAGCAGAAGCCCTCAGAGATGAACTTTCTGTACATACCTATAACTTCCAGGCAGTCATTGTACACTGAGGGTTCCAAATTGTGTGAAAGGTGGCATCTAGTCACTTCTCACTAGAAAGATAAAGTGTGATGGACAGCCACAGAGCTGCCTTGAATTTCACTGAATTGAGGATCCCCTGAATTTAATGAGGACAAGGCATGGGGCTTGGGGTTGCTGAGAACAGTTTTTGGAACACTGATAGTTGGGGTAGTTCAGAGTAGACATAAGTGTCTAAACTGTGTTGTATATATGTGAGAGAAAGCCCTGAAATACACCAGAATGATGAAGCATTTTCTTTGGCTCTTGCAAATGTTTTCAAATGTTAGCAACTCACTTTCAAATGCTTTAGGGAAAGATTATTTTGTGCTCTACCTAAAACATTACTATGTCTTTGAGATGGCTTCGAAATTATTTTACTTAACACTTACTCTAAAAATCAGCTGTACTTTAAGGATTTTTGTTTGTTTGGTTGGTTGTTTTTTGTTTGTTTGTTTGTTTTTGCTTTTTTTTTAAACCATGAAAGTAGTGTGGAAAAAAGATTTATAAGGAGTGGGACTGTAAAAAGAAAGGATAGTAGGTGAATATAATCAAAGTACATTGTGTATGTGTGCTTAATTGTCAAAGATTACATTATAATGCTTCTTTTATGAAAAGGTAAAGGACATCAGGCAGGTGGAAACTCATGTGCAGGCCAGACAGGGTTTCAGTGGTGGATCCAGTGCTCCTGTTGGTACACGAGGGTCAGGGACAACACAGAGACCGTCTCTCTTGGAAGCCCTGTGCTCCCCATGCTCTCTTGCCCTGTGTATAGCACACAATGATTTCATTCCCATAACCTTGTCTTGCCAGATAGGTGAGAAATGTTTGTGCCCAAGCTTGCCTTTCCAATAGCCACATTGGATGGCTTCTTTTTGCTTTTCAAGTTTTTTCAAGTTTCATCTTGACTTTCATGGAGTTTTGCCCACTGGGCACGACAGCCGAATGGAGTTATTCTACCAGAATCTTTAAAAGATTTGAAAAAACTGTAACTAGGAGTTCAGATGTTTAACCAAGAGTCATATGTGCAAAAACATACAATAAAATTTGAAATTTAAAAAGTTCTAAATTAAGTATGTATAGAGTGACATGCTTACATTGTAATTCTGTAAATTAAATCTTGGAGCACTAGAAGCAATAATGTGAACATGTAAAGAGAGTACTGGTAATGATAACTTAGAGGGGTTTGAAGTTCTGTGAGCTTTTTGAAAACTATATCATCTTTTAGCTCTGGGTTGTACCCAGAGGAGAACAATGTGGTATGCCAGAAAACTTGTGACCTGTAGTTCATACACCCATATGGACTCTTAACTCTTTGGAATCTTAAGCCCAAATAAATTCTCTCTTCCATAAAGTGTCTTGGTCATGATGTTTTACCACAACCATAAGGAAGTAACTAATATGCATATTTTACATTATCTGTCTTGGAGAGAAAAGACCTCTCTGTTCATGACTTACTCCAGTCTTCCCAAGGTTCAGTGCTCTAAGTCTTTTTATCAAGGCTCCATACAAGGAACTTAATGAACACTGTTAGACAGATGAAAAGATGAGTAAATGGATACATGGGTAGGTTGGTGGTTGGGTAGGTGGATAGATGGATGAACAAATGAGTTGTGGCTTGGTGGATGGATATGTAGATGGAAGGGTAGATGGATGGATAAGTGAAAGGGTGGGTAGATAGGTAGATAGGTAGGTAGAAGGGTGTGAGGAAGAGTAGATGAACATTGGTTGGTTGGATGGATAAATGGATGAATAAATGGTAGGATGGTGAATAGATAGGTGACTGGATGGATAATTGCATATAAGTAGAGATATCTAATGCCAATGCTAAAAATAATCTAAAGCTAGATGTTTTGGTGATATTAAGATGAATTAATGACTACATATTCCTTCTCTTTTCCAAGTTGAGTCACTAAAATCAGTCATTCAACATGTTTATTACAGAGCATAAATATCCAGAAGACAAACATGGTAAATGGTAAGAACTATTGCTTATTCTTTCCTTTCCCCCCAAACCTTGTGAAGCCCTGCCAAGCAAACCAAGAGAAGACCACAGAGGTAGGGATGTCTCTGTGCATCTAGCCATTTGCAATCAACTATGATCAAGAAAGTTGGCTTGCCATAAAGAATTGCCATTTCTAAAATCTTACAGCTATCAAGCTAATTTGCATTTCCCTTCAACATGAACTGATTTTAAATGGGAGAAAAATCAACTTCTGCTCTGCACTCTAATGGAAGGATAAAAGTTATACAATGATGAATTCCACTGATTAGAGCTCCTGCTCATTTTCTGCTGCTTGCTAGCCATTTGGTAGCATGTTAATTTAACTTTCCACATGCATATTCTCCATTAATGTTTATGAAATGATTACTAGCTGCAGCTTAGTCCTTAAAAGCTGGATTTGAAGAATTCTGCAAAATACATTTCATGTCTTCATGCAACTTTTCTCCCAAAAGCAAGGAAATTAAAAATTAGTATTGGCCAAATCAGCTAGTAGAAACTCCAATAATTACACAAAAATTTGTATATTAAGGGAATCTTTAGACATACTGCAATTACTGACTTTGAGTAGATCCAAGGAATCTTCAGTACCCAGTAGAAAAAAGCAAATCCTTTTTCCTAAGAACCATGTTTGCATCATAACAACTGGAATGTGTCATAATTCCATAGTTGAGAAATTCTTTTATTCACACATGCTTTTCATTTTGTCTTTATAACAAATCCATGAGATGGGTGTTATTATCATTCCTATTTTACAAATTAGGGCATTTGGGGTAAGAAAACTTAAACAAAACCATGCCCTTAGTAAACACTCTCTGGATGTCAGACACAGACTTCTTCTGGACTCCTCTGTGCCAAGTGCTTGCATCTGGAGCCTGTGCATGCCAACACAACCCTATGGGAGCCCATGATCACCATGGAGAAACATTTAAGGAAATGGTCCATTGTAAAGAATGAGGGACAATTCTGTCAAGAACAGAAGACAGTAAGTGTTTTAATACAAATACAAGGAATAACTCATAAAAACCTGTAGCAAGGACAAGAAGGGAGTTACTAGACAATGATGTTCACACACACACTTTTTCCATGAGGACCAAAATTCATATTCTAAGGGATGCCTCAGAGGCTGCTCATAATTCCCAGATGAGCAATGATTTCTATCTCATTAGCTCTCTCCATCTCACCATCCTAGGACTTGCCTCCTATTACCTTGTGAGATCACATGATCATGATTCTTTGGTTCAACTGTCTTTCCTCCCCAGCTTTTCAGAACATGTTTTACATCCATGCTATCTTCTTTCTAATACAGTTTAATGAAAAGAGGCTCCAGAAATCAGAACATCTGTGACAGAATTCCCTCTATACACAATCTGAAACTTATAGCAATTTCTTCCACACTTTCTGAGCTTTGTGTCTTTGTGTTATGAACTGGAATACTCAGTTGGAGTGCACAGTAAGTATTCAATAAATATTCACTTCCATTCCTTCCCTTTGCACTTCATTCTCAAGAAGGCAGAGGCCTCCATAGCACTGCTCTGTTGTGGTACCTGAGATATAGGCAGCCCTTTGAGCTCCTAGCATTCAAAGCTATTTGTCCAAAACTCATAAAAACATACTTTCTCTTGGATGACATTTCTGGGGAGGTCCTGTTCATGCTCCTTTCTAGAAGAAGATACAAAAATAAAATCTGAGACTCTTAAATGTTGATTATCAGCCTGATGGTATCTAGAACCAGAATGCAAGCCTCTTGACACACCCATGAAGAATTGTCTAACCTAGGTTGGTTGTGGCTGTGCCTGTGAGTGATTAGGTTAATGGAGGTGCAAAGTCCTACCCTAAAAGCTATAGTACTATTATTACCTGGGCTTATTTGGGGCTGTATAAAAAGGATGATGTCTAAGGACCAGCAATCATCATTCTCCAATTTCTGATAGATGATGCAACGTAAGTAGATACCTCATACTCCTTCTACCATGACCTATTCACCAGGGTGACAGCAGCCCTTCCAACAATAAGCTAACACCAAACTTTCCTCCTCCAACTTTGCTTATTTTGTCACAGCCATAAAGGAAGTAGCTAATACAGTATTCTATCCATGAGCAATTTCACATTAAAATATAACACTTTATGGAAGGCAAGAGTTTAATGAGTTTTGTTATATTGTATCTGGTTTGATTTTTTTTTTTAATCTCAGTATTTCCACATGCCTATAATTTCTCCGGACTCACTAAAGCAAAGCTATGATTCCCTGGCACTCATTTTGAACCATGTAGGCGAAAGATGAGTTTATTAATTTAATAGGTTAAAACAGTCACAGTAGGGAGGGCAGAAGTGGTTTTCTCTTTCTGCATTTTGAAGCAATGGTCTGGAATGCTAATGCTTTAGGGAGGGCACTTATCAACAAGGCAGCATGAAAAGGAATTAGCTGAAGAGCTCCCTTCTCAGCTCTCAGCCCTGTGCACCCTACAAACACAGAGCAGTGTGCTTTCGTCTTCAAGGTAACTCAGTCCAGACCCACTAACGACAAGACCAAACTAGCACAAAATAGTCTGCACACTGCTAATTGGAGAATGCATATAGCTGGAGAGATGGCTTGGAGGTTAAGAGAATATGTGTATATTCCTTCTTTTCTCAACTGTGCCTTTATATTCCTCCAAGCCTACTTCACTTGCCTCATCATCACCCCTCATGGTAGTATCTCCCTGATGTATTCAAGCTAGATTACATGCTGCTGCCATCCAGAAGACCCTGAGCTGGGCACGTACACAAGGATGTATTAAACATAGCTGTCCACTACTCTCTATGTGTCCCTGTCACTGAGACTCATGAGCATAGGGGCCACCAATTTTATCCCTGAGATCTCAGAACCTAGCATGTGCAATCACCAAATACCTGTTAGACAAATCAGTAAATAAATGAGTCAGCAGACAGATCCAGGAACTAAAAGGCTTACTTAATGAAGCATTGTAGGGGAAGACTTCAGGCAGCATTTAGAGAGGCAGTGAGAGCAAATGAGTCACTGGCTAGGAGACTGAGCAGCAAGTTCTACAGGGAGAGAGAAATCATTAGGATCATTTTAAGAATTGTAAGCTAATCGTGTTTCCACCAGCAGCTCATAGTGTGTGCTTCCTGATATTTCAAATAGTCCGTTGTACTGTCTTATAATAATCTCACACCATACAATCCTGTGGTAATCCCCACACCACACAGACCCATGAGAACCTCATACCATACAGTCCAGTGAGAATCCTACACCTTAAAGTCCTGTGAAAATTCCACATCATACAGTCTCATGATAACCCCATACTGTACAGGCCCTGTGAGGATCCTATACCATGCAGTTCTGTAAGAATGTCACACTGTACAATCTTGTCAGACTCACACACCACACAGCCCTGTGATAGTTTTTCACAAGATAAAGCTTTTATTCCAAAAGACTTTATCAAGAAATGGGGTGGGAAGACAGACATGGATGAGCTGTTGGAAACACTATGTGGATGGTAGCCATCTTGGCTGCTGACTGACCCCACCAAGATGGAGGTGGCCAGCTGACTGTTCTTCTAGAGGACTCAGATTCCATTTCTAGTACCTGCATGGCTGCTCACAACCACCCATAACTCCAGTTCCAGGGGATCTGACAACCTCTTCTGGCTTTTGTGGACAATGAACATATGTGGTTCATAGACATGACATGCATGCAGGTAAAACACTAATACACACAAAATAAAAACAATAAGTCTTTTTTAAAAAACATAAAGAAAGTGGAGGAATGTCCACTTTCTCTCCAACACTTAATGCTGTCGACTTGACAGTCTAGAGTTTCCTTTGAGACAAAGCACTGGGTACAGATGTGAGAAAGTTTCCAGATGAAGTTAACTGAGGAAAGATGACCCAGCCTAATTGTGGTGACAGCATTGCATGGGCTGGTGTTGTGGATTAAATACAAGACAGGAAGTGAGCAGAATACCAGCATTCATCTCTCTCCACTTCCCAACTACAAGTGCAATGTGACCAGGACCCTCACATCACTGTAACCCCACCTCTTTCCACTGTGATGGGTCACACCCCAAAACTGTGGGACAAAATGAACCCTTAGTTCCTTCCTCAAGTTGTTTGTCAAATGCTTCATCATAGTAATGAGAAAAGTAACTAATGCACTATAAGAGGCCAAGGATTATTGGGAATGACCCTGTGAGGGAAGACAGTAACCCTCCTGACCAGGCCATGTTGGCATAGTGTAAAGATAAGTTAATGAAGATGCAAGCTAGAATGGTTATAAGGCTGGCGAGGAAAGACTAAGAACCTAGATGGAAGCACCACAGCTACACAAGTTCCCAGGATACTGCTGTCTTCCCCATGCTTAACACTGAGCCACTTAGGGCAGTGTGTGCCTCACCACTGAAGCACTCAATATCTGGCACAGCAGGCAGCTCTGTAGCTATAGTTAGTGTGGAGGAATAGCCTGGCAACTGAAGATGTCCTGCTAGTAGACAAGGTAGACACTGGACACTGAGACCATGCAAAAGCAGCAGCAGTGACAGAGAAGGGCTCCTTGAAGGACTTACAGATCACTTATCCATGAGATAAGTATAATAAAAGTAATTTTAATAAACACGAGTTTAAAAGAATAAAATAAATGGTCATGAAAGATTTTTTAAATCATTTAGCAGTTTAAATAATGAGTGTTAAAGGAAGTTTATTCTACTGGTTGCTCATATAAAGAACCGTGGGTGACAGTGTGACAGGATGATTCATAAAGATATAAGTAAAATACATTTCATAGCTTAAGTAGTAATAATAATGGTCATAATAAGATCTAGACTGCCTACCACACAGTAATTGCTTCATTCTTGACATCAATCATATGACATGGATACTGTGGGTGGCCTTCTCTGTTTCACAGATGAGCCATCCAGTCTGGTCACTGACATGTGCACAGTAACAGCATACGGCAGAAGAGAGAAGCTCTGAAGACAGAGATAGATGATGTCACTCTTCAGTGAATATACTTTTACACTAGAGTTCTGTGTGCTTAAATTCACCTATGTGACTTTGTTGAGGTTATAATAGAATGATGACATTTTTTCCCTTTTGTCCTTCCAAGACCTCCCATGTACCCTTTCCTGCTCTCCTTCAAATTCACAGCCTCTTTTTTCACTAGTTATTACTTCATGTGTGTGTGTGTGTGTGTGTGTGTGTGTATTTGTGTGTGTTTTAGGGCATGTGTATGCATGTTTATATGTATATAAATATGTATACATGTATATGTTTGGGGATATTTGTGCATTCATGTATATATGTATGTGTGTATGTATGTATGTTTTCAGGGTTGACCCTTTGATATTAGATAATTATTTGGTGTGTACTTCTACCTGATGAAGACCATGTCTCCTGCTCCCATCCCTACTCAGTGGCCTATAGTTCTATGTGTAGGCTTGAGGCCAACTATTTTCAATAAAAGTGGAGTTATACATGTTAATCTGGGTACAACCAATGTTTAAGACTTATTTTATTATTATTATTATTTTAGTGTTTGTGCATGCATGAGTGTATGTGCATAAGAATGCAGGTGCCCATGGAGGCTAGCAGAAGGTGTCAGATCCCCTGAAGCTGGAGTGACAGGTGGTTGGGAGTTACAAGATATGGGTGCTGGGAACTGAACTTGGGTCTGAACAAGAGCAGTGCATGCTTTTCACCATTGAGTCATCTCTCCTGCCCCATAAACAAAGATTTTAATAGAGTAGTATATTAGGACATCTGAAGCAAGATGGCAGGCTGCAAGCTACACCTGTGTGATGTGACCCATGAAAAAAATCAAGATGAAAACAAGCCTCTCTACAAAGGGAAGAAGAGAAAAAGAGTATTCAAAATAGCAACATAGGTCACAAGACACATGAAAAAAGAACAGAGGACTAGAAAGCTATGCAACAGTACTGAAGAAGTAACCTGCAGCTCCATGTTGGAATAGAAGATGACAAAGCCTCATTCACAAAGTTAGCTACTCATCCTCAAAGGTAAGAATGGAAGCAACAAAGGTTAGCAAGGATCCAGAGGGAAAGGAGTCTTCACACTATTGATAGAGGTATAAATAAGCTATGATGAAATCAGTACAGTATCTCCCAAAAGAGACTGAATTATAACAATCACACAGTGTAGATATAGAACCTCTATGGCTTTCAGCATACCACGATAATTGTGTACCCTTATTGTTGTGAGACTGCTCCTATTAACCAAGATATTAAACCTTCCTGGTTGGCCCTCAACAGGAGAATGGTCAGAAAAGATATGGAATATATGCATACCTGGCTTTTATTCAGCCATAAAGAAGAATGAAATCCTGTCATTTTCAGGCAAATGGATGGAACTGGAAATGATTATGTTAAGTGAAACAAGCCAAGCTCACAAAGGTAAATTCACCATTCTCTCTCTTCCATGGGGATTCTAGATTTAAGTATGTGTGTATACATATATGAGAGTGGGGTGGTCATAAAAATAGAGAGGGGAACTCAGGAAAAAAGGGGTACTGTTGGAACAATGGTGAAAGGCAATACCAAAGGGTAGGGTGTGAGTGTGAGCTAAGGACATAGCCTAGTGAAATTCAAGGTTTTGTACACTTATTTGAAAACTTTAAGTGGAAATAGCAAATCAGTAAAATACTTTCATCATTCATAGTATGCTCATACACATTCACACCTAAATCTATAGCAAAGTGCATAAGTTCATCTGCCTTTCCATTTTAGTTTATACCTATAATTTTATAATATCATGCTATGCTATAATTTCCCCATCTTTAGCTGTCATGATATGTGTGTTGTTACTTATGCAGTAATGTATTATAACTCAATACATGTATACAGACTGTAGTAATCAAGTCAAAGTAAATAACATTTCTAACTTCTCAAATATTACCTTTTCCATTTTCTGTGACCTTCAAATGCTTATCTTGTTATTTTGAAGTGTATAATTATTTCCCATAGACGATGGTAAAAAGATACTCAACTTTCATCATCAGAGCATCTAGAGTCCCTTCTCTAGTCACCTCTATGACAATCCTTCATGCTTCCAATCTTTGAAGCATTTTGTTTCAAATTCAAAACTTAATATAATTCTATCCATCTTTAATATATTCCATTTGAAAAGATAAAGTAATTAAATACAGTAGGAAAAAAATCAGCCATCGAGATAAGTGTGAGTAAAAGTTTCCCTGAAAGCCACATAGAATGAGATACTCCTCAGTGAGGAGTTATAATTGTGATTGTCTAGGTGGACAGTGACAGATACCTAAGGCTCAACAGTAGAATGGATGATCTCTGGGAGAAAGATGAGTGTGGTAAAAGGAGGATCTACTACTACTAGAAAAAGGAGGTGAGAATACAGAATCATTGAAAAGATAAAAGTTAACATGAAACATTCAGTAGAATTTCCAATCTGTAGGAGGAACTTCATTCATATAGTGGAGTCTTCAGGATCATCCAAACCTAGTTACTCATTACTCAAATAAGCAGCTGCCTGAACCATTGTTTCCAGGAACCTGTCTCTCCCCAGGCAAGGCTGCTGCCAATCTGTGGCCATTTGTTAACCTGCATCCCAGTGCCATTTTGACCCTTAGGCTCCTTTTAGCTCTTTCCTCTGCCTTCCTCTAGGATAATGTCACCTCAAGCCCTTCCGTTTTGTTCCTTGTCCTGAAATTATCACCTTCATTCTGCTACATTTTCTGTGGCACACAAAAGACTTCCCATCTTCTTTCTTCTATCTGTACAGCCATGATGAGGACATATGAAGATAATTAGACAATTAGAGTGCCCATCAATCTAAGTGTGATCATGGTATGCTTGAGTAAATAGTCAAAGCTTGCCCATGGGTACTAGAGTGATGGCCCATTCCATAAACTCCTTTCTAGACAAGTGTGAGAACCTGAATTTGGATTGCTAGCACCTATGTCAAAAGCATATCATAGTGGTGTGTGCCTCTAACACCAACACTTGGGAAGATCCAACACAGGAAGATCCATGGAGCTCATTGACAAGCCAGTATAACTTAACCTAAGTGAGCTCCAGGCTCAGAGAGAGACCATTTCTCAGAAAATGAGGTGGGCATCAATAGATGAAGACACTTACATTGATCTCTGTGGTATGCCTGTTTGCACGTTAGCAGATTGTTTGGATGCTGTTGGGAGAAAAGATGAGCAGTGGTGAAGAGGGAGGATTAGAGAAGATGAAGACAGGGCACATGATGGCAGTAGCTTTGCAGGTGTACATTTAGCAAATGAGACTATTGTTTAGATTGCACACTGTCACCGTGGCCTTTACAGCAATGTGACCTCACTGTATGTGTTCCATAATCACTAAAATGAGAGCCCAAGTGACTTGTCCAAGTGCCAACTGGCAAAGATAGGATGGAAGCTTGATTTGGATGAGGTCATCTGAACTCCAAACTCCAAATCCTCAATGCCAGGATGCTTCTCATGCAAGAGCTAAGTGCCAGTATGCTTCTCATGCAAGACGTGATGGCTACACGTCATCTTCCCCTACTGGTTCAGCTTTGACTGATAACATTAATGAAGAAGGACTAGTAAAAACATTTTTTCTCATACACACTGTTAACTTATTACTTCACTTTCTGATACGAGATTTCTAAAACTCACTTGATAGAAAGAAAAAAATAAATGTAATAACCAAGAAAATTCCTAAGAATAGCTAAAGCAATAGCTAATATGTTTAGTAAAGGAGGACAAAATCCCTAACTTTTAATAGGAAAACCTTAGACTTAATATTTAGAAGTCACTTAATGATGTGCTCCTACTACTGCATGTTCATGAGTGTTACAGATAACAGAGAATAGAAGAACTGATGCTCATATTCCTTCCACCAATTTATCGGAAATAGACATCAGTAGAATGAGCTAGACTCAAAGAACAAACATACCATTTTTCCTTTCCCATATGTAACCTACAGCTTATACATGTAATATGCTATATATGTTATAAGTATTGTGTAGACTATTCATGAAGTCAGATATTAGTGTGAGTGGGGAACTGGAGAGAAGAAGGGTCTGAGAAGAGTATGTCCAAAGAAAATGACATATGTGAATGAAAATGTCATTATAGAAACCCACCAGTTTGCACAATGACTATACACTAATAACTATTTTTGAGATTTGACACAGATTGTCCTGGTCATCTACAAATGTTAATTTTAGGCAGCCTACAGTCATTTGAGAAGAGTCTTCATTGAAGAATTGCCTTGATGAGGTTGGCCTGTGGTCATATCTATGGAAGGACTGTCTTGATAGGTCTGTGGCCATGTATATGAAAGGACTCTCCTGATTTGGAGTTGACATTGAAGGCCCAGGCCTTGGGGTGCATCCCTACAGCAAATGAACCAGCAAGCAACTTTCTTCCATAGTTTCTGCTTTCAAGTTCCTGCTTGAGTTCTTGCCAACTTCTCTCAATGGTGGACTGTTAGCTGAAATAGACCCTCTCCTCTCCTAAGTTACTTTTGGTCAGAGCATTTTATTACAGCAACAACAACAAAAAAAAACTAGAACACAGAGTCCACATATGTGGTTTGTCTATGATTATAAAGACAAAACAGAAATCAAAGTATCATTCTGACCTCTCTCTATGAAAAGAGAGCCAGAAGCCAAGCTCATTTGGCCCTAGTTCACTTCCCCAACAAGCCAGGATTGAAACTATATAGAAATAAACACTTGACTGTAATGCACCTCTGTCACCCACCCACCCACACTGTAGGTGTAAGCTTGGCTGATTTGAGTTATATAGTGTTTCTCTGATTTAAGAAATACTATTGTGATTAGGGAGATAGGTCAGTTGGTAAAGTACTAGTCATGTAATCATAAATACCTGAGCTTAATCACTAACATCCAAACAACCTGGCCTAGCCTAACTGGCAAATCCCAATTTTTTTTTGAGTCTCAAATGAGATGGGGAGCTTATGAGGAAGTTCATCTGAGATACACACACACACACACACACACACACACACACAACACACACACATTTGGAAAAGATAGATTTAAATAAGATAGGTGAGGAGTGTGTGTTGGGGCAATTGTAAATAGTTTTTATTCTTAGATTGCTTTGTCATAGACCAAAGAGTAGAAATATGAAGATGTGTATGTGCACATGAGCTTATATGTGTGTGTTATTCATGTTGCTATGTCAATGATTTACCTTTCTAATTTCCCCCTTTCCTCTGTTGTACTCCTGTTAAAATAATTTTATTTTCCAAATTAGTATTTCTGTTCTCCTTGTATTGGTCTATTCCTATGAATAAGTAAAACCCCTTTTCTCTGAAAGATGAGTGACAGTGTCTGGACCCTCATAACTTATTAGTTGGAAAGGATCATTTTTTTCTTTTCATCAAGTGATCGTGGTTCACAAAGCCAGGAGCTTTCATATGTGAAGAATAATATTGGAGAACCAACCAGGAAAGTCAGGTTGGCATTCTGAGAGAATCCCAGCTTCCTACCCCTTGTCAAAGATACTGGCAGAGTCATTCTGGTACACAAGCATCAGAAAACAAATTAATATTTCAATTTCAATTCCTTGTGAGCACACAGTGGACTAGCAGATTTGCTTGACTTAATACAAAAGGCCTTTATATTTCTGAAGGGGGTAAAATACAAAGACTTTGATTGGCTAGAAGCTTTTATATCCTCGCATGGTGTCTGGTATGCAGAGCTAATCAGAAGGTTCTCCTTCCTACAAACTGGCTTCAAAAGAGTGAGCTAGTAAAGGACATGCATGTAGAGCTATGTATTCTTTCACAGGCAGATTAACTCCACATGAAACACTGATGACTGAGCTGTAAGCCCTTCAGAGGCTACAGGGCACAGCACAGAACTGCCAAAGAGCTTGCCACCCATGGCTGAGGAATCTCCATCAAGGACAGACTGCCTCTTCTCCCACACTGAAGGATTTCTGTACCCTGGTGATATGTGGCCAGCTTCCATACACTGAGTGGATGGTCATACTTTCCATTTGTCTGATCCTGAGTCTAGTTCTGGATTGGTTTAATTTGTATTTGGTACCCCAGATGGCAAACAGACGCACTCAGACTGTTCTGAATGAAGATGGAAGTCCTCACACCAGAAATGCCCCTAACGGAAAGTCCACAGCCCTACGTTGTTCATAATTTTTCCATCCCTATCTGTTGCTGCCTACCTTGACCTTCTTGAGACACTGCTGTGTCTCTATCCTCCTGGGATGTGTTTCCTGTTGTGATTCTTATCTTTCCAGCTTGTTGCTTGGCACTAACTGGCACAGAACTTCCTCACATCTCAAAGCTTAGATCTAACTGATCTAAGCATGCCTCCCAGCATGCTTGACACAGATGATTCTGGTGTCTTCTTCTGAGGATGCCTTGTTCCCAGTTCATTCATTTTTTTCCTCCTGGGGTTAGAGAAGCTTAAATATCCAGCACTGAGGGAGAGAAACTACTAGGGTGCGGGATCTGACAGAGGGCCACAGAATGGTTCCTGAGTAATGTTAAACCTACTTTGGACACTTCATTTCCACTATTTTTAAATTAAATTTCTTGTTTTGATTTTATTTATTGATATTTATCTATTGATTTTTTTTTTGAGACATGGTCTTTTGTAGCCAGGCTGAACTAGAACTCACTCAGTAGCCAAGGATGATCGTGCATATGTGATTCTCCTACCTCTCCCTCTCTGGTGCTGGGATTGCAAGTCTATACTTCCAAATCAAAACAAGAAATTTAATTTAAAAATAATAGAAATGAAGTGTCCAAAGTAGGTTTAACATTACTCAGGAACCATTCTGTGGCCCTCTGTCAGATCCCGCACCCTAGTAGTTTCTCTCCCTCAGTGCTGGATATTTAAGCTTCTCTAACCCCAGGAGGAAAAAAATGAATGAACTGGAAACAAGGCATCCTCAGAAGAAGACACCAGAATCATCTGTGTCAAGCATGCTGGGAGGCATGCTTAGATCAGTTAGATCTAAGCTTTGAGATGTGAGGAAGTTCTGGTTTGTGTGACTGGGAGATGGGGTTTGTGCATACAAGACAAGTACCCCAACTGAGCTATGCCACCCCATTTCTTGTTTTTAAATCTCTAGAGTGTATGCTGTTCTTTTAATCTAATTGACCATGTTTTGAGGCCAACATGATTTAACAGAATATATTTCTAACATTGGGGGCTCCAAAGTCACATATTACATGTTAATGTCATTATCTTCATTCCTCGCTTTATAGTTCATTATATTGTGGAGCATCATGTGCTGTTTGAGCTTGTTTCCTTCCAAACCTTGCTTTCCTGGGGCACTCTGCCCCTTTCACTCTGTAAGAAGGAGGAAGGAGACTAGAAAACAGTTAAGGTTATTAAGAACGCTGTGCCCTTGAGATCAGCTGGAAGGCAAAGCATTTCCAAGCAAGGTTATTACTGTCTGTTCTCGTGATATAAAATGCCTAGGGTGGGAACACAAGGCTCATCCATGAAGCAAACGCTCAGCTGGAAACCCCAGCTAACTGCCTCAGCTTCCCCAGGTAGTTTCTGCTGGGTGACTTGATGGTGTTGTCAATCTGATGCTTGTTTATTCTTCTTCCTGGGAGCCTCAACCAAGAGGCTGCTTCACTCCACCAGAGACTCAGTGTGGAACTCTGGCTGGCTGCTTCCCCTGGGCTTCCTTGGGATATTTTGCAAGACAAAAGTCAGACTCCTATATGATGCTGTCACCTATTGTTTCTTCTCTTATTTGGGTACCTCCAGTTGTCTATGCTTGATGTCGTGAGTGTTGAGTTGATGAAAAGTAGCCATCTATCTTCACCTTCTCTCTACCTGCAACTCGATTTTATTTTCTTACATTTGCTTGCAGTATATTTAATAAACTCACAATTCAAAACAAAAACATGGCTATCATAGAGCATTCTCTGAATCATACAGACTATGTACTTGATTCCTGAGACTCAGTGTCTTCCATGGCAATATAATAGGGTGTGTGATTCTGGTAGGACTGTACATAAGGATGTGTACCATCAATTGTTTAGTAAACTGTGTAAAAGATTTGCGAAATGTTAGCCCAGTAGATCTTTATCCACATTCGCTGAAACTGTCCAGAGGCCACCAGAACCTCTTGTTCTCAGATTCAAAATGTCTCATCAATTGAGTCTAAGTACAAAGAAGAAAGGCTTCTGGGTCAGGGAAAGAGATTTGGGCTCAATTCTTACTGATACATCTGCCTCTCTAAGCATCCAGACATAGGTGAATTAATATGATATAAAAAGTAGGATTTCTGATTTTTTTAACAGAATAGTGGAGTGGACCAGAAATGTAAAAAATTAGACCAGAAATGTAAAACTGCTTTGTAAGATATACATGTAGTAGAGACATCAGCTAACAGAGCACTTGCATTCTGGAGTATAGCCATACATCACAAGTAAGGGAATTACTCACTGACTCTTATAGCTCTTGCTTGGACAGTGATGTCTATCAGTCTCACTCACCATTTGCGGACTGAAGCAAGGGATGGGGCCAAGAGTAAGTTCTGAGAGCACAGGGAGGGGTCCCCCACAAGGAGCAGAGACAGGTACACAGAAGCTGGTCTGCAATCTGCTGTGACAGCATTTTAAAATGGCCTTGTGGGTGTCATTATTCTTAAATACCTTGGCCAGACCTTGAGAAGTTTAGTATCCTACATGTCTCTACTGCTTCTCTTCCCCCCACCTCCCAATATCAATATAGCTTTTCTTCTTGTCTCATTTGAAGCTCTTTGATTTTTAGCTATCATTGATATCTGAACTTGAGTCCTTTGATTTTTTTATTTGTTTGGTTGGTTGGTTGGTGTGGTGTGATGTGTGTGCATATGCATGTATATGTATACGTGTGCGGGTGTGTGAACTTTAAACAAGAGTAATCTTAAAAAGAGGGAAGCACAGAACAGAAAATACTTCCATAAGATTGGCCAGTAGGCAAGCCTGTAAGGCATTTTCTTAATTAGTCATTATGTGGGAAGACACAGCTCACTGTGGGCAGTGCAACCCCTGGACATATGACTTTGGCTGCTATAACAAAGTATGCTGAATAAGCCAAGAGGAGCAAGCTAGAAAACAGCACCCCTCTGTTGCCTCTGATGCAGTTCCTGCTTGCAGGTTCCTGCCTTAAGCTCTAAGTCCACAGGGAACAGGTTACATTCATTTAAGAAGTGGTGAGTGTATTAAGATGGTCTATCCATAAAGTCATTCACCAACTGTTTCAATGAACAATGGTTCTGCTTGGAGGGTAGCACAGACATTAGGTGAGGGTAAGAATCTGGTTCATTGGCTGTGATGATTTTGAAAAGCGTCATCTCAGAAAAAGAGTAACTTATAAAGACCTCTTCTTCAAAATTGATACAATAATTATTAATACCAAGCAAAGCATTCAGTTTCACTCTTTGTTGTTCTCTTACAAGTCACCTCCAAAAT
The DNA here is from genome assembly GCF_008632895.1 of Mastomys coucha. NCBI lineage: Eukaryota > Metazoa > Chordata > Mammalia > Rodentia > Muridae > Mastomys > Mastomys coucha. Next base: position 38,185,726 of record NW_022196912.1, read on the forward strand.
TAATTGTCTACATTTCTTTTGGTTGTATAAATAATTTTGAAATATGTAAGATATTCTGAAAACTATAGTATAGTGTAAAAAAAAATCAAATAAACAATCCTATTAATAGAGACGCTGAGATATGAGAAACATGATTTTGAGACCATTATGTAGTACACAGCAATATACTGCCATGTACACACAAGCTGAAAGTGTATATGGACTGTACAACATTGGACCTATTTCTCCAATTACCAAATTAGAGGGACTACTGGATGACAGCCAACAAATTTCTAATTCCTCATATTTTTGGATTTCAATCGATTAGGATATGTTGGTAATATTAATTGTAATATTAAGAGATATTAAGGAAAAGTAAATGTTACTTCTGTTATTTTTGTTGTTAGAGGTGGAATTATGTTTGTGTGGGTTTGTTGGAAGATTGCTTTCTTGTTTCTTCTAGGGTACAGTTTTGCTCCTTATGTTGGTGTTTTCCATCTATTATCCTTTGTAGAGCTGGATTTGTGGAAACATATTGTGTAAATTTCATTTTCTCGTGGAATATCTTGTTTTCTCCATCTATGATAATTGAGAGTTTTGCTGGATATAGTAATCTGGGCTGGCATTTGTGTTCTTGTAGGGTCTGTTTGACATCTGCCCAGGATCTTCTAGCTTTCATAGTCCCTGGTGAGAAGTCTGGTTTAAGTCTGCTAGGCCTGTCTTTATATGTTATTTGACTTTTTTCTTTACTGCTTTTAATATTCTTTATTTAATGTATTTGGTGTTTTTTTTTTTCTTATTAATGTGATGACAGGAATTTCTTTTCTGATCCAGTCTTTTAGGAGTTCCATAGGCTTCTTGTATATTCATGGGCATCTCTTTCTTTAGGTTAGGGAAGTTTTCTTCTATAATTTTGTTGAACATATTTACTGGCCCTTTAAGTTGGGAGTCTTCACTCTCTTCTATACCTACTATCCTTAGGTTTGGTCTTCTCTTTGTGTCCTGGATTTCCTAGATGTTTTGGCTTAGGAGCTTTTTCCATTTTGCATTTTCTTTGACTGTTGTGTCAATGTTTTCTAAGTTATCTTCTGCCTCTGAGATTCTCTCTTCTATCTCTTGTATTCTGTTGGTGATGCTTGCATCTATGACTCCTGATTTCTTTCCTAGGTTTTCTAACTCCAATGTTGTCTCCCTTTGTGATTTCTTTATTGTTTCTATTTCCACTTTTAGATCCTGGATGGTTTTGTTCATTTCCTTTGCCTGTTTGATTGTGTTTTCCTGTAGTTCTTAAAGGGAGTTTTGTGTTTCCTCTTTAAGGGCTTCTAGCTGTTCACCTGTGTTCTCCTGTATTTCTTCAAAGGCATTATTTATGTCCTTCTTAAAGTTCTCTATTATCATCATGAGAAGTGATTTTAGATCTGAATCTTGCTTTTCTGGTGTGATGGTATGTCCAGGACTTGCTATAATGCAAGAACTGGTTCTGATGATGCCAAGTAACCTTGGTTTCTGTTGCTTATGTTCTTATGCTTGCCATCTGGTTGTCTCTAGTGCTACCTGCTCTGGCTATATCTGACTGGAGCCTGTCCTTCCTATGATCCTGGTTGTGTCAGCACTCCTCAGAGTCAAGCTGTTTCTGTGATCCCGTGATTCTGTAATCCTAGGCATGTTAGACCAACTGGAAGTAGAACTTCCTCTTGTTATTATGGGACTTGCTCCAGAGTTTGTGCCCAAGGTCTGCTTAGGACACTGGCCCAGACAGACCTGAAGGAGCTTGTGTGACTGGTCTGGCAGAGTTCCTATGTGCCTGGGTTCTGTTAGTCCCAGTAACTCCAGGTGGTGGGACAGATGTTGTATCCTCCTCACCTCTGATCCTATGATCCTGGGTGTGTTAGAGTGCCTGAGAATGGAGCTTCCTCTGGCTGTTGTAGAATTGGCTGCAGTTTGTGCCGAAGGTCTGCTCAGGGTGTCAGCCCAGACAGACCTGAAGGACCAATGTCAGTGGACTGGAGGAGTTCCTGTGTGCCTGGGTCCTGCTGCCCCCAGTTACTCCAGGTGTTGGGACAGATGTTGTGTCCTCCTCAACTCTGATCCTATGATTCTGGGCATGTTAGAATGCCTGGGAGTGGAGCTTCCTCTGACTGTTGTGGGATTCACTGAGTAGTTTACACCCAAGGTCTGCTCAGGGGACCAGCCCAGACAGACTAGCAACTCTAGTTCTTAGAAGGCAAGAGTTACAGTCCCATCTGTGTACTTTGCTGTTGTTGCCTATTTCCAGAGTTTTACCAAGAAACATTTCCCAGACCAAAGCTATGGCACTTTCTCTGAATTTTCTTCTAGACCAACAGTTCTCAATCTGTGTATCATCACATAACAGATATCCTGCATACCAGACATTTACATTACATTTTATAACAGTGGCAAAATTACAGTTATAAAGTAGCAATGAAATTAATTTTATGGCTGGGGTCACCATCACATGAGAAAATGTATTAAAGGGTCAAAGCATTAGGAGGGTTGAGAACCACTGCTCTAGAGATTTGTGTTTCATGCTTTTAACCATCTTGCTAGGTTTTTGTAACGTGTGAGTGAAGTACCAATTTCATTCTTTTGAATGTAAGGAATCAGTTTCTAAACATCTTGAAGAGAATCTTCACCTCCCCTACCCACCCACTTCCATTGTGTATGTTCTTGCCACGTTTAAGCAAATAACTGTAAGCAAATGCTTATGTTTATTTCTAGACTTCCTGCCCTGTTTCTTTGGTTGATGTGTGTGTTTTGTCACCAGAGCGGTGCTGCTTTTGTGACATTTCAAAGTCAGAAATGTGATGTCTCCTGCTTTGTCTCCCACAATTCCTTTGTCCACCCAGGATCTCTAGGCAATTAACAAGCTTCTGTGAAGCAAAGAAATAAAGAGTAAAGTGAATCCTCAGCCTGGAAGAAAATGTTTGCAAGCCATACATTTGGCAAGGGGTAAACACTCCAAATACATAAGAAACTCAAACAATACAATATGCAAGAAACAAACAGCCATCTACCACCCAGGTGGCAGCTTAAACATGCAACCCCAGCAACATGGCAAGCAAGTACAAGAGAACCAGGACTTCAAGGATGACCTCAGTTACACAGTTAGTTCAAGAGTTCAAGACCTGGGTGCTGTGGATAGCCCTGGTGCTGTTGTATTTTGATGTTAATTCTGCTTTCCCAGGAGGGGCTATCTGGAACAAGTAATAAGTCAAATACTCAGGTGACTCCTTGTGAATCATCCCCTCATGAATAAAGTAATCAATCACTGGGCGAGTAGGCTGGACTTCTGGGTTGGTCTGACGAAGAGAGGAAGCAGGAGAGAGTTAGGGCCTTTTTGGACTGGGATAGTGAGAGGGCAAGATGTAGCTACTAGTGTCTCCCTGCTTATATGGCTTTCACCACTGGGGGATTTAGATTTAATATGGCTTACAAGATTAGGATTCTAGTTGTTGCACCCAGCGATTAAGTTACCATTGTTTCTGAACTAAGTTTGTGTGGTGTTTTTCCTTCACACGGTGGCTCAACTAGGTTCCAGAGAGAAAGAACTGTGGCAAAGCATGGGTTTGTCAGATGTGCACCACAAAGGTCATGGGACTTTTGAAACATGGGGCTGGTGTGGTAGCAACCCAACAGTGAGAACTTAGTGAGCTGGGTGGAGATATTTTGGAGCTCTGAGTCAAAGAGTCTCCATGAGATAAGAACTGATGGCAAGACCACTGAGAGTAGCTGGGAGAAGCTCAGGAACTCGGAGGTCTTTTTAATATTGCCTACAACACTTGGGCTACTTGAAACTTCAAACAAGAAACAACAAATTTACAGTGGGGCCAAGAGATTGAATCAATGTTTTTTCAAATAAAGGGATGATTATAGCTAAAATGTGTGTGAAAATATGCTCAGTGTCCCCAGTGTTGTGAGAGACATGCAGGTTAAAATCACTATTAGATCATCAGCACTGGAGAGGCTATTATCAAAAAAGACTGGTGATGGCAAGTATGGGGATTATGGAAAAGAGGGACCTTTGCATGTTGTTGGTGGAAAGGTAGATCAGTAAAGCCATTTTCAAACATAGTACTCATTCAAAAGATGCCTAAAGACCTAAAGCAGAAGTAGTATGTGATGGGTTTTGAGTCGCGGCAGAAAGCGTCTGCAGACACCAGGCCCAGGCAGTTTCATGTGTAAGAGGTTTAATTGGAAGGGGGGTAGGGGGGTATCAGTGTAGGAAGAGAGAAGGGGGAGAGAGAAGAAGAAAGAGAGAGAGAGAGAGAGAAAGATGGAGGGAACTACCCACATATTTATATGTGGGGTGACGTAGTAATCCAGGTAAAGGTGGGAGCTGAGCCCAATGGATTCTGGGAATATGGTCGCCGTTGCCCTGGTGACAGGTCTGTGAACCCGCCCACATATCTGTTGTAGGCAGGTTCTGGATGCTAACAGTATGTGGTCCAGGGACTCAGCTTCTGGATGGGAGATGGCAGTGACAGACAGAGAGAAGAAAGACAGATAATAGATTAGATAGATATATGATAGATAGATAGATAAATAGATAGACAGACAGATAGATAGATAGATAGATAGATAGATAGATAGATAGATAGATAGATAGATAATGGATAGGTAGGTAGGTAGATAGATAGTAGGTAGATATTCAAATGAATGTAAAAACATGTCAAAGAATTATTTACATTTCCGTGTTTATGCCAGTACAATTAACAAAAGCTGACATTTGGATGCAAACTTTGTTTCCATCAGGAGAAGAATGGATAAAAAATAAAACATAATACAAAATGGAATAATGCAGTCTTTAAAACAAGGGAGAAACCATGTCATTTACAATATGGGTAGAACTTGGATACATTCTGCTAAGTCAAGTACAGAAAGACATTCTGAAATCTTATATGTGGGCTGTAAAAGAGTAGTGGTGGTAATAACAATAATAACTATAATAATAATAATAATAATAATATTATTATTATTATTATTATTATTATTATTATAACACCACACAGAGATGCTAGATAGAAAAAGGAAACCAGAGACTAGGGTGGAGCTGGAGAGGTGAGGAAGGGGAAGAACAGGACAAAGTCTCAGGGACATCAGAGAAGTAAATTTTAGAATGCTACCATACTACACAATGACCACAGCTGGTAAAGTTGTCTAGTATATTTCAAAATTGCTAGTAAATATAAGATATTTCTAACATAATAAGCATGTTAATTAGTTTCAGTCTTTTATGATATGCATAAATAAGCATCGCACTTTATCCAAAAATGTATATGCATGTATAATCAGTAAATATTCATTAAAAATAGATTTCTTTAAAAGGCAAATGCATTCTAATATGCAGTAGGTAAATGAAAAAAAAAACAATTGCTCACCTGAGGAAACAGACTAAAGCTTTCCTAAAATACTACTGAAACAGTAAGTTTTATGAGGATCTAGTACAATATATTTCAATACTTGGAATATGAATTCTAGCAGTCGAATTAGATAGCTATTTGATTGTACATGCTAAAATCAAAAATAGCTCCAAACTACAAGCTTGTATGCTCACTCATCAGAGTGTACAGAAGAAAAGCAAGTAGTTCCCTACTGAGAAAGTTGGCTGGGCAGGCATATCCAAGGCAGGTTTGTTAGTATGTGTCAAATGCTGAAAACAGCTGAAATCACCATCCACAGAGCAATGAGCACGAAGATAGTCACCAAATAATGGCAACACAGAAAGATAGCCATCCACCAATGCATTCATGATGTAGATGAATCTAGAAAATTAGATTGTTAAAAGAAGGGGCTAGGCTAAAAAATTATACGCTACAATTATATATAGCTCAAAAGTAGGAAAATCTAGGGTGAGAAGATGATTCAGTGGGCAAAGCACTTGTTGAAAAAATAGGATGACAGTAGTTCTGATGTCAAATAAAGTTGAACATGATAGTGCGAGCATCTACAGGGAGTTAGGAAGTGAGGACAGGAGAGTTCCTAAAAATGTGTGGGCAGATGTGGGTATATACAGCTGTGATCAACCAATGAGACCCTATTTCAAGTAAGGTGGAAAATGAGGACTGATATAGGAGCTTGCTCTCTCTCTCTCTTTCTCTCTCTTTCTTTCTCTCTCTCACACATGCATGAATACATCCACACACACATGCAAACACACTTATCATACTGTGGTACATGTATATCCCATATACAGAGAGACACAAGAAATGTCTAACTAAAGTTGATAGAAATCAAAATGAAGTTATTCTGTGATAAAATATGACAAAAAAACAGAAAAGATTCATGGGTCCTGAAAGTATTTTCTATCTGTGATAACTTTAAACACCTCTAAATTTTAACAGGTTGACAAATATAAGTGATCTTTAAGTACTTAATGTATGTGTGCTATGCACCAATTCAAAAATTAAAATTTGTTTTTCTTACAAGGTTAGAAGCAATGACAACTTGCAAGAAAAATAAATTTCCATGTTTCTAATATAATCTTGGATTTGGGAAGCTTAAAATAAAAGCCCTTGTGGTATATGTTCAATGATTGGTGAGATCAAGGGGAAAGGAGAATTGGATCTTGACCACAAAGAAGTAAGGTATGATGGGCACTCTAGAGGGTTATCCTAGAACCCTGAAGCTCCAGTGCATAAACTGGAGCCCTGGCATGAAGACATTCACAATTAGCCTCTTCAGAGCATGCTAACAGATTTCCAGGAAATGGGAATCATTTTTAAAAATGTGAGGTTGCCTAACAGGCCCAATTCAGTGAGTCATTTACATAATTAATGTTTTACTCTGGAAATACACAGAGAAACTGGTGCTCTGTTCTTTCTGAAAATGGGATCCAGCAGGTTCAAAAGGAAGCCAGAAAAATCTGGCTTGAGTGCACACATCAATATCTAATCCCAGATGCAAGGGCAGGGGATTCGTAAATACGCATCTTCCCTGCAAGCAGCAGCCGTAGAGTTTGTGTGGATGCAGACCTGGCTTCCCTTGTTACCATCCTTCACACCATCTTCAATTGTGCCCAGACAGAATACCTGTGGGACGTAGACTAGTGATTAAAAATGTCTTATCCATCACTGTGAATGTCAGCATTTCAGCTAAGCCCAAGGAACTCTGAATACACAGGGGAAAGACAACACTGACATGCTCAGCTGGTATCAGGCTATTATGTCAATTCATTATTGTGGCACCTTGACCTCTGGGTGATGACTGACAGTGCAGCCTTGGGATACTTATCTGATGAGAACAAATGAGATACTGTTAGATCCTGCCTTAAATCATCTCTATGCAATATCTCACTCCTTTTGATGGCCACAGAAAAAGATCAGGGTGGAGCACTTGGGCAAGCCAGAGAGACAGGTGATACCTTACACACACGGTGTCATCAGTTTAATGATGTTGGAGTGCCTGGGTCTACTTTGGCCCTGTTCTATCACTGGTTGTACGGTGGAGCCTCTTGCTACAACCTTTATCGGGAAGGAAGGACTGACCATTTCAACTGCTCCTCTGAGTTAAAGATATTGTGGATCTTTATCTCACAACTATGAAACCCTGATAGGAATCCATGGTTGGTAGGAAAATATGTAACTGATGATAGAAAACTTAACTAAGCAAATGAAGAAAGGCTGTACACTGATTACTTCTGTTGATGTATCTCTCTTCCATCGGGATTTGGGACTTGGTCATAAAAAGAAAAAAACCTTTATCTCCTGAGTTTGGAAATCATAATCAGGACTGACCAGCTACCGAAACCAGTTCCTGTGGATGGCCTGTATTGGTTGGCAGTAAGAATGAATAAAGATGCATGTACTAAGGAAAGAGCTTCAAGCTCACTATCATACATCTGACCCTGCTGTGCTTGGGCTAGGTAGCAGGGGTGGCCAAAGGCAGGATCAAAGGATGGATCCAGACCCCTCTCTGAAATGCTGCAGATGATGGCAGTCCTATCTGAGAGGAAGACTTATGGGAGAGTCAGTTTGGGGTGATGCAATGGGAGTTTGTTCTTAGGTGTGTTTAATTTCAGAAGCCCAGACAAGAAGACACTCAAAGACAAAGCAACCTTCCTCAGATGAGACCCCCCAGAGTCCTGGACAACAGGAATCCTGCAGCAATATGCATCTAAGAAAAACAGGAAAAAGAAAAAAATCAAAGGTAGATTAAAATCAAGCAAGACCTGAAGTGGCCATAGACAATTAAATTCTCAGGAGAGTCTAGTAGATTTTTAACACTGTAACAAACTTTTATAGTTTAGAAAAGTACTGAAGAAAGTGAGTGAATGTATGTGTCTCCTGCGGCCTGCCTGGGGGCTCATAGGAGGTCTACATTCTCCAAGTCCAGCTTTTCCATTAGACTAACAATAGCTCAATTCTCCAGCCATTTATTCTTTCCAAAGTGTTTTCCTGTCTCTGGTCTTGCAGAAGCATGTAAAAACACCACCACCTCCTTTAGAGTAAGACTAAGCTGAGACTAAATCCATCACTCCTCTTTGTCCAGAGCCCACCACACCACACCCCCAGCTGTCACTGAGGGACACTGGTAGTATCCCCTTCACCTAGTTGACCCATATTATGCCACTGATCAACAGAGCAACCAGGGAGGTTATCTCCATTACCTCAGTGCAAACAATGCAAAGGTACTTGCACATGGTCAAATCCCCTCCATCATTCTGGTGTTAAATAATTAACTGGAGTCTAAATCTGTCCTGAATCGCTATATCTTTCATTTATTTTCTTATAATAAGGATCTGATGAGAATAAAAGTTTCTTCAAGACAGATTAATCTTCCTGGTTTCAAGTTTAGGTGTGTCTCTACCTAGATGTGGGGCTCTGCAAAGGCTATGGAGCTTCTTTGCATCTGGGCTTCCTCTCCTGTGAACTGGGACAGTAAGGCATCTTCCACCTTAAGTTTTCATGTACATAAAACAACATTTCTACAAAGATGAACAAAGATGCTGAAATTTGGTATGCTGTCTTGTCGTGCTCGCATTCCCCAGAGGATTCTGTTTCTTCAGAAGTGATTATCACTCTCGCAGAAATAAGATCACTGCACGGTGAGACAAACACAGTAATTATTTTCTTATTTATTCAATTATATTTGTCTTAAAATATGTAAAACTTTAGTGCAAGAAAACTTTAACAGGATAAGGGAGGGAAAGATCAGAGATAAAAGGAAGGAGAGAGGAGGAAAGAAGAAAGGAAAAAGGGAAAAAAAAGAAGAAGGAATGGAGGGAGGGAGAAAGGAAAAAAAGGAAGGAGGGAAGGAAGAAAGAAAGGAGAAAGGAAGGGAGAAAGGAGGGGATGGAAGGAAGGAAGGAAGAAAGGAAGGAGGGAAGGAACGAAGTCAAATCTAGATTAAAATGAAGCAAGGCCTAATGGGATATTGTGTTTTGAAGGATAATACCTCCCATAGCCTCAAATACTTGAATGCTTGAATATTATAACTATTTGGGAAGGGTTAAGTGGTATGGCCTTATTGGAGGAGATATGTAATGACAAATTTTAGTAATTCAGGAATTTTTCTTTCTTTTCTTCTTGTTTTTAATTTTGGTCTCATTTAAAAACACAAAAATATGTGCTTTCATTTTAATCCTAGATATAGGAAAGTGGGGCTGCTTTGAACTGACCTCAGCAGCTGACTATGATTTGCCTCCTGCTCTTGTAGAGGCATTGTTATGCAAGCTGCAGATAGTTTCTGCGATTGTGTGACATTTGAGATTCTGGGAACTTTTCAGAGGGTATACAAATATCTATTGGCTAGATACCCAATAGGTAGTGTGGGGTAGTTCTTGGTCATTTAGGGAGCTTGGTTGCAATTTGTTAGTAGCTGTGGTCAAAGAAGAAACAAAAGGACAGAAATTACATTCAGAGATTTTCCTAACTCCTCTCTCTTCTGTCCTGGTTTCTCTCTTATCTAATATTAAGGAGTAAAACCAGGGGATAAAGGGTGGGAAAAGGAAAAACTCACAAAGAAGCACAGAGATGTATCTCTGGGGGTTGGCTTTGAGGTTTGTTTGTTTTTTTTTTTTTTTTTTTT
>NW_022196912.1:38195920-38213865 GCF_008632895.1 Mastomys coucha
AGAGTAGAGAAGTAGGGGCCAGCCATGACCACGTGGAGAGAGGGGGGAAGGGGATGGGGAGAGGGGGGAACAAAGGAGCAAGAGGCAAGGGAGAGAGCAGGAACAAGAGCTGGCTTTGAGTTTTCAAAAGCTCAATCCATGTTCAGTCTCTCCTCTCTCTCTCTTTCTCTCTCTCTCTCTCTGTGTGTGTGTGTGTGAGAGAGAGAGAGAGAGAAAGAGAGAGAGCAAGAGAGAGAGAGAGAGAGAGAGAGAGAGAGAGAGACTGTCAGATCATGTGAACCCTCAGCTACTGCTCCAGTACCATACCTGCCTGCCTGCCATCATAATCCCCACTATGGTAAGCAAACCCCCAATTAAAAATTAGCCTTGGGCATGGTGATTCCTCACATCAATAGAAAAGTAACTAAGACATGTCTATAGGCCATTATATTCATGAGAGGAAGTCTAGTATATTTGTAACACTGAAGGTGAAAATTCAACTTGGAATTTCTCATAGTCAATACAAGGGGAAAAATAATTTAAGAATCCCAAGCACAAAAGAACTGTGAAGAAGCCCAAGTCTTTAAGATGAGTTAGAGGAGAGTGTTCCTGTGTTCTCAGCCCAGTGACCATAAGAGCACACCGGTGACTCCCCCTGATGTGGAGCCCAGTCTGGTCCACATTTGACATTTCTTTAGATGTCATGGCCCAGAAGACTCCACAGAACTCACCCCAAGGCGAGTCAACAGCATCTGCAATGAGCATGTTTTCATTTCCTCCAAATCTGGACCCCTTTGCCCAAAAGAAGCCATTCTCTCATTTTTCTGTTTATTTGGTTTAGGATTTGAATGCTAAGAACTACCGGTGTCGTGATGTTATTCTAACAGGCTGTTGGTTGGGTGGGATGTGCAATGCCAGGATTCTCAGGGCCATCTGTGCCATAAGTAATTTTCTTAAAAGAACACAGGAAGTGTAGGATACTAAGACTTCAGACATTTCATTGTTCTGGGTTCCCCTATGCTCTGGACCCCACAGAGCAGTCAGCTTGCCACATTCTCATTGTGATGCCTACAAGCACATAACCCACCTTGCTCTGACTCTTAGAATGTCTAGGAATGCCTCACAGATCAAGTAGCCTAAAATGGAAGCCCATGTCTTCCTTTCTATCAATCCAAACCATATCTTTTTAGGACTCGGCTCAGGCTGAGACATGTGGGCTTGCTCTATCCCCAGTTGATCCTTCCCAGATCTCTCCTCAGCTCTGCCATTATCCACAGGCATAGTCCCAAAGGACCCCAAACATTTATCTGCCCATCCCTCTGATTAGTCACATTTTACCAAGTCCTGAGAAGCTTTACATAGTGGAGGCTGAAGACTTTGCTTTTAAAAAAAAATCATAAAACCATGTAAGTCTCCTGTATTTCCTGTGTGGACATGACAGCTCCCCATCTGACTCCCTAGGCATTTCAATTACTTATCACACTTTACTTGGATTGTATCCATTCACAAACACAACTCAACTGCTTACTTAAACCAGAGCATTCTTGAGACAAAAGTCACATAATGTGCATGCAAGTGATCTTCAAGCATCTGATAAAAGAATAAATATGCAAAAGAGCTCTTTGGGGAGCAGAGGAGTGGGAGAGGGGTGATATTCTCAAGGAGTCCCTCACAGGGTAGATGAGCTGAGTCCCTGACACGAACATAATTATAGTTTAGATCTGGGAGTACAACAGCCATTTAAGCTAAGAGGCCACTGTATCAAAGAAAAGGCTGTCAATGACAATTTTAGCAAATAAATTACTTAAAGCAAGCATTGTCTTTAAAAAAAGACATGAACCAGCCATGAAAAAGACTAATGGTAAATATTGACAATTTTCATAATTCTTAGTACTGAACATCTCAGCAGCCAAATTGCTAAAGAAAATAAAATGCTCTGTAGGGAGTATCAAATCAAACACACTGATTTACAGAGAACAGAACCACTTGCTGTCCACTGCTCTGAATTCTAGCAGTCCTTGAATAGGAACTATATTACATGGAGAATAGCAGAGCAGAAATAGTCATTTTAAATTGCACAGATGACAAATCCAAGGCTGCAGTCTCCCTCTTTCTCTCTCTCTCTCTCTCTCTCTCTCTCTCTCTCTCTCTCTCTCTCTCTCTCTCTCTCTCTGGAGAAAGTAAATCTCCATGAGACAATGAATAAATAACAAACTGATGAGGATATGGAGAAGTGGGATCATGCATATGTACTTAGAAAGACTAAGTATGTGCCTACCGATCACATCCTTGGGATGGTTAATAATATCAACTTGATAAGGACTAGGATCACTCAGGAGACAAGCTTCTGAGCATATCTGTGAGGAAGGGTCTTGCTTAGGTGAGCTGAGACGGCAGAGTTAACTTAAGTGGATGGCAGCCTTCTGTGGACAAAGTTCTGGGCTGAATGAGAAGGAAGGAATGAGCTGAGTCGCACTCATCCCTCTCAGCTATGAGTGGTCAGCTGCTTTGAGCTTCTGCTTCTTTGATTTGCTGCCATAGTAGACCATGCCCAGGACGTGCAAGCTGAAATAAACCCTTTCTCCCTTGCATTGGTTTGGCCAGGGTATTTCATCCCAGAAACAGGTAAAGAAACAAAGACGAACTTGCATAAATGAAGAGAAATGCAATTTATGTGCATGAAACATTAGCAGTAACCTGATTTGTAATTGCCAAAAATGTCAAAGGACCTAGATTTCTGTCAACTTGTAACTGGTTAAACAAACCAGTATGGAAGAAACAAATCATGATATGGAATACAGCACACAACAACAACAACAACAACAACAACAACAAATGAATGTCTGTAAACCTTGATAAATCTATAAAGAATGAGATTAAGTGGAAAAGCCAATTTTAAAAGATTACATACAACATTATAATCACATAATCACATTCATATAATCACATTCATCCAACACTCTTAAAGTAGAAAGAATTTAAGAAATAAAGAGAAAACAATTGGTTGGCAGAGAGGCATCCTTTGTTACAGGACATTTTAACCGGTTTCTAGTTGTCATATGGCTCAACCCTTACCTTTAATCCCTCTGACTGTAATACAGACATGCCCTTAGTGCTCACTTTTAATCCCTATGAAGGTAAAGCTAGTTTGTAGAGGGAAGCATCCATGTTTGAAAATGATGTCTAATTGAGTGACATAAAAGTGATAAATCAGAAAGATTTGACAGAATAGAATATACCCAACTCTCAGAAGAAAAGAAAGGAAAGCTACTTAAGAAGAAGAGTACAAGAATGCAGTAGAGTTCATAGAGAGCAGGACAGTAGAGTTGAGAGGGAGAGTAGAGCAGCACAGAGAGGGGAAGGAGGCAGTTTTACTGGAAGAGTTTTACAGAGCCTGCCAAGTCCTACCATGTGGAGGGGATGGTGTGGCACAGTTCCAGCCCCTGCAGCAAAGCTAGCAACAGTTGGGCCTCCACAAGTGTTGAAGGTTGCTAAGCATGAGGCTTATTTGTATAATAATGTACATATTTTCATGTTCCTCCTTCAGAGAATGCTCTCCCAGTTAAGGTACTGACTTCATGATAATTAGAAACAGTCCAGGAGGGGAAATGTGTTTATCAGCCAGGTGGTGAGTGCTGTGACCTTCAAGACAACCCTTAAGGCTGTAGAAAAGAACTCTCAAAACATGAGTTCAAAGTATATGATTTCTCAACTAGGCAGCATATAAGGATACAATATGAACTGTATGAGGCACTTCATGGACCTGAAAGAACAGAGGCAACTGCTTTAATGAGTCAGTAAAAAGAAAAGAATAGTTAAAAAGTAAGACTCATGATTCAAAAGAAGCACCAAAAAGTGAGAGAATGGTGATCTCAGAACCAGATTCCACCCAGCTGCTTATTATCCGTGCTTACAAAGGCAGGCAGATCTCTCTGAGTTCATTTTCTAAGTTTAAAAAATGCACTTGCTGACTTTTCTAAGAACCAAGAGACTAAAGTCATAAAATGCTGATTTATGGGATAATCAAAAAGAAACCTGGAGTAATGATTGAATTGATATGTAAATTTAAAAACTGGGCTTTGACCTGCAAGAGCTGAGCTATCTACACAGCTTTTTGGAGAGCTAGCTCAAGCAGAACACAGAGCTTGTACCCACAATTGACTTTGCGTCATTTCTTTTGATACTTCAAAGTATCTCTTCCTCAGGACTCCTGACCAAGCTGAGACTGGTTTTTGGTAAGAGCCAAATTGAAGAGAGAGCAGGCTAGACACAGGTAAGGACAGAACAAGCAAGAGAGTGAGAAGGAGCCAGAAGATTAGAACATATTGCCAAAGTTAGAATGAGGCCAAGCAGAGCCAGTTAGGAGAGGCCAAGAGAGAGAAACCAGATTGAATCATGCAGTTTAGAGAGGAGTGAGAGCCAGAATAGCTGAGTTGAATCCTCCAGTCAGACCTCAGAAAGAATCAGAAAGGGTGAGTTTATTCAGCAGCAAGTCTTGGAGGCTGAAAACATTCTAGGCCTAGATTAGATTGTACAGAGACTAGAAGCTTCCAGGACTAAGCCTAGGTTTTCAGACTGAGGCAATAAACCTCCAAGACAACAGTTACTTCAGAAGATAAAAGTTACTTTTACAGAATTTGGAAGGTGGAATAACATAAGAAGTCTCTGGTGATGGAATGTTCCTCTCTTGACTACATAAATGATATTAATACTCTGGTTGTAACATTTTATTTCCATTGTTGGAAATTGAGTAAAGGGACATGGAATCTTGTGGTTACTCTTATTATGTCTTAAAATTGCATTTCATTCTATCATTTTAATCAAAAATGAAATTAATTTTTATAATATTGAATCCTTAAAATGTAACAAATGTTCTGAAAAATACTTGGGTAAGGTTTTTTTGTGTGTGTGTGTTTGTTTGTTTTGTTTTGTTTTGCTTTGCTTTGCTTTATTTTAATTTCAGCATAGATTTCAGACCCAGAAACTCAATGGTCAGGTATTTTTTTTAATAAAACACACCCCATACAAATATGGGGAATGACTTTATTTATAGTTTCTAAAAAACTAAAGCAATACAAATGGCCCTTACTGGGAATGGATGACAGGTATGACATGCCCTCCCATGGAATTGTCTTCAACAATAAGAAAAAACTAGTAACTCATGAACCAACAAGGATGAGTGTCAAGCCCATCTGGCCCTGTAAAAGAAGTAATACTCAAGCCACTACCCACTGTATAATTTCATTTATACAGCATTCTTTTAAAAATGCAGAAATAAATTGACAGTTGACAGAGACTATGAGTCGGGGTAAGATACAGACCACACTGGAAATGCCCTAGAGCATTTTAGAATGGTAGGAATGTTCTGTATCTTGACCACAATAATAGCTAAGAAACCATATGCAATGTTTTCAGAATCCATAAAGTTGTCAAGTGAAGAAAACAGAGATTTATAAATTATGTTTCGATAAACAGCTTTTTAAAGGGGGGAGAGGTCTCATATAGCATAGCTAATGCTAAATTCACTATATACCCAAGCCCCAGAGAACCTGGAATATCTAATCCTCTGGCCTCCAACTCCAAATACTGGGATTACAAGTGTGTACTGTGCACTGGGTGTATGCAGTGCTGGGGAGTGAACTCATGTTAGGCAAGGACTCTACCAACTAACTGAGTTACATCCCAAACATTAAGTTTAACATTAAATAAATAAGTGAATCACTAATTCTCTAATTCTCTATTATGATAAACTATAACCCAGAGATCTAAAGGGGCTGTCCTACACACCTTCTTTTGCTCAGTAACTGCCATCCAGTGTCAGGTGCATAAACCACTGCCCTTCCACTGCCTGTCTTACATCATGACAAACTTATACCAAGTCAAAATAGATCAGTTGAGTGCAGGGAAGAATTTCCAGCATGGAGAGATTGAATGAGTATCACTGGCATAGAGCATGATTGAAATTCAATGCCTTTGCATCATATCATCATGAATTATGTACCATTAGCATACAGCGTTGCTAATTATGGGCTGGAGGAGAGGAATTGCAGATTGTCAATTCAGAGAGCAATGAGTGATAAGTTCACAGTGAATGTGAGTTCACAGTGATATGTGCATTCAGTTCTAAAAACAAAAACAAAAACAAAAACAAACAAAAAAATGCTGACTTGAACTCCTGATAAAGACTCCTTCCTGTGTAGACAGGAAATGGCTATAACCATGAGAGCTGGGCTCAAATCTGCCAATGAATGCTGCTTATAAATGATGCCCAGTTTCCTATCTAATTGCTGCCTGATAAGATGTTATTTCTCTCAGGAAGCCAGAACTCTACACTGAAGTAATAAAAGCACAGATATGAAACACTGAAGCAAAGGCCTGTCATGCCTATCACCACCTCCTGGCCTTCTCTGGAGGCCCAGGGGGGATCCCTGAGGGGGCTTCCAGACACAAAACTAGAGCTCACTAACGAAGAAACCAGTTCAAGTAGCCTGTGATGCCAATTTTGGCCTCTGTAAGAGTGTCATCTCCATCTCCACTCAACTTAGAATATATTTACAAAGGGACCAGAGCCATCAGCTGTGAAATCTGGTAGAAGCCACAGTGGACCCACCCTCCTTTTTCCTCAAGTGGTGTGTAATGATTCTGAGCTTATTCTCCACACCAGGGTCAATAAAATCCATACCTCCTAGACACATGCATTGGTTACCTCCCTTACCTGCCCTATCGTGACAGAGTAGGTGTTCTCCTTGGTGTCCAAGACTGCCACTGCAACCTTCTCAGGAGCCAAGATCAACCTTCTTTAGCTCATTACCACTACTCCAACCACGATGCCTGAAATGTAGCAGAATTTTAGTACATATTTTCAAGAGAATGAAGAAAAGAAATATGGGAGAAATCACTCTTGACTGTGATAAAGGTCAGCATAGTTAAGGGCAATTCTATCACCTTTAAAATCAGTTCAGGGGACCATGGTGACACTGAACACTGGGAAATAATCTATACAACAGATAAATACTGATACTGAATACTGAGAGTATTCTTTTTGGAGACCTGGGACAGGGAATGCTTCTGGGAGTCTATGGGTGTGACTCTAGCTGAAACACCTACACTTGGGGGGCTATGGAGACTAAAATGGCCACCTATAGCCGGGTACAACTTCCAGTTGAGGGAAGTGAACATCA
The DNA here is from genome assembly GCF_008632895.1 of Mastomys coucha. NCBI lineage: Eukaryota > Metazoa > Chordata > Mammalia > Rodentia > Muridae > Mastomys > Mastomys coucha. The sequence continues at coordinate 38,203,081 of NW_022196912.1, forward strand.
ACCCACCCATAAAACCTTCGACTCAAAATGTGCCCTGCCTACAAGATGCACAGGGATAAAAATGGAGCAGAGCTTGAGGAAATAGCCAACCAGTGACTGGCCCAACTTGAGACTCATTCCATGGGACCGAGTTAACCCCTGACACAATTAATGATACTCTGCTATGCTTGCAGACAGGAGCCTAGCATAACTGTCTCCCCAGAGGCTTCATCCAGCTATGGTCTCAAACAGAGACCCCTATTAGGTGGAGTTCAGGAAATTTGGAAGAGTTGGGGTTAAGATTGAATGAGCCAGAGGAGACAAAACCTACAAAGTCAACTAACCTGGGCCTATGAGGCCTCACAGAGACTGAACCACCAAGCAAAAAAACATGATGCTGGACCTACGCTTGCCCCCATATTTGTAGCAGATGTACATCTTGGTCTTCATAATGGGTTCCTTTATGATTAGGGGTTGTCTCTGACTCTGTTCCCTGCCATTGGATTCCCTTCTCTAGCTGGACTGACTGGTCAGGCCTCAGTGGGAGAGGGTGCACATAGTCCTACTGCAACTTGATGTCCCATAGCAGGTGGGTTCCCAGGGGAGACCTCCCCTTCTCTGAGAAGGGCAGAAGGTAACTGGGAAGGGATTTGTGAGCATGGGACTGGGAGGGGGAGCAAAACTGGAATGTAAAGTGAAAAAATACATAAATTAATAGGAGGAATTCATTTGTTTAGTAAATTTTTACTGGAGAATTTTCTACAACAGGCAAAATTTACATTACGGTCTTTAACCCATCTCCCAAAAAAACAAGCCTGGATATATCCATTCACATAAGGAGGAAGCAGGCTCAGAGAAGTTGAATGAGATAGCCAAGGTCACACAGCTAGCACATTCAGAACCATAGTTTAAATCCCTGCCCCTCTGCCCCCAAACCTGTACCAAAAGCCCTGAATTGATCTTCTTGGGCATACTGCCTTTGTTTTCTCCCTTCCCCCATCCCTTCTACTTTCTGCCTCTTTAAAAACTAATCTGAGGGTATAATATATTCAAACACAGAGGAGAACAAAGGCCCCTTCTTGGAGGGCTAAGGCATGGCATCTTAATTGAAACAAGATAATCCAAACATTTGCTTCACTCAACATTTACAAATTCCATTTCATTGACTTATATTTTCACAACTGACTGTCATGTCAAAGTTATTTTATTTTCACAGAAGTTAGGAAAATATAAAGAGGGAAAGTTTTAGAACAAAGTGGCTTACAACACAGTTCAATCCTCTCTTCTTGATGTTGTAAGATTTAGGATGTTTCTAAGACACAGTACTCAGGCCATTTGACACCATTCCCATGAGATGCTGGTCCCAGGGCTGGACCCCTCAGATGTCCTGGATTGCTGGAAACCATGACTTTCATTTCCAAAACCCCATTCCTTTGTTCAGCCCTGACATCATCTCCTAAAAGGATCCTTCTTGCAAGATCAGAAAGAAACAGGGACTGTCTCTATCATCCAGCCACAGCACCAGAAAAGGGGTTGAGAACCCCGACTACCAAAGCTAGATTTTTCTCCCATAGATATGATTCTAATTCACAGTAAATACAGCGCTTCAGGGCCCTTTCTGCATAGAACAAGGGCAGCAAGTCCCAGTTTGAAAGGGGAATAAAATAAAATAAAATAAAATAAAAAACACAGGGCTACAGTATGTACCTCCAGCCTAGGGCCCATCTGCTGATCTTAGGGTGATATGGAGGAAGCCAAGAACTCTGGAATCAATGGAGTGGGCTTCTGCCACAAGCTCCACCCCTTGAATTGAAAATTCCAGTGACTCATCTCTGGGTCTCAATTTCCCTACCTGTTGGAAGATGATATAGTTGAGTTTTGCTATATCCAAAAACTGGGTATCACTTCATCTATACCTTGTGCCCAATGGGTTTGGCTATGACTCTAGTGACTTCACACATATGTAACCATCTGAAAGGCTAGTTGGAACTTGTCTTAGTTAGGGTTTTACTGCTGTGAACAGACACCATTACCAAAGCAACTCTTAAAAAGAACATTTAATTGGGACTGGCTGACAAGTTCAGAGGTTCAGTCAATTATCATCAAGGCAGAAGCATGGCAGCATCCGGGCAGGCATGGTGCAGGAGGAGCTAAAGAGTTTTACATCTTCATCTAGAGGCTACTAGCAGAAAACTGATTTCCAGGCAACTAGAATGAGAGTCTTATAACCCATACCCGCAGAGACACACCTATTCCAACAGGGCCAAACCTTCTAATCCTGCCACTCCCTGGGCGGAGCAGGTACAAACCATCACAGAGCTTCTGGGAAGGCTGTTCCTATATTGTTGTCTGCAGGTGTGGTCACAGCAAACAGAACCCTCTGAGTTTTCTCCATCCCTTCCAGCTGGAGTATATGCAGTCTCACACCAGCCCTCTCAAGGGAAGCTGTTCAAGCCACTCTAAGCATAGCCACTCACCAGTCTCAAAACACTCATTAGCTCTCTCTCACCAAGAATAGGAATACAACAACTAGACTCCAGGCAAGAGTATGGATTCTATATTCTTCACTTTTCTGTTGCTGTGAAAAAAAAAATATATCCTGATTTAGGTAGCACAGGGGTTTCTTTCAGATTGCACTTCCAGAGAGGATACAGCCGCACATGATTGGGAAGGGCTGGAACACACTATATATAAGATCAGAAAGAAAGACATTTGGTGGGCCAGAACATCAGTCTATGAGAAGCAATTCAAACTTCTGTGAGGACTGATTGACTGGCAAGTGGATAAATCAAAGTGAGGGGCCTGTTTGATTGGAGCATCTCATTGCCAACGGTACAAAAGGAGGGAGTGATTTGGGCCCATATTTTATAGGAAACAAATCCCTTAAACCTAACAGCTATGTTCTAGTGTCAATGGTCTCCCTGGAATGAATTCAGCAAAAGCAGGCTTTAGTCTCCAGAGGTATTCCTGAGATTTCTATGAAGCAAAGACTTTTCATTCTTAAAATGTAAATACAGGACTTTTCACTTTACTCTTTGTAAATATCATTTGGCCCCCAAAGCTAATCTGTCTATTACAAGGAAACTTTGCCCCAGGCTAAATGCCAGTCATACAACTGAGAACACACCCAACAAATAGGCACTGCTTCCTACTTACGTAAACATTGCTTTCTTCCAACCTTTGAAAATCTTCAGAATGGGCATGTGTCCATGTGTTTCAAGAGGGCTGTCAACAGGAATAAAGACATGGTTATTTTTAAATGACAGAAATGCAAGAAATTCCCTCTTTGTAAAGTGACTTATGTTAATATTTGAATTCAAACTAAGAAGTCTCAAGGAAAAACTCTTTGCAAGTTGGTAGTTTCAGAAAAATACAAGACTCTTGCTCATGTTTCCAGACTTGGTCTTTAGAGAAAGCTCAAGAAGTGAGCCATTCACACAGTTTATCTGGGGTGGGGGGAGGGCAGGGATCTTCTATCATCCCACCATAGCCTGCCTAGAGACAATCATGTCTCATCTCTGGGTCTCAATTTCCCCACCTGTTGGGAGATGATAACCAAAGGGCCTCCTCCACCAGTTCTTGGAGAGTTCTTGGTAACATACACTAAAGAACTCAAATACCTCCCCTAACCCTGAAAATGTGTCTAATTTCCAAAATAAACAAGTCTCTCTCCTTCCAAAACACACACTTTCTTTGGAAAAATAAATTTCTCCTGTGAAAGTAAGAAAGCCATTCTCTTTTATAGACCATTTTACTGTGATGGCATTAAGTGTTTCCACCTGGACCTAGCATGGACTTGGCCACTGAATCGAGACACAATTATCAACGCTCCACGTTTAGCCAGGGTATGTGTCTGAAAGACACGGGGAGTCGAGCTATGTGCTTAATGGCTGAGTCTCCATCTCCAGAGAATCCCAAAAGGAAAAAAAGAAAAGCACTTCTTTATGGGCAGTAACTACTCTGAAGGTCACACACTTTGAAGGACAAATATTTCCAAGCCCACAGTGCCAGCACCAGCACCATTCCCTCTTCATGCTCCACAAGTGTTCCTGTGTCCCTCGCCTAAAATATCTCATCCCTCTCATTGGAAACTGTCCCTTGGTTGTTGCCTTTGTTTAGGACTCTGCTCCCTATTTTTTGTTTAATTAATGTATTTGCCTCTATTTCTCATTCTATAGCCTTGTCCACGGAGTCAGTGTGAAATTATCACTTTTCATTACTAAGTCAACATGCTTATGCAAGTCAACTTAAATGGAAGAAAGATTCAGTTGGCTCAGTTTCAGAAGTCACAGTTCACAGTTAGCTCTGTTGCTTGTCAGGCCATGATAAGACAGAACAGTATGGCAGTAAGCATGTGATAGCACAGGATAGCATGTGGTAACATATGGTAGTGAGTAGTAGGAGGTAGCAAGCATGCCCAATCTTCGACATTGCAAGACAACACCATCATCTCTAGAGTTCAGTTTTAAGGATCACACAATAAAATTACAAAACATGCCACTACATAAATCTCAAAATGCTTTAGTGAGTTTATGATTCTATGTCAGGCTGTATTCCCAGCTGGGCACTGCTCCAACTGAGAGTTGGGGGTGGGGGAGGGGGGCTACTGGTCAGCTAAGACAAAGCATCTCACTTCAAAGCAGCTAGGAAGCAAACAGAGAAAATGCAAAAGGCCAGAGCAAGATACACTCTGGAAGAGGCCCAGTGACCTACTTCCTCTCATTAGGCCACTCCTCCCAAGAGCTATAACTTGACCAATAGGCATCGATGTCACCATGGTCCAATGGCCTCGTGATATTGTCAGCAATATTGCTTCAGCATCTGACCCATGACTGCATCATGATCCCAGGGAGCATCCATATCCCATTAAATGCTAGCAAGGGCAAAAGCAAGGATCAGTGAGCATCAAATGGTCCATCAAAAAGAAAAGAACAGACTGAGCAGCCATGATGAGAGTATGTGCTTCACTCTGCTAGGAAAAGATATGTTTCCTACTAAAGTAAGTAGTAATAGGGAAACCTCAGTACACCATTCTCTGAGACTCACCCTGGGTGCCTCACACGTTGGGATAGCTCACATGTGAGGTGAGGATCATTTCCTGATGAAGGGCCAGTGTTACAAATTACTTTATTTTGTATATTGTGATCCACATTTAGAAAATATTATGGAGCAAAAGCATGGGATGCAGGCCCAAAGCAAATATCTGTGAGATGACATTTAACTCTCCTGAGGTTCTAAAAGCAAATAAGGGAGTGAAGATGATGGAAGGAGTGTTGGCGTGCTAGACCCCTGGGTAGCATGTACAATGATTATCCTTGATGCCTATTATTTCATTTAATACTAAGACCTGCCTTGAAAACAGGCACTAATTCTCATCCTCCCATCCTTAGAAGAACAAAGCTCAGAGGACACATGGATTAGCTAGAGTCCTACCACTCATGAGAAACCTGGTATGAGGTAAAACTGAATGGCATCTCCCCAAGCTGGATCTTTTCTGCTCCCTTAGCCTCCTTCTGTAAATAGATTCCCATTAGGATCAGTTAATCAACAAACATTTTGAAACTTATGAGGAAATATATGTTGAAAGCTTCTAAATAAATTATAGCACAATACTAACAGAATATTCTGGAACCCTGAACTCAAGCTCCAGCCCTCTACCAGCAAGCCCCTGGACAAGTATAGTACCCAAACAGAATGCTGCTTTCCTTGTTGTCTATCTGTGATGACACACTGCTTGAATAAACATAGGATGAACCAACTCAAGGTCCTATTTTTGTGAAGTGTCAAATGCTGCAAACATTTGAAGAGAGAATTTGTCTCTACAACACACTTAAAGGAAGCTTGGATTTCTGGGGGCAGGAAATAGAATGTGACTCCGGGCTTGAAAAGGCCTATTTTGTCAAATACTCCCATCTTTCAGTGAGGTACTAGGGCTTACAGAGGAAACTGAGTCATGGTTGTTCCCCAATACCCCACAGTTCCAAGGCAAACAGATGAGTCCTTTCTGAGAAATAGAAAGCCAGATCCTGCAGCAGTCAGTACCCCTCCTGAGCCCTAACTCTTGTGGTTACCTAATGTTTCCCATGAGGACATGGGGCTCCCTTTTGAGGCTTGGTGACAGAAACGACTATGGTAGTGAAACCACCTCAGGTTCAACATCCATCTCTTAAGAGTCCACAGTAGCTGGAGAGATGCTCAGTGGTTAAAATCACTGACTGCTTTTCCAAAGGACCTGGTTTCAATTCCCAGCACCCACATAGTGACTCACAACCATTTGTAATTCCAGTCCTAGAGGATCTGACACCCTCCGCCTCTATGGGTACTACACAAACATGATGCAGCCATACAGTCAAGCAAAACATCCATATACAAAAATAAATAAATAAATAAATAAATAAATAAATAAATAAAAGCTAGAAAGGTTGTGGTTGGGTAAAATGATGGTTTATTTGGATGTCAACAGGAATAGGCATCAAATGCTTCTTGGAGCCCTTGTCTTTGTCTAAATAGGAGCATATAGACAGATGATATAGCTGTGGACTCAGGTACATACATCATGGGCTTTGTACAAGGCAGTATAGACTCTTGTGGCTTCTGTTCATTCTAATGTTCTAAGGAGATGATCTAGACCAAAGCCTCAACAGCTGCTCACTCTGCCCTTCATGAGTGCCAACCCTTATGCTCCTGTAAATATTCTTCCATGTTCCTGTGAGCAACACTAATGAAACTCAAAGTGAGCTGTGCACACACACATACACACACACACACACACAAAACCATGAAGGTAGAAAGGTGTCTAGTAGAAAGTAGTAGTAGTAGTAGAGAGGGGAGTGGAAGAGGACAAAAGAGGATAGATAATATGATCAAAATACATTGTATATATGTACAAAGACATCATAAATGAAACCCATTGCTGTGCATTATTGAACATATGCTAATAAAGCATGAAATATAGTAGTCACCATTAGTGATTATGTAGGACTTTAGCATTACCTGAACGTAATTTTTGCTAGATATTGATGACTTTCCATGAGCTTTGCCTCTAAAAGCAAACATGTGGTGTATGATTTTACACGGGGAGACACGGAAGAATATAGAAAGCCAAATGGGAGAGTGGTAGATGTGATCATATTTCATTATACACATGTGTGAACTTTTCAAAAAATAGTATTTTTAAAATGGATACAGTTGATAGAAACATATCTATTAAGTTCTCAACGAAAGAGAACACAACTCTTGATACCAAGCACCCTCGGTAGCAGGAGGAGATCAGTCTTGATGTGAGCTGACATCAATAATAATGCAAGAGGTCAGGTGCTGCCAGTGCCAAACCTGGAGAGCACCTGTCTTGGGTGTCAAGCCACAGTGGAGTCCTGCAGGCAAGGACAGGCTTTTGGGAGTGTACTAGAGTCCAGTTTAGCAAGCATGATCTCCAGAGCCAATTGGTAAGCAGTGTTTAGCATATTGGAGGCATGGTTTCTACAGAAGTCCCCTAAGGGGCACTGGTGGCCCGCTAGTTAAAGGTTCTCTTCCACCTCCTTGCCTCTTGAACTACGTAAGGACCACAGAAAACTCCAGCCACATGTTCATCTATGCCAACCTGCCTGGAAGTCCTATAAGCCAGCTACCCATCTACCCTGGTCTCACAGGTTAAATCGTGTTCCCACAAAACTAGAAAAGGTGAAGGGTTAACACTCAGTACAAAGGAATAGATAGGGTCTTGTTTGAAAATAGGGTTTCATTGGATTGACCAAGTTATATGAGGTTCTTACTGTGGGCCCTAAGCATAAAATCACAGGCTCCTTTATATACAGGAGAAGTTTGGACACAGTTTCAGACAGGCATGAAAGACAAATCAGGAAACTTCAGCAACCGACTAGAAACTCCAAAGAGCACAAAAGGATCCTTCCCAGACTCCTCTGGGAACAAGACCTTAATCAAACCAGTCTTGCACACACAGACTCAGAGACAATAGCCCCACTTCATACTTTACTCTGGGCTACCTACTTTGCAGTGGTCTGCTGTGACAGCCCTAGTAGATGTACACTTGGAACTTTTGCTTATTTCAGTTCATCGAACTCAGTATCATGGGTAGCCACAGAGGCATAAACAGAGTTGGGATAGCCAGGAGAAGCATGGGAGCCTGGTAACATGGTACATGTTCTGAGGAAAACAACCCATTATCAGGGAGAAGCTTCCAGTAACCCATGTGAGAAGGACTGATGGCTAAGCTACAATTTCCTCATAAGGGAAAACTTGGGGAATGGGAGTATGTCTGGTGTGAGGCTCACAGGAGCACAGATGCAGCTTTGGCTATGAGTGGCACAGCAGAAAGATTTGATAAGGGAAGTAGATGATGACGATGACGATGACAATGATGATGAAGATGATGATAATGATATAGACTATTTGAAAAGTCAGGGCTGGAGAGATGTCTCATCAGTTAAGAACACTTGCTCTTTTATTTACAGAGGACAAGAGTTCAATTCCCAAGGCCCACATCAGGCAGCTCACAATTACCTATAACTCCAGCTCCAGGGAATTTAATGTTTCTTCTGGTCTCTACATGTCCTGCATAGACATACACAAATAAAAATAGAATAATTTTTAAAAGATGTAAAAGGCAAGAAAATGTATTCCAAACTGAAAAAATGTTAAGTAGCTTGAAAGTTAGAAAACAAGAATCTTATCCAGAAAGCCCACTGTGACAGCTCCTCTCTCCTTGTCCCCATAAGTCACTTGGTTTCCCAGACTAATGAAACATAGGAACACCTGCAGGATACTCTATTGATTCCTCCACACCAGGGCCAGAGCAGATTTCCAAGAAAAGAAAACAGCTCTGAAAAACAGCACATGCCAGACTCTGCTGGGTCCGCGTCCGTAAAGCATTTAGTCCTTCGAATACCTCCAACAAGTAGGCCCTTCCTCGTTGTATAGAGCAGAAAAGAGGCTTGCTCAAAGGGCAGGTGGTGAGGCAAGCTTGGTCCCCTACAAAAGCGGAGATATCTACTTGAATCCAGAACAGCTAGAAGCCCAAGCCAAGACTCCCTGAGACCCCACACTGACCCGTGACTCATGTACGAATGCCAAGGTGTTTCTGTTCTGCAAATACTGTGAAGTGAGAAAGTCACTCAACATCTGAAGACTCAGTGGGACAAGTCCATCTAAATAGAGTCATGAAACTAAATTAGAAAGTGTGGCAATTAACGGGAACGATGTGGATTTTATGTATCCAAGCCTGAACTCTCCTGCAAGATTTTAACCACATGGTAGAAATGTTTCACACATCATTCTCAGTTCCTGGAGGAAGTCTTGCAGGACTCAGATGGTCTTGTTTAAGTCTACAGCTACCATGTCACACAAAGGCAATAATGATGTTCATCTGAAGAGCTTTGAACGTGGATATGAGCATTGTTAAATATTTACACAAACACATTGATTACCTACATTTATAAGCCTATGGAAGCACCAGTCTGTTCTATAACATAGTGTTGGGGGTGGGGGGATAAGGTTCTTCACAAGTAATCAGTCGTATTCAAAGCTCATTAGACTAACGCTCAAATCACTCCTCAGTTTGTTTGCAAAGATGATTCACATCTGTACTGGCACATCTGTGGGTGTGTTCAGAGAGAGAAATACTTAGGGCTAAAAATCCAGGGGTGGGGGGTTTTCAGCATTTATGGGTGTGTAAACAAACTCCACAGTTGCAACAATAAAAACAAGGGAGGCAACAGCCATGAGATTTGTTTCTACAGATGTGCTCAGCTTCTGTCTGATGTAAGGCTGAGGGTGTTGCTCAGGTTAAAAAGCCTTTGCACATTATAGAACCCTCGAATAGTAACTGTGGCAACTAATAGTAAGCAAAGTGTGTGTGTCTGTGTACATGTGCACAGAAGTGCACATATACATGTGTGTGTGTATATATGTTTATGTGTGAGTTTGTATGTGTGGCTGTGTGGTTGTGTGTGTGTGTGTGTGTGTGTGTGTGTGTGTACACAAAGAAGCCAGAAGTCTTTCTCAAATACTTCTTAATCTTTTAAGATGGGGCCTTTTAACAAAAGCTAGAGCTTACCAATTCAGCTAGACCGCCTGGCCAGTGACCCTCCCACCCAGAGGTCCTTCTTTCTCTGCCTCTCTAGTGCTAGAATGACAAGCACACAACACTGCATAGATGCTGATGGTGAAATCCTGGGTCCTCGGGCTTCTGCAGCAAGCACATTACTGATTGATCCACCTTCCCAGCTGTCTTCTCACCTTTTATCCTGACCTTTACTTTGTTTGGATTCTGATGGCAAAATGTATTGAAAGTCATCGAGCTCCCACATGGTGACTTGTAGGGTTGTTGGTAATAGGGACACACAACATTCAGCCAGTATTTATAAGTTCACACGGCATAGAAATGTGTTATTTGCTTGCTGGCCAATGTCAATCTAGAGATGCTACAATTTACAAAACACCCCTGCCAGTGAGTAGACAGAAGAAAAGGGAGAAATGTAAAACTGTGTGTGAGTTTGATACAGTGCAGTAGGAGGTGTGAGTCCATCAATGCCCCATTTTGCTTATTTCGAAGCACTGCAAAAAACAACTCGTGACTCCTTCCCCTCCCCTCCTTCTGTAAACATCTTAAAAATGAAAAATAAAACCCCCAAATATTAATAAAAATCCTAATGTCAAATGTTAATATTACCCAGAAACACAAGTGCAGGATGACTCATGCTCTGTAGAGGCTGGCTATGTGGGTATTGCTAAAGAAAAAGTAAGGTTTTGTGTGTGTGTGTGTGTGTGTGTGTGTGTGTGTGTGTGTGT
>NW_022196912.1:38214077-38250114 GCF_008632895.1 Mastomys coucha
TGTGTGTATGTGTATGTGTGTGTGTGTGTGTGTGTGTGTGTGTGTGTGTGTGTGTGTGTTTAAGGAGATGAGCAGATCAAGTATCCAAGTATGAACAGGGAAAGGTGAATTTAAGTGATAAGGTTGTCTGATTTTGACAATGAATGTTAGAAATTCCTGGAACCAAATGTATTCTGCAAGTCGACGGCTTGGTTCTAAAATAGAATGTCCTAGAAATTATGACTTGGCACCAGCTTTGAGAATATAGCAAGGCTTGGGCCAGATAACACACAGGTAACTATCTATCCTGGACTCTAGATCAGGCTCAGAAGGTTAAGTTGCCTACCAGGGAGGGAACAGTTTGGATGATCCTTCTAAAGGCAATGAGAAAGGTGTGCTGTGGGATGAGAGTTAAGGCAAAGGGCAACTCCTACTGAGAATTCTGAGTCCACAGTAGCAGCTAATATTCCCAGAAGCTCAAGAGTTGTCACATTGACCGTGGAGAACACCCCACTATAGAGTGTGCAGGAAAAGCGCCTACTATTCTTACTACATGCCATAGCCCAGTGTGATCAGTTGATGGCTGTGACTTAAAGCTTAGTAGGATCCTGAAGGTAAATTGCCAGAGGACATAGTTCCTTTAGAGACTATTATCCTCCTTGGGCCACAGAATATAGCAATTTTGGGATGGAAACACTAATTCTAGAAAAATGGGTATCAAGGGTTCATGGGAACTCAAGACATTCCCAAGTCTACATGCTAATTTCCAGACTTATGTATTCATCCAACTGGAGATGCTATATTGACTAACAGCTTTGGAGATGTTGGTGCAGGACATCACTCTGGAGGACAGTGCTCCTGAACAAGAGGCATCATCTCTAAGCTGGTACCCTGGTCTACCTGTATGAAACTGTTTCACCTTGCAATTAGGCTGGTGGTTTCTGAGAAGTATGTGTAGGCTGAGAGATCAGATACCATGATAGTACAGTCAAATACCGAATCCTCTTTGCCATGAAGTGCAGTCTTAAAGTCAGTTACATTAAAATCTTCTATCAGTAGATCAGATTTGCCCATGATCTTAAGTTAATTCTCAGTGCTAAGAATTTGCGGGCAAAAGAAAGGCAACCCCATGTCTCAAACAGATGTGAATTTTACACAAAATTAATTGCAACTCTGTCCAGGAAGAAAAAATCCAATACTGAGATAGCTTTCTTCTCTTCCTAGCTGTTTCAGGTCTTTCATCATGAAGAACTTTTTCTAAGGCTTTTTTTGTGTCTATTAAGAAGAGCATGTGATTTCTATCCTTAAAGCTACTTAATCAATCTATGTCTCTATTGAATTGCATACATTGAACCATATCATACATCCATAAAATGAACACAACTTATTTATTACATTTAATCCTCTCAGTGGCATCAGAGAAATTGGACTTGTCTGTTTTCCACATTTGAGTGTGTGTATCTGTGTGTGCACATGCTCGCATGCTCATACATGCCCCAACATGACAGAAGATGTCAAGGGAGATCAGAGGATAACTTACAATAGTTGGCTTTAATCTTTTACCGTGTGAGCCTAACACTTGTGGCCTCCAGGAACCGCCTTTGTTAGTGTCCTCTGTTATATCCAAGACCTGCCACTGGGACCTCAGAAATACCCACTAGCACTCAAACCCTCCGTGAGTTCATGACCAGAAGAGGGAACAGCAGAGCTAGTGATGATTTACAGGGGTCAGAGTCTCTACCCTGGTCTGTATGGGAAGCAAAAATCAGAAGGGCCTAGGAAAGAGTGAGGAATCACCATCCTGAGCGTCAGCCAACACACTCTTCACAAACAGTGAACCAGATGAGTGACAGGCAAGGCACCATTCACTAGCAATGAGCCAGAGTCTGAATGATTCATACCTTTTCTCCAGACCTCCATATTAAAATTTGATTGTCACTGAGATAGTTTTGGGAAATGGAACCTTTAAAAGGTATTTGGGCCAAGAGGTTTCCCCTCATAAATATATTAACATTATGACCATAGGAGTGAATTTGCTTGCTCTCTTCCTCTCCCCCTCCCCCTCCCTCTCCCTCTCCTTCTCTCTGTCTCCCTTTCTCCCTTCTTCTTCCTCTCTCTCTTCCTCTCTCCTTTTTTCCTGTGCTTGCCTTATTCCTCTCTCCTGTTCTACCTTTCTCCCCATCCCCACCCCATCCCCATCCCCATCTCCATCCCCATCCCCATCTCCATCCCCATCCCCATCCCTATCCCTATCCCTATCTCTCTCCCTCATCACATGACACCTTGTACTACACCACGAGGAAGAACATAAGTCCTAACAAAGATGCCATCATTTGATCTTGGTGTTCCCAGTCTCCATAGCTGTGAATTAATAAATTCCTGTCCCTGGTACTTCTAAGACAAAGACTATGAATGCAGTTTGAGCCAGGCACACATGTGAAGGGAGGAGGTGGTACATGGAAGATGCTCAGGGCTCTGTGACTGACAGCCTATCTGACTTCAGCTCTACAGGCAAAGCTCATCAATAACCTGCTTCTCTCTATATTTCTGTGGCTCATCAGTAGTGACACTACCTACCCAGTCACCCATGAACCAGTCTTAGAAGCCATTTTGGGATTTCTTTCCTATCAGCTTTCTCATACAAGCAGGTACCAAACCCTTCTGATTACGTGACTACATATTTTCCAGATCATTCTTGGCCTCCCTTCTGCCTATCACTGCCATGACAAGGCATTACCAGAACCACAGGGAAGAAAGCAGGAAGGTCAATTTCATGAGAGGAAAAATGGGGAAAGTTTTGTTGCAAGCTAAAACCAACAGATGCCCGCAACACTAATAATAGTAAGGTACCAAGCTTGTAAATGTTACTTTTCTCATAAATTATAGAACAGTAAAGCTTATCCCTAACATAATGTCACTCGCATACTAATACATGACACAAAGCTGGAGAAGTAAGAAGGAATAAGAGTGAGTAGCTAGAAATGACATCTGGGCATGGTACTGAGCCAGTATTCACGAAGCTCCAATCCTTCACCTGTGTATTGGGTACTGGGGATGGAAGGGGCCTGATACCTGCACATCAACTGCTCTGTGTCACCTCAAAGCAAGAAAAAAATCCCCCAAAGCAGGTCAAGCTCTGCAGCCACCAAGACCTTAAATAGCCTAGAAGTAAGAGCTTTAGAAGTGAAATCTTATTCCAATCACTCATACGTGTGTGCACACCCATGTTTGCGTGCCTATATGGTGTGTGTGTGTGTGTGTGTGTGTGTGCTACTATATTGAAAGTATGCCTGTCTGTCTGCCTTCTAACTCTCCAATGACAAGATAAAAGCACTGGTCATCTTGTCTCACTTTTTTTCATGGGTCCTGGGAATCGAACTCAGGTCCTCATAATCATGAGGCAAATGCTTTACCAAATGAAGTATCCCTCCAGCCCTCTCATTCCATCTGAGAGGCTGTCTGTTGACTTCACTTTCCTATTTGTTGACATCCAAACCTGAAAAAGACCTTTCGCTCCACATTGTTATTATCCAAATGTGTCACTCCACCCCATACTCTTCCTACCCAGAATAAAGACCCCTTGCAAATCCTCACCGCAGCCTTGGTGGCATTTTTACATTTCTGTCTTGGAGTGTGTGCTAACTGGGAAAGCAATTAAGTTGTTGGTGCTACAACTGATGCTGTGTTTCCATTTAACTTTGGGGTCTGTTTCAAGAGTATCTCTTTCAATATACACAGCTTCTGTGTGAGATAGGATGCACACTTGTGGAGATGGGACTATCTGCCAGATTGTGTGGAGAAAATAGTCAATTGAGTTCCACCTGGCCAGAAACCTATCTGCCTTGGTCACATGGACACAAGGTCAGTTCCAGGATTGGCCCTGGAAACCATTTGTCAAGAGCCTCTCTGCCAGAAGAGATCCCAGAGAAGAAATGGTAAGTAGAAGAGTAGAGAAATTGATATCATTTGAAATAAATATTGATTTTTAATAATTTTTTCTTCCTGGAACAGTGACAATGGAAAATTTAGGGAAATGGCAAATGATATTCAGCTTCTCATTGGGAGTTGTCCACTCCAAGTTGTGTGAGGAGTAAATACAGACACAAAAAGTGTTTCTCTTCTCTGAAATAGAACAAAATGGTGAGGAGATACATTACCACTGTCCTTTACTTCATATTCAGACTGTCAATACCGTGCCTGAAAGTTGCTGGCCATCTATTAGTAGTAACTGGACTGTGACCTTAATATACATTGAAAACAGTATATGACATAATAAGACCTGCTGAATGTTTTCTAATTTGGGGAGGACTAGCAGATTTCATTGGTCAGGGTTCTCCAGAGGGGCAGAACCAACAAAGTGAACATGTATCATAAGAAGGGATTTAGGGATTTGATACGTTGGCTTGCACAGTAGAGGCTGAATAGTCCAGCGTTGCTACCTGTACACTGCAGAGGATGAGAACTCATTCACTATTCAGTCCACAAAGCTAGGTGCCTCCACATCAAAATCCAGTACTGACACTCTGGAAGATTCCACAAGAGCTGCTGCTCTAGAGTGCACATCAGAAGGCACATCAGAGTCTGTGCTGTGATGTAAATGAAGGGTGACCACACAAGAACAAGACTGATGCAATCACCTGATCGATCATCAGCAAGAAGCAAAGACAGGTAGGCAAATAGTACAGATCTCTTCACATCTGGGCTGCTACTAGGTGATGCCACTCACTCAGAAGAGGGTCTTCTCCCCTTGGCTACTGCTTCCTGGAAATGCCCTCACAGACCTGCATCTTCTTGCTGACTTTGGGTTCAATCAAATTGACAGCCAAGATCACCCATCACACAGACAGAGCAGAACCTGGGTCCCAGCTCTTCACCAACAGGAATGCATGGTCACCTCACATGACAATTTAGCATGTTTTGACTTCACCTGCTCAGTCAAGGCAGAACTTTGTTCCAAAAAAAGTGTGTGGGGGGGAGTGTCTTTTTCGTGGTTCAAGATCTTGTGTAAGTAGGCATAAATCCATTATTCTGTCTTTTGTTGTGTATGTTAGGACACAAAGGCCCACCATTTCAGAAATCTTGTCTCCAAGGAATTCTCCAACCTCACTCCCGAGCTCCCATTAAATAGTATGCTTCTGCCACAAGCATAATGAGGAGTCCCTCAAACCTGACTCATGGGCTGCACCTGTGCCTAAACTAAGATTCCTTGTTATCCAGTCTGTAACCTCTTGTGACAAACCATAAACACTTAAAATTACTTTTTCCTGTCACACTGAAACCACTAGTCAGAGTAGACACTGTAAAATATTGTTACCATGAACTATGCCAGCAGGAGTAAATCAGACCCTAGCCCCATCCTTTCTTCTGGATTCTGTGGGATTCTCTCATTTTGTTCTACAGTCGAAGTCCACCTAACTTGCTAAAGCATTTGAATTATCTGACTAGGTCATACTCTCCCATCCACCTCAGCACTGGGCAGGTTAAATGTTAATAAGGAAGTATTTCTATAGATTCATATCTGGCCGGTCAGATCTCATCATTTCTAACTGCCCTGTAGCAAGCTCTGCTTGCTCTTCTCCTCTGGCTTAATTTGATGGCCTGCATCCAGACCCAAAGGCTTGAGTGTAGGTTGACTTGTCATGAGAGTTCCATTAGCACAAAGATTTATCAGTGAAGACATTGCTCCTGGCTTACAGGGAGAAATTACTCTGATGCAATAAAAAGATGTTAGCCCATAAGACCTGTGTTCAGTACATGACTCCCTGGTTCTCACTGGCTATGTATGGGGTGTGAAAGAGCCCCTTGAGCCTACTGACTGGGCTCAGGCCTCCCTCCTGTACAAGTGCATGTCAGGGTCTGTCTCAAAAGATGACTGGAATATGTACATGGGAGGAGTTTATAAAAATGTTAGCATTTTCCAGTTAAATCTATTGGTTTGGGGGCCAGACTGGGGAGATGGCTCAGTGTAAGCACAAGGACCTGAGTTTGATCCCTAGATCCCATTCAAAAGACCACCAGGGGTGGTGGCACACAGTTGTAAACCCAGCTGGCATGGTGGCACATGGTTGTAATCCCAGTGCTGGTGAGGCATAAACAGGATGTCTAGGGCTTGCTGGCTAGGCAAATTAGACACATCAGGGAGTTGTAAGCCAGTGAGAAAAATCTGTCTCCAAGAACAAAGACAAGCAGCACATGTGAGGAATGACATACGAGATTGTTGATCTCCACATGCATGCATATACATGTGCTACCATATCTCATGCATTTGTACACACATGAACATATACACCACACTACACACACACACGTACACACACACACACACACACACACACACACACACACACAAGAAATTGGTTTTTATTCTGTAAAGCCCTGGCCACATCCCAAACAGGGTAAGAAGAAGCATAGACTCCAATGATGTAAATAGTCTAATTGCAGGGTCAGTGCTGGCAATGCTGGTATTTGGTTGTGATGGGTTTATCCTCATAGGAAATAAGCCTGTCTCCTCACTCATCTTCTACCCAGCTTCTCAACAGTTCTACCAAGAGCCAGCTGGCTTTTATTCAGACCTCCAACTGGTCTACCCAGAGCCAGCTGGCAGCTTTTCCTCTTCTATCCCTTAGATGTGACCCTCACTATGTCTATGTAGGCCACTGGAGACCACTGTTTTTGCTACTCCATGAGCATATACCTCCTCCTAACACCCCTGTCAGCACAGTAACAGTAACAGCTACAAGTGGCAGCTACTGGCCTACAGACAAATCTACCAAGAGGCTCAAATGCTTAATCTGGGTACTCCTCATACATGCCATTCTTCTGAAGCACTGAACCTGATTTTGCATTTATAATTTGACATTCTTTTATGAGGTAATCCATGCTCCCTCCCCTGAAAATAGCCCTCAGCATCTCAGAATGTGATTGTTTTTGATGCAGGGTCATTAAAGAGGTCTAAGTAGAAATGAGGTAACTGAGATAGGTTCTGATCCAATCTGGCTGGTGTCCTTAGAGATATCAATAAGATAGACTAATACCAAAAGACACAGACAGAAGATTCCTAGCTTCAAGCCTGGGAGACAGCTCCCAAAAAAACCCAGCCATGCCAACATCTGAGATTCCAGCCTGAAGGACTATTATTTAAGCCCTCAGCCTATAGTAGACCATTCTGAATCCCCCCTCAATTCTGGTGTGTGTGTGTGTGTGTGTGTGTGTGTGTGTGTGTGTGTGTGTGTGTATGGTGTGTAGGTTGTGTACAAATACTGTGTCACCTTATCTAAGGGATTTGAGCATCTTAAGGTCTTGGTATTATAGTAATCTTTGAACCCCATCTGCTGCTTCTCTATCCAAGAGGAACCTAGAAATCTTACTGTTAAGGTCTCTAGGGAAGGAATGCTAGTCCCTCCCCAGCTCTTCTGTGGAAGCCTGGCCTGGGCTCACAAACTCGGACAAACCAAGAATGAATCATACCTTGCCTTC
Source organism: Mastomys coucha (assembly GCF_008632895.1). NCBI lineage: Eukaryota > Metazoa > Chordata > Mammalia > Rodentia > Muridae > Mastomys > Mastomys coucha. Next base: position 38,221,533 of record NW_022196912.1, read on the forward strand.
CAAGTGTGGACCCTGAAACTCAGCCAATGTCTGTTTTGAGTTTTGACTGATGGAGTTACAGGGCCACACCCCAGGAGCTTGGCTCACTCATTCACAGAGCCAGGTCTTGGAAACCATTTCTGTGTGTGAATCTTCCGACTTGATGAGCTGTGACAGTGTTTGCTTGCACAGCCCCTCCTGTGCTTCAGGAGGGGCACTGCTCACACACCAGTGGTACAGACTCAACATAAACAGAGAAACCATCTGCCCTAGGGTTCTGAGAGCCTTGTTATCATGATGTGCTTTGCCTTTCTTTCTTTTCTTTTAACATAAAATCCACAAAATTATCCTTACCCCTCTCTAACAATAATACTGCACTGTTATGAATCTCTGAGCCAGGATTCAGAAATGAGTGCACGGCCCCATTCTAGGTTTAAAGGCTTTGTGACTAAAAAGAAACCAATAGCGCTGAGTCTAGTTTCCACACCTGTGCCATAGGGCTGGAGGTGCTCATGACACGGATTGTCGCCTGCCCTTCATGCGTCCCAGGAAAATTTAAGAGTACCAACCAAAAGATTGCAGAAATCAAGATGTGAATTCTAAAGAATTGTATGAATGCAACATATATTGCTCTTTTCAAAGTGACTCCAGTGAGAACTTTCTGCAAGACTCACAGGCTCTCTAGGCACCTCTGCAATACCACAATCTTAAGAGGCTCTGGTGACTTAGGAAAAACACCCAACATCTGTATACAACCTATTCATCCCCCCTCACCTTGAACCTAAAACCAGTGCTAATGATGTCAGACGCATGACGAGTGAGTCCTTGTTACATTATTATGCTTAGGGAAGAAAAGTAAGATTAGAGTCTACAGGCTGGAGAGATGGCTTGTTGCTCTTGCAGAGGAACTGCATGTAACCCACATAGAAGCTTGAAGTTATCCAAAACTATACCTCCAACAGATCTAATGCCTTCTTCTGGCAGGTATATGGAATATATATATATATACACATTTAAATGAGACATTCGTGAATATAAAATATAGCAAGTGCAACAAAAGAAGACAGCCCCATAAATGATGTGGACATAAAAAATAATTACTGTTATTTTTAACTCTGGGGGTTGGGAGTGGGTGTGTGCACATAAGTGCAGATGCCTGTGGAGGACAAGGGCACCAGGTCCTCTGAAATTGCAGTTACAAGTAGAATGGGGAAGCTCAGCCAGGAAGTGACGTAGCTTCTAATCATGCTTCCAGAATCATGATGCTCTATGTCACCACCCATCTAAATTCAACATAACCAAGGACTGGGGGCTGAAACCTCAGAGGCCATGAGCCAACATGAATCCATCTTCCTTTAGGTTGTTGATAGCAGGTGTTTTATCGCAGCAAATAAAAGCATAACTTACCGACTCCCCTGACAACCTTGCCGACTCCCCTGATCAGATGAGAGCCTTACTTTTTCTTCCTGTTGCTTGAAAAAAAAATGCCTCAACCAAAGCAACTCTGGGGAGAAATTTTACTTCATTGCACAGTTCAATGAACAGCCAGGATCGCGGCAGGGAAGTACAGGCAGCAGGAGCTTAAAGTAGCTGGTCACATTGGATTCTCTATCAGGGAGTCCTGCTTCCTCAGACGCTACTGCTCAGCCATTTCTCTTTTTCGCTTATTCCGAGACAATGTCACCCACTTCTGACCTCTGTCTCTCCAGCTCAATTAATTTAACTAACATAATCCCTCACAGGCATGCTCAGAGGCTAACTGAATCCATCAAAGGTGTGCCCAGAACAGTGTGGTTCTCTGGGGGGCGTCAAATGACCTTTTTCCACAGAAGTCACATTACCAGATATCCTGCACATCAGATATTTGCATTATGGTTCATAACATAATGTTATGGTTGGGGGTCAACACAGCATGAGGAACTGTATTAAAGGGTCACAGCACTAGGAAGGTTGAGAAGCCCTGGCCTGGAGGGCCCATCTCCTAGATTCCAGAACCAGATTAAATTATTAACAACAGTCATTACAGTATAGACAAGAATGAGCAGAAAAGAAATTTGCAAGAGAGGAAGTCAGGGGTGAAAGATCACTTCTGGAAAGTGGGAAGAAAAAGAGAGAGATGTCTGAGATTTCCCCCATTTAGGAATAGAAAGGTTGATGCCAACGCCCACTTGGGAATTCCGCTCTGTATCCCAGACCCTTGGGAAATGGCAAGTCGCTCTGCTTTTCGGGGTCTTTGTCTTCTCAAATGATAAAGTAGGCCTGCCCAAACCTTTCAGTATCATGACACTGGGACTGGCTGGACAGTGGAGAGTCCCTGTCAGTGTCCCTCCAGGTGACATAATCCAAAGTTAAATGCGGGTTTCAGCATAGCACAGTCACTGAACCATTCAGCTTCTGCACCCTAATTGACGGCTTTCTAAGCCACTTCTCCCGGTTCTCATTTTCTCCCCGCAGTAGAGTATACTTTGGCATGAAAGCGGGAGGCTTGGGGCGTTCGCCGGGTTTCTTTCCCTCCAGTGGATGGGGCACCGTGGCCCTAAACCAGAACCATCTGTGTAAAATGACTGGGAGGCCCAGAAAGTGCCGGAACCACAAAAACTCCAGCTTTGCTTTTGGCTTTCTGGCAAGAAGAGACTGAAAAGTCAGCTCTCGTTTCTCCAAATATTTCCTGCCACACAGTCTGCTCAGCCTGCCTCCAGCTCTCCAGCAGCAAACCTGGGCGGCTTGGGGACTTTTGTTTTGTTTTGTTTTGTTGTTTGTTGGTTGGTTGGGAGTTTTTTGTGGCCTGCTCTCAAATGGTTTTGGAGGTATTGGCAGAATGCGCATTAAGGCCATGGTATTGGCCCAGAATCAAATTATTTCTTTTTCAAAAAGGAGAAACTTCATAAATATAGGTGTATAGAAGGAAAAAATGTGGTTTTTCTTCTTGCATTCAGGATTCACTTGCCTAGGCCCAAATTTGAAAAACAGGTTGGGTTTTAGGGGTGTTGCACTTTTAATGTTGTTTTTGGTTATTTGGTTGGTTTGGTTTGGTCTGGATTGAGAATTTCCCCCTCAACCCCCACTGAAGTTGTCTGTTAAACACTATGAGGTAAAACCTAGAGACCTGAAGTCTCTTGCCCACTGTCTGTACCATCTGCACACCTGCATGGTGACACTCAAGAGTCACGTGTGACAACTGATGGGGACCACAGTTGGGTTGGCTCACTGGAGCGGTACCAAGAGAGTTACAAAACAGTGAAAGCTTCTGGAGCCTGCACTCCCCTCTACACCGCAGAAAGGCTTAAAGATCCGAAGCAAACCGGAGCTTGCTCAAGTTTCGGGGATGTCAAGTCATGTGGTCTGAGGAGCACAAATGTTTCTGGCTATAAATACTCAACTGAGTGTTCCAGCTCACTCAGCCAAAACCTAAACGCTGTGAGGTTTCACCCAAACGAATGGTTCCTTAAATAAACACAATGTCAGGGCAAAAGTGAACGGCAAAACTTGAAATCAAGGACTGACATGAGAGGCACGGTCTCATGGAAGAGAAAGGCTGCACCTGGACGCTGCTAACAAAAGTTAGCCGAGGGCCCTCCGCCGGCCAGGCACTGGCCAAGCAAGCCCTAGTCCCTCAGTGTGTTAAATCGCTCAAGTTCGCCTGGAAGAAGACATTACCACTGATGCGGGAAAGCCAAGCCTCCAGACAGATGAGGAAACCTAACGCGGCTTGGAAGTCAAGGGTGCCTGGTGGCAACGCTACCAGCCCTCTGTGCCAGGAGCCAGTATGCCCAGCAAGGTCAAGAGGGCCGGTCTTCCTCGCCCTGGATTTATCAGCACTAGGAGGCATCCACGTCTTGGGAGCCATTTGAGTATTCTAGGGCTGCCGAGACAAAATGCCATAAAACCAAGTAATTTAACACAACAGACATGTTCTCTAACCATACCAAGAGCTATATAAAATGCACACACTCTCACCCACGCATCCCATTATATATGTACACTCACATGCAGGCCACACTTATACACATACATACACACATGCACATCCCATACACATACTCTACACACTCTAAACATACACCACACACTCTCTCTACACACATACACTACACAATCACATATATATCACACACTTACCTGCATACTCACCCACACTCACATATACAAACATGCACACCACACACACACACACACACACACACACATACAAATTTTAAAATTAATAACTGGTAAATAAAACTCAAAGCAAGGAAGCTTTAAAAAGTACATAGGAAAATGGAAGCTCGTTTGGGGAAGAGGTATTTGCATATTCTGTTAAATATACTTCCTGCCAGGTGTGTGTAGCACATGGCCAATTGCAAATTTGAATGGAAAAAATAAGATAACCTTTTTTGGTATAAACATCACCTCCTTTGATTATTGGAGAAATTTTGAAGGGTTAGATGCCTGTTGAACCCCCAGGCTTGATTTCCTTGCCTTCTACTGCTCCCCGATGCAATATTACATGGCAGAGTTTTATCCTCCACGTTCTGTTATCCTAGAAATGCATGGTTTGCCTAAGCCTGGAGCATGTGGGATATGCCCCAAAATACCCTGGGTGGGAACACCAAGCCCTAAGAAGGCCTAACTCCCTCAGCTTGCAAGAATACTAAACTAAGTAGGAATTGCTTTGTGGTGCGTGTGTGTGTGTGTGTGTGTGTGTGTGTTATGATCAATCTTGATTAGTATATACAATACTGACTTTCATTATAACATTTTCAAGCGAAATTTGTTTTTGATGATTTTACTTCTCCTCCTTTGCACCCACCACACACACACACACACACACACACACACACACACCTGTCCACACCAGTAGACTCTTTTCTGCTTTCACGTCATATGAGTTTCATTGACCTCTTCCTGTTCTTTGCCACCTTTTATTCCCAGTGTGTGGTCTCCTTTGTAGCTTCATTGCTTCTACATAATTATTTCTGCATATACACACACTTCCCTATATACACACATATATGTGTGTGTGTTTGTGTGTGTGTATCTGTGTATGTGTGGACCCACATACAATAGAGAAATGTGATATTTGTGTTTCTGAGTTAAGTAGACACATATTAATGTATTTAATATAATAATTCAGGGGTCACCCATTTTTCTGAAAATGTCTTAACTTTATTTTTCCTGAATAAAACTGCACTGTATGTGTATAGCACATTTTCATTACCCTAAATAGGAATTCTACAGCATTACAATGTAGTCTACAAAGCTTTGACTGGTATTCTAGGAAGTAGCAGAGCTGACACACAGAAGGGATGGCCAGGAGGTCCTATCAGTGGCCACCAGCTCTGCATTTCCCCACATAATAGCATTCTTTGTTTGCATGTCACCACGGCTGTCAGATGGGGCCCTTGGTTCTAGAGCAGTGTTTCTCAACCTTCGTAATGTTGTGACACTTTTATACAATTCTTCAGGTTGTGAATAAAATTATTTTTGTTGCTACTTCCTAACTGTATGATTATGACTGAGCTGTTATGATTTGTAAATACCTAATATGCAGGATATCTAATGTGTGACCAAAAGTGTTGTGACCCACAGGTTGAGAATCAGGACTATAGACACTGATCTGCCTTGGACTTGCCTGTGAATATACAACTGTGTATAGTAACTGTTTAATATACAAATGAGAAATTGCAGGTCAAAGCTACAGAGTGGAGAGGAACCCACTAGGGGTAGAAGAGTATAAAGGTTGAATAGAACGGAAAATCAGAGGGGAACATCAACAACAACAAGGGTCGTTTGAAGGTTCCATACTGAGTCCATGGGCAGATGACTTGGTGGGTGAAGTGTTCACGGTGCAGAAATGAGAATCACAGTTTGAATCCTCAGTACCCACATAATGTTGGGTTGATCTGATGGCCCACCTGTAAGTTCAGTGCTGGGAGGTAGACGCCAGAGCCCCTGGGGTAAGCTGCCTAATCGCTAGTTAGACTAGTAAAATAGCAAGCTGTAGGTCTAGCAAGAGAGCCTTGCCTCAGTGAGCCAAATGAGGCGAGACTTAGGAAGCACCCAGGGTTAACTCCCGGTCTCCACACACATGTGTGTCCCTGCTACAATCAAACTTAATACTTGCCACACTCATTAAAATGACTTATATACAAAATATGTACTTCATTATGTTCAAAAGCACATGTGCATAAAAACTCTGTAATAAGTGTGGAGAAACTGGTAACAAGTGGTGCAGTGGTGCCTCAAAAATTAACACAGGAGGTGAAGAGATGTCTCAGTGGTTAAGAGCACCAGCTGCTTTTCTAGGTGACCAAGGTTCGATTCCCACCACCCACATGGCAGCTCACAGTTGCCTGTAACTCCAGTTCCAGGGGTTCGAATGCCCTCTTTTGGCCTCCAGGAGCACTGAATGCACATGGTACACAGACTTGCAGGTAAAGCACAAGTACAAATAAAGTAAGTACATTTTTAAAACAATACAAAATTAGCATATGATCCAGAAAGTCCCCCCCCCCTGGGCATTCAGGCACCCCAATGCAGAACAACAGCTGGGCAGGTTCAAAGCAGCATTACTTACATTAGCCAGCTCTCCCAAGAGTGCATGAATGCACAAGCAAAATATGGCCTAGACAAACAGTAAGATATTAGTCGGTCTTGAAAAGAGAGAAAATCTGATCACAAGCTACAACTCAGATGAGGCATGAAGCATCCTGTGTGAAACAGGTAAACACCAAAGACCAGAAGAACCAGGTTCCCAGACCAAGAAGGAAGAATGCTGGTAATCAGAGCCGAAAGCATGGGTGAGGCACTAAGTTCAGAAGATGGGGTGGTAATGGCTGCACGAATGTCCTCAGTGCCTCAGTGCCTCTAACAACACACGCTGCCTTGACCTCAGTGGTAAGCCTTTGGCGATACACATTGCCAAACATAAAAGGAAGCGAGCAGGTAGATGTGAGCACATGGCAGCCTTCTCTAGCAGGCTCTCAGCCCCCCGTGCCCCAGCATACCATCACCTCCTAGACCACAGCAACCTGAGAACACACTCCACGACTGCACCTGGGGGGATTTTAGGCATGCTTAAAAGGTACACATTTTTTATACAAACAGGTACTTACAAGTCTATGTGCATTTTATAGAGACAGATGGGAGGAGGGAGTGAGAACAGAGAGAATCTTAGTCCATACATGGCCTTCTTCAGACATGATTTGCAATGGGCCACAGTTTTAAAAATAACTAAATCATGCAAAACCTCATTCTGTAGTGCCCACTGCCACAAAATGAAGCCCCTTATCATTCACTCCTCAGCCCCTCTTCCCAAATGGCTCACAACTAGCAGTTGCCTAGCATATCCTTTAAACCAACATGGTGAGGTATTTGTATGTACCTATATTTTTAATGTTTCACGTAGCATATTTACCTTTACACTTTATTTTACATGTTTAAATTTTATATTTACAGAGTGTCTGCATCTCAGTGCATATGCTGGGTAATTTTCAGTCTTTGATATATTCCCTTTGAAGATATTCTGGGGCTTTTCTATGTTGGGATATACAAGCTGTCTGGTGATTGTTGGGTGTTCTGGATTAGACATGCAAGTATTTCCAAGCTTGTTTTCTAGCCTTTGCTTTTATTCAGGGGGAGGCAGTCTAGCATGAGTTCCTACAAAGCAAATTGATTGATCAGAATCTAAGCAGTTTGATTTTTAATGGGCACCAGCAAGTTGTTGCCCATAATGATCAGGACAATGGTCACAGCAATCCACCTCTTTGTGTGCCTAAGCACACCTGCCCCACAGCATCGCCAGATTGCAGCAGCACTGTCCCAGTATGTCATCTTTCCCTGCCTATTTATTTCTCATTTGAATCTTTCTTAAAAGCTGTACTGAAAGCCTGGGAGACGGCTCAGTAGATAAAGCACAGTCTGCACAAGCCTAAAGACCAGAGTTCAGATTACTAGGACTGACATAAAAGCCAAGCATAGCTGACAGCCCATCTGTAATCCCAGCACACAAGGATTCCTTGGAGCCAACTGGCTGGCCAGATGAATTGAATCCATAAACTCCAGGTCCTGAGACTCCATCCTCACAGAATAAGGTGAACCATGACCTATGAAGACACCTAGCCCCTGACCTCCATGTGCACATGTATCTGTGTGCACCCACACATATGTGAATACACACACACACACACACACACACACACACACACACACACACACTAGAAAGGGAAGGTGGAGAGAAGAGCTACACAAAAAGCTGTAAACACATTTCATGTCCACTCTCCTTTTCTTCCCAAAGACATTTTCAAAATCCCCCAGACTTCTCTGTGACTTTCATCTGTGTCATCGGTGATTGTGGCTATCAGCTCCCCATCCGTCACATGCCCTGAAGACTCTACTCTCTCCCCAGATTTATTTGTTTTGCTTTGTTTAAGCTCCTCTCTGCCAAATAGTTCTTAAAAATGTTACAAACTCATATGCTTCCATCTTTTTTCCTTTACAGATTCTAAATTTTCTCTCATGCTTGGAAAACCCTTTTTGATTCCAAGTTCAAAAATAAACACATGCAATCTTGCAGGCAGGCTATCTCTGCTCTGTTTGAGCAATAGCATGCCCAGTGCTTTTACCCGTGTGGTGGCCCACAGTGGATAAAAAGTGAGACGGTGAATGAGAACCTTATGGCCAGAGGGAAACAACACTGACATCCATCCCATTTGTACAAGGATGCGGAAAGGAGTTGACTGGAGGGAGGTATGGTGTCTTCTGTAAGTGACAGAGGTGCAACTAGATACACAGGTGGTATTCACTGGCATGTAAAAAGCAGCTTTCATGCCTTACATATAAAACCTACTCAAAGTGGATCAGAGATCTAAACACAGAAGACTCTAAAATCCCCTAGAAGGAAGCATAAGAGAAGGGGGGCTGTGGGAGTCAAGGGATGTTTTCATACACAGACACTTAGACAGAAGAGAGGACTGTGGTATGACACATGGCCAACATGTACAAGACACAGGGATGGGTGGCTAGCATTGAGAGAAAAAGAGGGAGGGGGAGGGGGAGGATGTGAGAGAGGAGAGAGAGGGAGCTAACAAAATAAAAAAATAGACAACCAAAAGATGGAACCATCCCAACAAACCCTAAGGATAGAGGACTATATAGACAAAATATGGTATATTCATAAATGGAATACTACTTAGCCGCTATAAGGAATGAAATGCTGGCTACTGCTACAACATGATGAACTCTGAGAACATCATGCTTTATAAAAATATAATAATAATAATGAAGGGCCACCAAGTTTCCCCTAACTAAATGCTATCAAGCAGTGGATGTACCCCTTCTTTTTGCCCCAAATATCAAATGCTCAGGTGGCCCTACACACACACACACACACACACACACACACACACACACACACACACACTGAAGGAGAATACTTTTCAAGTGGACCAAATGCTACCAGGCCGATGCTTTGGGCAGTGGGGATCAGTTTGCTTTGGCAGTACAGGTGATGGGACCAGTGCCCTAACCATGTAATTACTCCTACAAGCAGGCCTTTGAAGAGCATACTAGGCTCCTTTTCCAGAAATCAGGAGTCTAGAGAAATCTGAAGCACTAGGATTTCCCGCAAGTGCACCAAGACAATTACCTTTGATGGAGACACACAGTCTCCCTCTGGAATATGTTCTAAAAGAGGCATGGTTGATGTCCTGGCAACAATAAGAATCTTCAGAAGATAAAGAGTGGGGACAACTTAATTGGCAACCTAAATGGGAGAGTGTCTCTAAAGGAGGACAGATAAGAGTGTACTGAGGGATAAAGAAAGACTGAAGATCTATACTCAATACATTGCCAAACTAAAGCTGCATCTGCTTAAGCTACAAAAGGCTTCAATTAAAGCCTAATGAAATATTGTTTAGCAGAGGACCATGAACTATGTAGATGACAGTCATGTCTGGCATGTTACTTATAGGAGCACAGGTAGGTAGTATCCCATATTTTGCCAGCTAAAGCTGGTAGTAGGGCAGCCACATGCCACGTGAATATATACTGTTACTTTTGGAAAAGAATATTCTAGTTTGGTTATTTAGTCCCAGTTAACAAGGATGCCATTGTGAAGGCTTTGATCTAGAGAGAAAGATCTGAGCATACAGCCGGATTTTGTTCAAATGTTGCTGAGTGGAGTGGGGGAAGAGAATGGGTTGTTTAAATGCCATGGGTGTAGGGGAACTTTAAAGGGGAGTATGATGTTTAGAATAAAGTTCAAGGTCAGAAGTATAGAACGAGGAATTGTTTGTGTGGGGATGTATGTAGCACAAACCCCTGGAATAAATGAGGTTCAGTGAGAACAAATGGGGTTCTGTGGTGTAGCATGATCCTCTGAGCATAACAGCTCTCAACATCCTCAGAGCACCTGTGGTTACTTGCAAGAGACCTTCAAGATCCATCTTGCTGATGCTTAATGCTCCCCCTCATAGGACGATGGAATGGAAGGTCACTGGACCCTCATCTAAGATTCCGGCCACTCTCTCCTGCACCTTCCAGTCAATTGTATGTGTTTCTGGACTAATTGAATAAAGTCATATGCTCTCTGGAGACATCTCACATAGAGACAGTGAGGGGTTAGCTGGAGGAGAGGGCTCCATCTATGCAGCTGTCGGAAAGCCATCATCCATACAGGCTGAGACTTCAGTATGGCTTCTGGGCTGTGTGAAGTCACCCGTGCACTGCTAGGAAGCCTCATGAACTCCATGATTCCCCAAGGTGAACTTTGATGGACTCAGACTGCAGTTTGTCATTGAACATTTGTTTCTATCTTCCCCAAAAGGAGATCTCCTGGAGGGTTTTGAGAGAGGAGAACTGGAGGTGTGGGGAAAGACACTGAAGAGGAAGACAACCTGTTCATTGAAAATAAAGGTACAGAGTGTGTTGGGTACATCTTGATGCCTTGAGGTCCTGGATTCTAACAGAGGCACAAAGACAGGAAGAGATCCCTTGGCTGGGAGACAGCTCATCAGGGAATGTGTAGGCATGGCAAGGCTGATAACATGAGTCAGGATTCCCAGAACCCACATCAAAGCAGTAAGAGGGGGTCTAGAGAGGTAGCTCAGTGGTTAAGATCTCTGGCTACTCTTCTATAGGACATGGGTTCCATTCCCAGCACCCACGTGGCAGCTTACAACCCTCTGTCACTCAAGTTGCAAGAGATCTGATGCCCTCTTCTCACTACCATAAGTACCAGATACATAAGTGTGCACATACCTACATGCAGGCAAAACACTCATACACAGAAAATAAAGATAAATACATCTTTAAATATGAATGTGGATAGATAGGTAGATAGATAGATAGATAGATAGATAGATAGATAGATAGATAGATAGATAGTGTGTGTTTAAAAAATTCGATCAGCAATAGGAGGAGAGGACCTCAGCCCTGTGAAGGTTCTGTGCCCCAGTGTAGGGGAATGCCAGGGCCAGAAAGTGGGAGAGGGCGGGGTGGCAGGCATGGGGAAGTGGGAGGCAACAGGGGTTCGTTTTTGTTGTTTTTGTTTGTTTCTTTGTTTTTTGGAGGGGAAACTGGGAATGGAGAAATTTACATGTAAATAAAGAAAATATCTAATAAAAAAATGAAAACAAAAAGAGGTAACACGAATCTAATTCCCATACTTGTATGAGGAGATGCTTAGTGGAAACAGAGAATATGAGCAAAGCTAGAGAGCTTGCTAGCCTGACCCATGTGATGATGAATGACAAGACAGCCTGCATTAAACAAGGTAGAAGGTGAGAACTGACACCTGAGGTTGTTCTCTGGCCTCCACATGGACGCCATGTCACATACACACACACACACACACACACACACACACACACACACCCCTTCACATACATACAAACACACACACATTAACATACACATATGTTAATCACATTACACACAGAGACACTCATACACAGAAATATGTATGTATATGTATATACGCATATATATGCATATATATATAAAGAGAGAGATAGAGAGTTCTTCTGAGCCTCCTATCTCATACATAATAAAGATCTGCTCGGAGATAAGCTCTCTAGGACTCTGTTCTCCACTGGCTGCACTCCAACTCGAATTTGGCATTTCCCATGGTGTTAACAACCATGTCTGTATTTTGGTTCTGTACTTATTAGGAGTTCTCCAAAAATAGCTTCCAGCAACTTCTGATCTGTAGCGCTGAATGTGGGGCTGCAAACGCTTACAGCTGATTCTAATTTTCAACACTTCGGTCCTCCTGAGGAGAAGCAGAGCTAGAGCTAGGATTCACACTGGCTCCCACAAAGCCTAAATGGCAGCACCCCGCTTATCTCATGGAACTCACACCCCCACTGAGCAACACTGTCAGATGGCAATTTGTTCCAACAGAATACAGAGTTTTGTGTCTATACCCATTTGTTCTACTTTGATTTTCAGTAACTTTGATAAACATAAATGACCAAAAGCAACGTGGGGAAAGAAAAGGTTTATTTGACTAACAGGTGACAGTCTATCTTTGAGGGAAGGCAAGACAGGAACTTAATCAAGGAAGGAGTTTGAATCAAAAACCAAAGAATGCTACTTGCTGGCTTACCTCCTGGCTCACAGGTAGCTAGCTTTCTTACATAATGCAGACCCACCCGTGTAGGAATAATAAAACCTACAGTGGGCTGAACTGTTCCTACATCCCTAAAGGCCAGTCTTATGGAGGTAGTTCTACAAATCAAGCTCTCTCGGCCAAGATGGGACAAGTTAACAGCACAATCAGCTACCACACCATTTTTTTAGAGAAAATTCAGGAAGATAATCAGGGAAGTGAGGAGAGGAAGAGGGAGAACGATTCCAAATTGTGATAATTAATATTGATTGTCATCTCGACAGGACATAGAGTTAGCAAAAGAAAAAACCCTCTGGGCATTTATCTGTGCCCTACTGTCTAGGTTAGATTATTTGAGATGTGAAGATCCACCCTAAATAAGCACTCTGAGATCTTGGAGTGAGCAAGAAGGCAGGCTGAGACCCAGCATTCATCTTCCTTTGGTTGCTAACTGCAGACACATGGGACCAGACACCTTCCCCAGTCATAATGGATTGTATCCCTCCCTAAACTGTGTGTCAACATAAGCCATGCCTCCCTTGAGTCACTTCTTGTTGAGTACTGAGTCACAACAACCAACCTTTCAATGTGAATTCAAATCACCCTAAATGTAATGTCAAAAAGAAGATTCATAGAGGAACAAGCTTAATGTGGGAAAGAGACACATAAAAATTTAACACCCACATACATAAGGACCAAGCAAAATGTTGAGACAGGGCAACACAGTCAGTCTTCCTTTAATCAAAGGTTTCTGGATGCATCCTAGACAATTCTGCAGACATTTTCTTTTTTATTTCTTTTTTAAAAGACTTACTTATTACAGACAGGAGCCTCAAATGGCTGTACTCCGAGAGGCCCAGCAAGCAGTTGGCTGAGATAGATGCAGATACTTATACCCAACCAATGGACTGAAGTCAGGGACCCCTGTGGTTGAATTAGAGAAAGGCTGGAAGAAGCTGAGGAGGAGGGTGGTCCCATAGGAAGTCCAGAATTCTCAACTAACCCAGACCTCTGAAATCTCTCAGATACTGGGCCACCAACCAGGCAGCATACACTAGCTGGTATGAGCCCCCCAGCACACATACAGCAGAGGACTGCCTGATCTGGCCTGAGTGAGAGAAGATATGCCTAACCCTTTCGAGACTTGAGGCCTCAGGGAATTGGGAGGCCTGGTAGGAGAAAGGAGGGAACATCCTCTTGGAGACAGGGGGGAAGAAGAATGGGATGAGGAGCTGGGTGATGGTAGACCAGAAGGAGGGTAACTACTGGATTGTAAAATAATTTAAAGTAATTTTTTTAAAAAGACATTTATTTTATTTATGTGAATACACCATCACTCTCTTTAGACACTCCAGAAGAGGACATCAAATTCCATTACAGATGGCTGTGAGCCACCATGTAATAGTTGAAGGGAATTGAACTCAGGACCTCTGGAAGTGCAGTCAGTGCTCTTAACTGCTGAGCCACCTCTCCAGGTCCTGCAGGTGTTTTTCTTACCATTCATTACATTAGAAGGAAGTCTTCAGCACCACTCTGAAGAGAAAGCTGCAGCTCACAGAAAGTTAGCAATCCTATCCAGGTCACACAGCTTATGGTAGGGATTCATGTCAAGTTCTTCCTGCCTCAAGTGTCCAACTTTGCTGGCATCTCCATGTCACTCCATGGCACTGCCAACCTGAAAGATTTTGCTCTAGGTTCATTCTCAGGGATATGCACCAGGCAAATAGATTTAGAAAATCTTGACCAAAGGGACTTCTTCACCCACTGACAGATGAGATAGTGAGATGCTCTAGGATCATGGAAATCGCAATGGAAAAAGTCTGTACAGTTGGTGGGCAATAAGACTCACCTGTTTCTAGTCTCCCATACATCAGATCACTCTACACAAACATGTATTGAGTACCCAGAGGGTACCCAGAGCATCCATACAGCCACAACCATATAGATAATGCAGGATTAATACTGCCAACTTCACACAGTAACTGCAAACTGAACAATATGTGTAAAGTGGTTAACCTGGGACCTGGCCCATGATGATATATCTCATATTGTTCCTTCCTGCCCCACATCTCATGTCAGTAAGTATGGCTTCACCACTGGTTCATCACACTGAGTCTTCCCTCCTTCCGCCATGGTTCTCTTGTGTGGTCGGCCACCATCTGATCACACAAGAGGGGAAGTTAACTATTCAGTAGAGCTGAAAGCCAAGCAAGCCCTGCTAATAATGCTCCCTAGAGAAATAGAAAGGATTGGAGGTACTCCTGGGTAGGGCCACTGTGCCTGAGCAGCTCAAAGCAGTGTGAGCAGCATCAAGATGCTAAACCAGAAGTCCTGTGAGCCTGCAGGATGGTACACACCACATGTGTGGACCAGTTGTGTCCATGTGAAAGGGAACCCTGGGCATAGTCCATGATGTAGATCATGCCTGAGTGTGGGGTCATCCCTGTTGAGATGCAGTTAAAGCTACTGCAGGCCAGTGCACAGGGCTTTCCACCCGCCCTGATAAATGGCTAGGGGAGTGAATAATATTCTGGCTCACCCACCTCTAAGGCATCTGTTCTCAAGATTAATTGGAAGGTTGGCCTGCCTAAGCCTCCCATATTTCTTTGGTAAGGAAAAAAATCATAAAATCATGTGACCTTCATATTTGGTTCATAGTGGAAACAAATCTTCTCTAGCTGCCATTTCCAGGGGGCGGGGGCTATGGGGAAATAAACCAGGAGCCATGTTTACAGGGCAGTAAATTTTGCAGTCCCAAATGTGGTAGGACAGCCGTGGCGGGAAGTACTGATGCCAGGATGGACTTGGTGCCAGAATTCAGCACATGACAGCTCTGATCTCCTTCCCCACTGATCTCCTATGGGATGTGGTGTCTCTGTGGCCGTAACCAAGGAGACAAAAACAGAGGGGAAAGGAGCTTCAGAAAATGCATAGTGAGAATGGGAGTCGAGAGGAGCTACAGAACCCATACCAATTATCAGAGACACGGAAACTGAGGTAGCAAGGGAAATGACTTTTCCGACAATCATGTAGTGTTCGAGGAAATAACCCAGTATTTATGGTCATGTTGATTTGTGGCCAAGCAGGGTCTTTTGCTCCTCCTGTCTTCTGTTTTTCTAAGTCTACTTCCCAAACACCAAAGTAAGCACACACAAGATGAACACATGGTTGAACTGGAATGATAATATATACTTTGGGAAGTTGGTGGTTTGAATGAGAATGACCCCCACAGGCTCGTTCATTTGAATACTTGATTCCCAGTTGGTTGAACTGTCTGGGAAGGATGAGGAGGTATGACCTTACTGGAAGAGCTGTCACTGGGGATGGGCTTTGAAATTTCAAAAGTCTACACCAAGCTCTGTCTCTCTGTGTCTCTCTCTATCTCTCTGTCTCTATATCTCTCTCAGTCTTTCTCTGTCTCTCTCTCTCTGTGTCTCTCTCCCAGCATGTGTATTTTATTTGTTTAAAAACATAAAGAAGCCAGGCATGGGGTAGCACACTGCTAATCCAAGCATGTGGGGAGCAGAGACAAGCAGATTATATTATTAACTCTGTTACTTGGAGGCCAGCCAAGGCTGCAGAGTGACACTTTGTCTCAAAAACAAAATATAAATGCCTAAATAAAATATGAAGAAGTCCCTATGTCCCTATGAGCTGAGCCAAGAGCTAGGTTGATCTGGCGACCCTATACCCTGTGTCTCTCCCATCTTCCCTCCTATCTCACCCCCCTAAGCCAGGTAAGCACTGTTCTGAACATCACTGACTGTATTTATATATGTGAAGCATCAGATATCTTTCTGTTTTCTTAATCTTTAAAGTCATCATAAACCATGTACTAGGCTTGTTTTCCATTCACAATTATGTTAATATTACTCTCCAGATGGTCACTAACATTCATTCACTTGCATTCCCAGCTGTCTAGTACGCTATAATTTATTAGTCCTTTCTATTCCCAATAGACACATGGGTTAATTGCCTTTTTTTCTTATAAGGAGTATGGCCATGACTATTCTTACACACGACTCCTGCTATTTAAGGAGTAAGTATTGTCACACACTTACAAAGGGACTGCTGAAAGGTAGTGAAGGTGAGCATTTCAAATTTACAGGAGAACCACAAACTCCCTCTCAGAATAATGACAGAAGCTTGTATTTTCATAACCAAGTAGAAGCAACCATGCTGATCCACATCCTTCTGGAATATGGAATTATGAAGCATCCTGAATGTTTCTGTGCAAATGGATATAAAATGGAATTCATTACAGTATTGGTTTCCACTTCCATGTGCTTAGCTGTCATGAGCTTCATTATCTGGGATGCACCTGCTCTGAGTATTTTGTATTGGTCTGAGAGTTTCTTCCTGGTAGGATGTTCTGAGTCTTTGATACACATTATCCTGCCTCCTCTGTAGCTCTCTACTACCTGTGCATTGTTCTGAGAGAATGACTTCTAACTTTCAATGAGGTGGGATCTACCCCTCTTTACAGTTGTGCTACTCCACTTGATTTTACCTTCTCTGAGCACTGCCAGTCCTGAGTTAGATTTTACAGTTTACACTGCTTGAGTTATTCTGACGGTTTTACCATCATCCTCTATATGTAGGGGAGGGGTATGTATATGCAGGTGAACCTGTGTGCAAACCTGTATGGAGTTGTATGTGCAAATGTGTGTGTTTATGTAGAGGCCAGCAGATAACCTCTGGTGTCATTCCTCAGCATGTATTCATTTGTTTGTTTGTCTTTGAGGCAGGGTTTGTCACTTGCCTGGGGCTTGTTACATAGATTAGGCTGGCCAGGGAGCCCCAGAGGTCTACATGTCTCCTCTATCCCAACACTAGAATTTTAAACATGCACAAGTACAAGTAGATCAGGCTTTTTGTGAGTGTGAGTTCTGGGGCTCAAATGTGGTTCTTCGTGCTTTCAAGGCAAACACTTCAAGAACTAAGCTATCTTCTAAGCTTTCTTCTAATCACCGTGACCCACTCTACCTCTCACATATATGGTAAGGAAATCAATTATGGAAAATTGATTCACATGACCACCCAGCTGATAGCAGCTCTCTGGAAGTCAGACCCCAAAATCGTGTCTGTCTGTGCTGATAGGGCTTCATAGACACTTGTTGTCTCTCTCTACTCTGCCATGGATATGTTCATTTGCAGCAGATGCTCCAGGGACTGCACTGCATTATGCCTAGCACTAAGGTCTAGGGACAAAGACAAGCAAAGCAGTACATGATCTCTGACCTTAAATTTTTTGTATTGCAAGGATTGACTATGTCCAGGTAAGGCTTCATAGGACATATATATCTGAGCATAGATTTTTTTTTTAACAGATGTTTTTTCAGGGCAGGGGAAGACTTGGGATAAATAAGAACATTCTTGAAGAAAATGGCACCAGCATAAGCAGAGAGGCAGAGATAGTGAAGGACATGGACAAGCACACTGGAGGAAGTAGCGGAAAGAGGCCAGAACCATGGACTCAGGCCAGACTGAAAATGACCTTGAGTGTGGTGCCAGCTGGCAAGGACATTAGCCTACTGGCAGTTTGTCTTTGATTTTGAGGCTCTGGAAGCTGGTCTACAAAGCTGCCAATATCTAACATCCCTCTCAAAGTTTCTCTCTAAGAAGTTTCTCTCCACTTAGGAAGGTGTCATTAGAATCCAAAATCTTCATCTTCAATGTGGCATGCTGAGCTTTGCCACTACAGACATGTAGGTATGCTTTTGCTCAGAAATATCTGTAAGATTCTGTCCTTTCTGCCACACTACCAGTGCCACCACCATTATCAACTGTTGAAGGAATAGTCCGAGTGCTGATCCCAGGTTAACACACAGACAGAGTTGGGGTCACCCATTGAGTTAACAATGGAGATTAACCATCACACACAGAATTTTCTTTTTTTCTCTGTAGTCTCTGGGAATTAAAGAGGGTCTTGACCAACAGTTATATGGTGATAAGTATGTTCTATTTTCTTCCATATATCCTGTCTATCAAGGAGTATGGTGACTTGCTCCATCCTAAACCTCTGGCTGCTCTACTGATGCCAAATACACCTTGTTTCTCATAACTCTTGTCCCCTATGTGGGTCATTAAGAAAGGAGGACATTACAACCAATCTCCTTTGACCACTGATGTCAGAAAGTTGCTGTATCAGAAGAATAGATTAGAAAGTTTCTCCATCCATACCCCATCAATCTTGTTGAAAATAAAGAATGAGTGGAGAAAACCCTTTCCAAGAATTTTGACCTAGGTAGTAAAAAAAAAAAAAGACTTTGTCACACCTACAGTCACAAACCTTCATTCATGAACATGAAGTGCTGTCTCCAAGAGAAAACAACCAGTCATCCTCATTCCCATAGCATAATAGTGACAGTCCTCACAGTGTCCATGGAACTCAATGTGCATTTATCATCTTGTTCATGTTTGATTTTACTGAGCCCAGAGACCCATGCAGGGTAAAACAAACCAAGTGGCTGGCTGAGGTCAGGGTAGAGGAACAGAGAGCTAGAAGTGGAAGAGATGGGGCTGGAAGAAGATGGAATATCACATGAAAAGCCACATGAGTTGAACACCCAGGCCAATACAGGAACATGGAGGTTTATGCACAGTTTGGCAGGAAGGATTGTTAACCTGTCAAATAAAATGTACTGGAAGAGATTTTTATTCTGATTAAAGAATAAGCTCTGTTTGCTCTTAATATATCTCCCATTGCCTACAAATTGACTTACAGACAATATTTTCACCAGTCTAAATGCTCCATGAGCTGACTGCAATATACATATATGTTACACATGTATGTATGTATATATGTATGTATGTATGTTTATTGGTGACCCAATAGGTTTAATTGGAGAAAGTTGCTTCCAGAAACATGGACAACTTACTAGTGGCTACCCGACTTAAAGAAGGTCTCTCTGCAACCATTAGCTGCCTATATTTCTTCACAAATACAAATGTAAAGGCATTTGTTTGTGACATCATAGTTGGGACAAGGACAGTGAAAGCCACAATCTCCTCTCCCTGAGAGACAAGTTCTGTCTCAGTGCTGGAGCTTAGTCTGACTCTAGAGCTAATCATGGGACATATTTAGAAGATCAGAGGAACTCAGGTCACTGAAAGGCAGAATAATCATATTTATGATTTTTGAAATGTGATTTATGGTCAGAGATAAAGCAGGGGAGAAAAATAGAAGTCTGAAATTCATAAATCTCAATTTATCATTTTTGGCATGGGAATTTAAGACCAAGACTTTAAGGTTGTTACAAGGAATACTTAAGACACTGACTGCATGAAACATAGTATATGATTAAATTTATGGTTTAGATGAGGGGTTATTGGTTTGCTAGGGTTACCATAGCAACAACATACTGTAGACAGTATCGTAGCTCTACAGTGGGCTAAATGCACCATTGCTTTGCTCTGGGTAAGTTAAAACAGACAGAACAGCAAGATATGATGTTACCATGCCATGAACTGAATTGTATCCCCAAACTCCCTACACTGAAGCTGCAATCCACGGCACAGTGTCTTTGGAAACAGGTGTTTGTAGAAGTACTTAGTTGATAGGTATCTCTTCCAATGCAAAGGATCATAAGAAACTTGATATGGGCAGCTTGTGGCAGAGCAAAGGCTGGCTGAGAACACGGCCAGAAGGCAGCCAGCTTGAAGCCTCGGAGGCCCCTCAGCAAGCCTTCCTGCCACTCCTTAATCCACAATTCCAGCTTCCAGTGTCACGGAAAAAGAGACTTCTGGGTTTTTACTCCACTCACTATTATTTTGTTATGATGGTGGTCAAGCAGAAAAATACATTTTCCCCCCTCTAATGAAATTTACTGAAAAAGGAAACCTGAATTTTCACTTCATTGTTAATTTAAAGCAGGTTCTGTAAGAAGTACTGATGAATTAAGAAGGAATAAGTGGTGTGTGTGTGCGTATACATGTGGTTATATATGTGTACATGTGTGTGCATGTGTATACTTGTATTAGTCTATATGTGTATGTGTCTATGCAAGTATGTATGAATGTGTCCATGTATACATACATATTTCCCATATAGTCCATCTACTTACAAAAATTCTTTACGTAGCACCTGGCTGTATATTTGGCCTCAGAACACTCTAACACAATGAGGCTATACTGAGTCATGTCTCATCTTTGCTAGACTAATTTTTCTTTCCCCTAAGTCTGATTCTCAACTGTCCTGGTGCTGTGACACTTTAATACAGTTCTTTACATTGTGATGACCCCCTAACCATAAAATTATCTTCATTGCTACTTCATAATTAACTTTCTACTGTTATAAGTTTGGTAATATAAACACCTGTGTTTTCTAGTGATCTTAGACAACTCCTGTGAAAGGGTTGCTTGGCCCCCAAAGAGTTCATGACCCACAAGTTTGAGAACCACTGCACTAAAGGAACCTAGAGCCAACCTGCTGCCCAGTTCTAACTTTCTATTGCACCATTCCGATTGAAATGCAGACACGAGGCTTGCACATCTCTGCTTGGGCCTTCCTTTATTTATGTTTATAACATTCTTAGGGACTTAAATCTTGTCCCTGGTTGCTGGGAATTCAGGCTTCTGTTGGATTATTGAGGGCATTGTAAAAAATTCACCCTCATGAAAGCTGAGCTCAGCAAATGGCTAAGCCAAAGCCATCTAGCCTGAAGGCTCTGAGTGAATCTCAGCTCATTCCCCTTATAAGATTGTTGGTAATCAGTGGCCTTTAGATTTATGTAACCTAAGTTAAATTCAGTAAAAACCATGCACTCATATAAAAAGTACTCACATGTGTTGGTTAAGCTGGGACAGGTGAACAAGACCTAGGAAACTGGAGTAAGAAAGCTTCCAGCAACTTGATAGCTATTTCCTTTAGATTTGTAACATGGAGATCATTTTTTTCCTCTCCTTACCGACAGCAATAGGTATTTATCAAATGTCCATAAAATGCCAAGCTTTCCTGAAGTTGGGCTCCAGTGGAGGAGCAAAGGCTTTGGAGAGGGGTATGTGGCATTTAGTAAGCTTCTCCCTCCTCTACCCACAAAACACCAGCAGCTAATGCCTGCCTTGTAGAGTCATAGTGAAAATAAAATGGTATTGCTAAGTAGTTGCTCAACGCAGAGAGCTTCCTAGTCTACTCTCATTAACTGATCTTATATAAAGCACTCAGAGCTCTATATAAGTGAGGAGATTGGTCCTACTGTTGTGTTTAACTGGTAAGGAGCTAGTCACACCGTCAACATGATGTTGCTCTCACATGGCTGAGGGACCTCCTGCTAACTCATTAGAGGCAGGTCTCCATTATGTAATCCACAGGTTATCCAATCTGCACAGGTCTTTGGACTTCTGTGCTTTTCCTCCTGGCCACCTGCCAGCTGGCTCTTTCCCCACTAATTAGCACCTCAACCACAGTTCAGCAGGGGAAATCCAAGCCCTAAGGCTCAGCTAGCAGCTCAACTCTGTGGCTTAAGTGCTTTGAAAGAGAGACTTAAAGACATGAGGAGGAGGAGTCTGATAAAGAGATATGACATCTCAACAATGATATAGGTATTTCCAATATCAGCGGAAGCGAGTTCTCTCTCTCTCTCTCTCTCTCTCTCTCTCTCTCTCTCTCTCTCTCTCTCTCTGTGCGTGAGTGTGTGTGTGTGTGTGTGTGTGTGTGTGTACATGCATGTGCATGTGTCTTACTGGGAATTGAACCTAGGATGTCTCACACGTGAACCAAGTCATAGCCCAAGCTGGCCTTCTTCTAGACGCTCATTTTTTCCTTCACGATCTTCTATTCTCCTACTAGTCAGTAATTGAGAATGCACTGTGATATTTAAGCAATTGTCTGATCCTCAGACTTCAAGGTTTCTTTATATATTCCATCTTTAAGTAGAAATGTCTCACAAAATTCTGTTGGAATTCTTGTGCAACTTAGAAGTCACCACCAACAGCACTGGTCCTATTAGGATGTGTGCCAGCTGTCATTGGACAATATGCACTAGTCTTCCCCAGGAAAGCCCAACTGCAGACAGTGTCAAAAGAGGCACAGACTGCACAGGAAGGTAGGTTCAGCCCCTGTGAGTGCTGGGTATAGATAGTCCTTTCCTCAGTTGCATGAGATTATGGTAAGACAACCAAGGATGAGCAGTATGAGGAGTCACATCACAAAGAACGCTTGTAAGAATTTGCCACAGAATCGTTTTTTCAAAATCCAAAGGGCATCATCCTGACTCAGCAGTCTACAGGCATCATCCTGACTCAGCAGTCTACAGTTGACCCTCATTTTAGCTAAGTTCTTACACAGCATCTTGAATAATAAAGGTAATTAAGCTAACAAAGCACAGACACTCCAAGCCTAGAGAAGTTAGTGCTCTAACAGGATCCCACTCAAGAAAAGGGTTAAGCAAAATGTCTTTAAAACATGCATCACTTTTGATCAATCATTACAGTTTTTAAAGTCTGCCCCCATCAATCATTTTTCCTTTTTGTTTTTTGTCTGTGTGGTGTATGCATATGCACATGTGTGACGGCATGTGAAGGCCAGAGGTGAATGTCTGTTTATTGCTCCTATGGTAGTTTGTATAGGTATAGCTCCCACAGACTCATGTGTTTGAATGCCTGGCCCATAAGGAGTGGCACTATTAGGAGGTGTGGCCTTGTTGGAGGAAATTGAGGTTTCCTATGCTCAAGCTATGCCCAGTGTGACATATAGTCTCCTGCTTCCTGCAGATCAAGATATAGAACTCTCAGCTCCTTCTCCAGCACCATGTCTGCCTACATACCACCATGTTTTCTACCATAAGGATAATGAACTAAACCTCTGACACTGTAAGCCAGCCCTAATTAAATGTTCTCCTTTATGAGAATTGCCATGGGCATGGTGTCTTTTCACAGCAAAGACAGCTCCCCATGTTATTTCATGATACATTATCTCTCACTGAATGTGGAGCTTTCTAGTTCAGCTATCAAGGCTAGCCAGTAAGACCCTGGAATCCTCTTGTCTCTGCATTACACCAAACTCGGGTTCACATGCTTGCCCAGTGAGCATGTTACCTTCACTGCAGCCATCTCCATGGGATTCATCAAACAACTGAAAAGCTCATGTTCATTCCTTGACATTTTTAAGTTGATAATGGACACAGTGGACGTAGTAAATGGCCCTCATAGGTAGGATTGAGATAATTGATTCAATAAATTGTACTGCTCACCTGATCTGTACAAATGCAGATCTTCCTAGTAACAGGAAAATGAAGAAGTGAGCACAGATATAGTTGATGGATAAGTGATAGGAAGTTTCCTTTGATTGCTAATGTACTGTGATGATAGATGAAAGATAAATAGATGGATAGATAAATAGATAGAGATATTCCATCAAAAAAATACTACAGATTCATTAAAACCAGGCTTACAAAAATATTAGTGTAAAGGTCTTTGTCACCATATACCTATCCACAATTGTCATGTTTATAATGGAAAGTAGCTTGTTTTGTGCATGTTATTAATACTGATACTAATATTCTTCAGGTGTGTACATGATACTCCCAAAATCAATAGGCTTGTATCTCAATGACCATCAGCAGCATCTCCATCAATACAGGCCACCATCAATGTCCATGTTATTATGATCCTCAAAGCTCTGGAAAATCTTCTTAGGAAATAGGGATCAAGCTGGGCAGTGGTGGCTCACACCTTTAATCCCAGAACTTGGGAGGGAGAGGCAGGCAGATTTCTGAGTTTGAGGCCAGCCGGGTCTACAGAGTGAGTTCCAGGACAGCTACGGCTATACAGAGAAACCCTGTCTCAAAAAACAAACAAGCAAAAGACAAAAACAAAAACAAAAACAAAGGAAGTAGTTATCAGGAATTACAGGTGTGTTTTTTCTTGAGATGTAAAAACAAGAGCGATTCATTGTTTTTATCAATCACAATCGATAATGTGAAATGAGACAAACATAAAAACTCTTTTTTTTCATTCAAAATTTACATTCTCAAAATCCCAATCTTTGCCAAAAAAAAAAAAAAAAAAAAAAAAAAAAAAAAGAAAAAGAAAAAAATGTTTTAATGGGAAAGAACTAGGTTTGTACACAGACTATTATCCAGACCCTCAAGTTCAAAATAACTTTCAGATTCCCAAGTTCTCCAAATAAACAAAAATGTCTCATTCTAAACTGTTTCCATTCAACTTTAAAACAAGCCCCCTAAATTTCTGAAATAACATATTTTATGTGTTTCTGACTACAGAGAAATGCCAAGGAACCAATCCAGGGAATGAAAGGTTCATTGATGCGGGGAATAAATAGACCACTCTCCATACCTCCAGAACTCTGCAGGCACCAGTTCAATAATAGCAAAGAGCCACCCAAGCAGGCCAGGTCCACTATTTCCAGAGCCTGGCTCACAAGTACAGGCAAAGACATTCATAGATTTGAAGGAATATATAGACTAATAGGTTCTGTGACTCGGCCTGTGAGTTGCCTGTCAATAGTAGTGTGTTCTGGATAAAACAACCCTCAGATGTGAGGGTAGAGGGCCCACAAGGAATGTACCATCTCATGGAGTCATTATATACTAGCTCTGAGAGGGGCAAAGCCTTCTCTAGTTCACACAGGAAAACAGTCCCACTAGAAAAGGCTATCCCAGCATTCCCTCTGCACCAAGGCCCTTTCCTACCCTGAACAGCTAGCTAGATGCAAGCCTTCAAGGGAAAGGGCCTTACATATCCCTCCCAGTCACTGAGTGTCCATAAAGCAGTGGGGTCACAGAAGAAGAGCACAGGCTTCCAGGCCAAAGCAATTGAGGTTTAAGTCCAGTTCTACCTTTAACTGCAAACTTTTCATAACACAGTTTATTTATAGGGTGGGAAGGTTATGTGCAAGTTATACACAGCCAGCCAAGGGCCTGGGTTGGTCACATGATGGTTCATATATTTCTACAATTTAACAAGTGTATAAGTATTTAGTTGTCATAACACACACAGGGCTGCTATAACAAAGTAGCATATATGTGGTGCTTATAAATCACAGAAATTTGTTTCTTACTTTTATGAAAGTTGGAAGACTAGGGTCAAGATAGATTCTATGTCTGGTGTGGCATAATTCCTGGTTCAGAGCCTACACTTTTACATGGAGGAGGGAGCCAACTGGCTCCTGCAGTCATAGTTATGGAGTCTTCATTATGAGGCACCAATCTGAACTCATGACATCTCGCCCCTTAATACCGTCACCTAAGGAGTTAGGATCTTATGAATTTTGTTAGGATGCAAACACACATTCAAGCCAAATAGACACTATACACATGTTCTAATGCATTCTGCACTGTATATAATACATATGTACATACATACATACATACATACATACATATATTATATTGACTTCCCTCAATGATGGTTGTAATATGGAACTTTAAGAAAATTTAGGATACTGTGTACACATACAAACTCCACATAAAATATACTTTATATCTATCAGTGGCAGAAAAAAATATGGTCCCTCAGCTGCTTTCAGACTTCCCTAGCTTTTACCAGAGAAGCACCTACA
This sequence comes from Mastomys coucha, assembly GCF_008632895.1. Taxonomy (NCBI): domain Eukaryota; kingdom Metazoa; phylum Chordata; class Mammalia; order Rodentia; family Muridae; genus Mastomys; species Mastomys coucha. Next base: position 38,247,623 of record NW_022196912.1, read on the forward strand.
AATCCCTTCTCAATACCAAGAACTTAATTTCCATTTTGCCTTTGAGTTATGTTTTTGATAGAAAAAAAAGTATAGTCTCTGGCCAAAAATTCCTTCTGTCAAATTTAGAAAAATACTTTGGCAGGGAAACAGCAACCTCTTTGGTCTTCGAGATCAAAAAGAACCCCCAAGCATGGCATGACTCTGTATATGTGTGTGTGTGCTCATATCTGTATGTATCTAAGTATGTCCATGTATGCCCACATGTGTCTTCATGTGATGTCACCAAATGACTCCTATTACTGTCACTCTGGTAGGACTGCTATCTGCCACTGTCAGCCATTCCATTCTTGGACCGCTCTATTCTAATTATTGGAACTCTTTCTTGCTCCAGATGTCACCAGCTCTTACTTTCTGGAGTCACATCAGCCAAGTTTGCTTCCTAGTCTAACCTTTAAATACCAAGCATCACTTCCAGATGCCTCAGTACTTGCCACTCTGGTAGACAATCCAAATTCCTTCTACCATTCTTCATAGGAAAGACCACAGCTAGAGTGAACATGCTTTGAGACAGAATCTTAGGCAATATCTGCCTCAGTACCATAGCAAGATGGGGTCTTGAATATATCAGAAATATAATAAAATGTTCACCAGGCAAGCATATTAAATAAATGGGGGAGGTACCTTCTTATTATTCCTTCCAACAATCAATCCAAGAGCACTGATGGCTTTCTCATCTGTGTCAAAGTTACCCAGTACACACTGTGTCCCCAAGAAATCCAGGGCTCACGGAGGTACCATCTTGCCTAAGTCTCATTTATGTTGCTGTGATAAAATACCCAGACTAAAAGTAACATAGAAGAGGAAGGGATTGGTTTGGCTCACAATCCAATGGTACAGTTCTTTACTGCAAGGAACTCAAAGGGGCAGGAGCTCGAGACACCCAGTCACACGATATCCATAGTCAAGGGCATAGAGAGAAAAGTGCATCCTTGCCAGCTTCTTGTTCTCATCTAAACTTCTTCACTTTTATATAGCTTGAGCTCCATCCCAGGATATAGCACAATGTGCAGTTGGCTATCTTCTTCCCATACCAGTTAGCAGTAAAACATTATCCCAAAGGCATGCCCACAGGTCAAGCTGCTCTAGACAGTACCTTGATTGAGACACTGGGTTGTGGCAAGATGACAATTAAAATCCAAACATCATATACCATACCTCTAGTTGTGGATAGGTGTGTAGCAGATGCAGAAGCACAGAATATCAGGGGTGGCAATGCCCTTGCAGATCTGGAGAAAATAGCAATAATTGCCCAAGGGTCGGACATTCTAAAATGGTAGGGGCAGAACCTCAGTGGTCAGGGTGAAGAGGACCCACCTCCTTCTAAATTGAAACCGGTTCATTAAGCAAAGCGCTGTGCTGACAGCTTTGAACATCCCACTCACAAATGAAATGGCATTTATTTGAAAAATCATACCCCCTTTCACAATAGAGTTTAATTTTGAATTAACTATTTTTACAGCTATAGCTTACAGAAGATACACTGGGGCATGTATTTAATTACTGTTCTCAGGTAGCCCATACCAAGCAAGCTGGCCTGGCACAATGGGTTTTTCATTGTTCTTAACCATGCAAACACATTTACCATCATTCCATCCCTTTTCCTGCTCAGACCCACATCATCAATCTGCTCTGCTCTTCTTTTCTGTGAAGAATGTAGCCTACTGGGACTCTATACAGAGAAATCGGGAGTCTTGGAGAAGACAAAGCAGAATTTGAATGAAGCCAGCATTCCAAAAGTAGTTGGCATTTCTCATCTTTCATGTTACCCTGGAATCACATTTACGAGGACATTATTCTATTATGGGCAATGAAGTCATCAAGGTGTGATGGCTACGTATCCATACTCCTCAGACAACCCCAGCTTCTTCTGTTGTCAGCTTCCTTTTCTGTCCACATCACCCAAATGGCCTAGAAATTGGTCCCTTATTATTAGTATCTGAAACCTTGCCTGCCACACTGCTTTTGCATCTTAAATGCCTTGTTTGCTTGTTTGTTTGTTTTGTTTTTTTGGTCAGGAAATGGTGTTGCCAATTTTCTCTGCAAAGGACATTAGTGATTAGGATGATGTTGTATGAAAAAACAGACCCATAGAGTGCCAGGGAGATACAGAACTGGAAGAAACGTTGCACTCCAGCCCCAGATATTCCTGAGCAATTTAAGATGAGTCAAGCTTGCAAATAGAGTCCCTGCTTTGATGCTATGTGTTTGCTGCATCTTATTCTTTTACCACATGGGTAGTGTTTTCCTAAAGAGATAATAAAAGAGATGGGAAATTAGCTTTATGGTAGAATATGGTATTGCATATACATGAGCACATTTTGAACCTAACTGAATATAAGTATCACTGTTTCATTCTTTTTTTTGTATTTCTTTTTATATTAGATATTTTCTTTATTTACATGTCATATGATAACTCCTTTCCCAGTTTCCCCTCTGAAAAAAATTTAAAA
>NW_022196912.1:38250591-38291072 GCF_008632895.1 Mastomys coucha
TGTCTGGATTTGATGATTGAATATGGGAAGGATTCCCAGGTGGAACAGTCTCTGGATTGTCCTTTCTTAAGTCTCTGTTCCATAGTATGTCTCTGCAACTCTGTCCATGGGTGTTTTGTTCCCTCTTTTAAGAAGGAACAAAGTATCCACACTTTGGTCTTCCTTCTTCTTGAGTTTCTTGTGGTTTGTGGATTGTACTTTGTGTATTCTGATCTTCTGGGCTAAGAAGATTAAAATATTATATTTAATATTTATTAATATTAAATATTAATTTAATATTTATTATATTAAAATATCTAATATAAAAAGAAATACAAAAAAAATAATGAAACAGTGATACTTATGTTCAGTTAGGTTCAAAATGTGCTCATGTATATGCAATACCATATTCTACCATAAAGCTAATTTCCCATCTCTTTTATTATCTCTTTAGGAAAACACTACCCATGTGGTAAAAGAATAAGATGCAGCAAACACATAGCATCAAAGCAGGGACTCTATTTGCAAGCTTGACTCATCTTAAATTGCTCAGGAATATCTGGGGCTGGAGTGCAACGTTTCTTCCAGTTCTGTATCTCCCTGGCACTCTATGGGTCTGTTTTTTCATACATCATCCTAATCACTAATGTCCTTTGCAGAGAAAATATCCACTTACCAGAGAGTGCATACCATGTGTGTTCTTTGTGATTGGGTTAGCTCACTCAGAATGATATTCTCCAGATCTATCCATTTCCCTAAGAATTTCATAAATTCATTGTTTTTAATAACTGAGTAGTACTCTATTGTGTAGATGTACCACATTTTCTGTATCCATTCCTCTGTTGAGAGACATCTGGGTTGTTTCCAGTTTCTAGATATTATAAATAAGACTGCTATGAATATAGTGGAGCATGTGTCCTTATTACATGTTGGAATATCTTCTGGGTATATGACCAGGAGTGGTATAACTGGGTCCTCTGGTAGTACTATGTCCAATTTCCGGAGGAACCACCAAACTGATTTCCAGAGTGGTTGTACCAACTTGCAATCCCACCAGCAATGAAGGAGTGCTCCTCTTTCTCCACAACCTCTCCAGCATCTTCTGTCACCTGAGTTTTTATCCTAGCCAATCTGACTGGTGTGAGGTAGAATCTCAAGGTTGTTTTGATTTGCATTTCCCTGATGACTAAGGATGTTGAACATTTCTTTAGGTGCTTCTCAGTCATTCGGTATTCATCAGTTGAGAATTCTTTGTTTAGCTCTGTACCCCATTTTTAATAGGGTTATTTGTTTCTCTGGGGTCTAACTTCTTGTGTTCTTTGTATCTACTGGATATTAGCCCTCTATCAGATATAGGATTGGTAAAGATCTTTTCCCAATTTGTTGGTTGCCATTTTGTCCTATTGACAGTGTCTTTTGCCTTACAGAAGCTTTGTAATTTTATGAGGTCCCATTTGTCAATTCTTGCTCTTAGAGCATAAGCTATTGGTGTTCTGTTCACAAAGGAACTAAAACAATCCAGTGGGAAAAAGTCAGCATTTTCAACAAATGGTGCTGGCTCAACTGGTGATTAGCATGTAGAAGAATGCAAATTGATCCATTCCTATCTTCTTGTAGAAAGCTCAAGTTCAGGTGGATCAAGGACCTCCACATATAACCAGATACACTGAAACTAATAGAAAAGAAAGTGGGGAAGAGCCTCGAGCACATGGGCACAGGAAAATTTTTGTTTCATTCTTGATGTAGTGGTTGGAATAGGTTTGACCCCCCATAAACTCAGATGCTTGTTTGTTTGGCCCACAGAGAGTAATACTATTAGGTGGTATGGCTTTGTTGGAATAGGTGTAGCCTTGTTGAAGGAAGTGTGTTACTGTGGAGGTGGGCTATGGAGCTATAGGCTCAAGCTCTGCCCAGTGTGAGACACAGTTTCCTCTGTTGCCTCTGGATGAAGATGTAGAACTCTCAGCTCTTCTAGCACCATGTCTGCTTAGAAGCTGTCATGCTTCCCACCATGACAATAATAGGTTAAAGCTCTGAAACTGTAAGTCAGCCTCAATTAAATGTTCTCCTTTGTAAGAGTTGCCTTGGTCATGGTGTCTCTTCACAGTAATAAAACCCTAAGACACTCCTGAGGTTTAAAGATCTTTAGTAATTTCCTTCAAAACAGAGTCTTGGCCTGCTGGGATTTTGGTGTCCGTAGTCTCTCCATATTCACAAACCTGATAGCTACTTAAAATCCAGACTTGGAAGAGTTCACGAGGATATCTTGTTCACAGCACTGATTTCTCAGATGAACAAACCAAGGCCCAGAGAAGGCAGAAAGCTAGAACCCACTTTCAAGCTAAGCGAAGACTCCAGCACAATGGGGAAAGCAGACCTCCCAAACACAAGCCAGGTCCCTTCCTTCTGGACCAGGAGCTCATCTTTGAACAGTGAACTACCCTACAAAAATACTGTTTAGCACTTCACCTCCAGCGGCTAAGGATAGAGGAGTAAAGGTGTGTGATACAGAGTGCAGCGTTGGAAGTGATCAGTACAGACAAGGTCATGAATGACGCATGTCTGGATTAAGCTATACACAAGATGCCAAAGCAGACTGGATGGATTTGGAGGCATTTCCATTGAATTCTTTTCTCTGAATTCCAAGAAATCAGTCACTGAACCAGAAACCCACTCTGCGGTCACCTGATAAAATGGTGGAATGAACAGTTTGAGATGAAAAACTGGGGTCATCTTACAGAACTCCATCCAGCATGAATTATGAACCAGTGGTGGCTTTCTTCCTGTTAAAATGACTAATCTGTTCCAGCCACTCACTAGGCAGTTTGCATCACCATCATCTTGACATAAAACCATCTAAGAGAAAATACACATATCCGAGGATTATTTCAAAAATTCTCTGAGAGACAATGTATAAATGTGAAAGCAACTTCCTTATAGATGATGAACAGTTGAATATGGAAAAGTTCCAATGTGCATTTGCTTTCCTAAGCTGAACACGGTAGGAGGCTCTGCAGGTGATGCTCCTTCTGAGAGTCTGCGTTTTTATTTAAGTGGACTTTTAAAATGTAGTGTGCTGATGAAAGTGCCACTCACCATTAATCAGCAAGTAAAAATTTAGCAGGTAAGAACAAACCTTGGAGTTGGTCTATTCTGGCAGAAGGGCATTTGCCTCTAATATGATCTTGGATATTAAATCAGTGGATTAGTCTTGCTCCAGATGAGCCAAGAGGCTTTTTATAATTCTCTTCTCTCCAAAAGTAAACCACAGTCAAAACTAGGTCACAGATGCAGTTTGAAAATAATGACTAACATCTGCATAGCCCAGTTATGGCTTCAAGACTGTATTCGCATCCATTATCTCATTGAATGTACATGCACACAGGCACACAAACACACACACACACACACACACACACACACACATTTGAGGCAGATATTTCTAAATTAGTGTTCAAAGGGTATGCAATGAGTCAATGACAAAAAGTAGTCCCTGACTTTCACCCCACCCTCGGCACATCAACCAAGCCATCAACCAAAATTGCTGTCACAGAACGCCTATAAGTTACCTGGAGCCCAAGTGGCCAAGATCTACAAATGGCTACATTTTTTTGTCAGTTTGTGGGAGGAAGGCTGAGAGAAAGGACATTCTGGGCAACATGGAACATGTTCATTTGATATACAGCTATTCTGACTTCTAATACTTTTTCTTGTTTCCTAAAGAAACCTAAAGTTCAGATACCAGCCATTAAATAAGTGAAAGATAAGTTCTGTCTAACACAGTACCCATTTGGTTGTGATTTTTGACAGTGTTCACTTTTGAAAGAATAAAGTTAAAAGCAGGCAAGATTTTTCTTGTTCTCCAGAAAGACATATTCTTGAGGTTTGCCCATGATCTACTATACCACCAACACGCAGCGGATCTGCAAGTTTATGTTGAACGCTGGCAAGGTCTTTCTTCACACATTCGCTGATATTTCCTTTCTTTGAGATGGTAACTCCAGCTCGGAAATGAGATGTCAACGAGGAATTTTCAGCAATTTTTTTGTACATATCTGAGCTTAAGTGTTGGAACCCAGACAGAAAATTCAGGATTAGAAAAGAGAGCCTTGCCAGGCTAAATTCTTCAGAATCCTCATGGCGGCAGGAGGGGAGGTTAAAAATGATGCTGAAGGGGAGGCCCCTGGGTCCCACAGCTCCTCTCAGTGGAAGATGGCCAACTTCAGAATGACTGATTCCAGACAGACTCTCAAGGCAAACTTTCAGTTAGGGGAGTCTGAAGCCTACATTGGAGAAGAAAGTGTGGGGAGGAACCTTTGTTGGATTCTAAAGCTGACTTTCATTTCCAAGAAAGTGTGGGGAGGAACCTTTGTTGGATTCTAAAGCTGACTTTCATTTCCAAGAAACTCTACAGTTAAGAGCACAGTGTAATTTTTTTATTATGAAGAGAGGAAGATGCACATCCTAAAAGGAAACATATTTTACATATAATCCTCAGAAGTAAAAACTCCTTAGACTATCACAGAAGTAAACGTGAGATGGTACAATTTCACATTTTAAAAACATAAGACAGGGGGATCTGGGAGTATAGCGTAGTGGAAGCACACTTGCATGGCACTTTCAGAACTCTTAGTTTGTTCATTAGCAGCAGCAACAACAACAATAACAGCATACACACACACACACACACACACACACACACACACACACACAAAATAAGCATCACAAATGTGGTGGCCGAAATAATGCAAACTTATTTTATTTATAGTTCTGGAGACAGAAATCCGAGGTCTGTGTGTTGCTTGGCAGGTTTCTCCTGGAGTTTTTCTTCTTGCTTTGCAGAACGCATCTCTCCCTGATCCTTCACCTGATCCTTCTTCCATGTTCCATGTGTCTGAGCCATAAGCTCTCTTCATTCATTTTGACAGTAAAGGGACTTGAACCTAAGGTCTTTCTTATGTTAGGCAAACAGCCTGCAGCTGAGCTACATTCTCCTCCCCTTCTTCTTACAAAGTTATAAATTAGAGTAGACTCATATGTCTGGGTTTTGCAAAATACTTGTATGAATAACCATTATCTACAAATATGTCATGTTCTGAGGTACTGTAGTTTAGGGATACAAATTTAGAGAGATATGATTCAACTTGTCACATCCTTCTGGCTCCTCAGAATCAAGCCGTTCATGAATATACAACATGGTCACTCATCCCAATATCCCACAAAATCTTCACTCACTCCATCAACCCAAAAATGCCATCTAGATCAGGCATGTGAACAATTCAAGGTATGATTCACCCTGAGGCAGAGCTTCTCTCTCTGTGGACTGGCCAAACAAGAAGAGTTCTCTGCCTTTGAAATACAACATTAAGAAAAACACTGGTCAGTCATTTCTATTCCAAAAAGAGAAAACTCAGAAAGAAAAAAGGATTAATGGATCACAAGCAAGACTGAAGACTCAGTGGCCCTGTTTCATGGATGGGTGGATAGATAGATAGATAGACAGACAGACAGACGGACGGACGGACGGACGGACGGACGGATGGACGGATGGGAACAGAGCTGGAAAGATTGCTCAGAAGTTGACATTTCTACTATCACAGACCCATGTTCAGTTCTCAACACCCACAGTAAGAACCTCACAACCACGTGTAACTCCAGTTCCAGGAAATTCAGTGCCCTTTTCTGGCCTCCATAAGTTCCTATACACATGTACACATGCCCACACAAAATCATGCATATACATAAATTTTAAAAAGAAAGAATAAATTTATAAAATAAGTAAATTTTATTAGAAATATATATTTTTTTAAGAAATGAAATTTTTTAAGACAAAATAAACTATAATGGAGAACAGTATCCTGATAAAACTTGTGAACATGGAACTAATACCAACATGTAATATGCCAACTAACTTGCTAGGTAATACATTTAATGCCTATGAAATGACATCTAAAATTATAACTATTTTATAGGGACCATATATGTTGAATAGGTCTGAAAAGCTTAGATGTATTATAACTCATTGATGGCAATATTAAAGATCAGGCCATTATTGACTCTTTCAATGAATAAGTACAAAGTCTAAAATTAAGAGAAAATATTTTCTCTTCTGCCTGATACCAAGACACCCTATATGGTCTGGATGTCAACTTAACTTTACTCCATGAAGAAGCTAAACCTTGGCCTTAGACACTGAAGTCCAACAACAGTGAACATGCCTATGCTATAAGCAAAAGGAAATGTCAGAGACTCTTTGGACCGTGATCTCACACCTATCCTCTTAGAAGTGCTGTAGGACTCCAGTAACAGGCAGGTTCTATGAGACTGATAAATGCTATCTCGCTCCCAAGTCTAAAGGCCTCCAAAGCCACCAGCATGAAACAGTGCCCATGACTAGAAAGATTTATTTTGTTTACCCAAGGAGAAAAACTTTACCCTGACCAATGACTTTGCTTTAATCTGGGGGGGAGGGATGGAGAGATAAGAAGACAGTAGTTGAGCAGCTTATATATTGTTTTTTTTTTTTTTTCTAAAACCAGAAGGAACTGAGTAGGGTCTTGAAGCACAAGCGTTCATACAACAAACTGTTCCATTTTGCTGGGCTCTTCCTTTACGGTCTCTTGTAAAGTCAACCTCCCAGGACTCCAGCATGGACTTTTCTCTGCATCCCTGTGGGGACTTCCAACAATCCAGAAACTAGAGAAGTAAGCTAAACAGCAGAGCGCTGAAAATAGCAAGGCAGATTCAGATCCAAAGGCAGAATAGTGATGGAAAATTAAGAAAACAGAGAGCATTGGCCCACCGGGAAACAGAGAAAGGGAGAGAGAGGAGCAGTGCCTTCATCAACAATATAAGGATATGAAGAGCTCAAGACCAAGGCCTCAACCCATCCAGTCTTCATGAAAAGTTATCTCTATTATAAGAATGGATTGAGAATTTGCAAATGATATGTTAAGTGACCCCAAAATTTCCACCAGAGAACTCTTAAACCTGATAAAACAAAACAAAACAAAACAAAAAACTTCAGCAAAGTGGCTGTATATAAAATTAACTCAAATAAATCAGTAGCCTTCCTCTATTCAAAGGATAAACAGGATGAGAAAGAAATTAGAAAAATGGGCTTCTGGTCTGTCTGGGCCTGTGCCCTGACCAGACATTGGGCACAAACTCCCCAGCCAGTCCCACAACACCCAGAGGCAGCCCCACTCCCAGGAGCTCTAACTCACCCAGGGTCAGAGGTGAGGAGGACACAACTGTTCCAACACCTGGAGTATCTGGGACCAGCTGGACCCAGGCACGCAGGAACTACATCAGCCCAATGGCACTGGTTCCTTCTGGTCTGTTGGGCTGGTGCCCTAAGCAGACATTGGGTCTAAATTTTGCAACCAGAGGTGGCTCCCATTCCCAGGCACTCTGATATGCCCAGGATCAGAAAATCAGAGGTGAGGAGGACACATCTGTCCCAACACTGAGAGTAATTGGGATGTGTGGGACCCAGGAACACAAGAACTCCACCAGCCCAGTGGCTCAGGTTGCTTCTGGTCTGTCTGAGCTGGTGCCCTGAGCAGACCTTGGGCACAAACTTCAGCCAGTCCCAAAGCTGCACTCCCTGGCGCTCTAACAAGCCCAGGATCATAGGATCCCAGAATCACAGGATCACAGAGAGAGCTTGACTCTGAGGAGTTCTGACACAACCAGGATCACAGGAAGGACGGGCTCCAGTCAGATTTAGCAAGGGCAGGTAGCACTAGAAATAACTAGTGCTACACTAGTTATTCCGGGGGGCAAGCATAAGAAAATAAACAACACAAATCAAGGTTACTTGGCATCATCAGAACCCAGTTCTCATACCATAGCAAGTCCTGGACACACCATCACACAGGAAAAGCAAGATTCAGATCTAAAAGTACTTCTCATGATGATGATACAGGATTTTAAGAAAGACATAAGAATTAACTTGGGAGGTGGCTTGTAAGAGAACAACAAAGAGTGAGACTGAATGCTTTACTTGATGTTTATAATTATTGTATCGATTTTGGAGAAGAGGGCTTTATAAGTTACTCTTTCTCTGAGATGAATGCTTTTCTAAATTATCACAGCCAGATCCATGCAGTGGCCAATAACCAAGACAAGCTGGAATTTGAGGATGGATCCGTCCTGAAACAGTTTCTGTCTGAAACGGAGAAGCTGTCCCCTAAAGATAGAGCCAAATGTTTCGAGAAAAACGAGGCCATTCAGGCAGCCCATGACTCCGTGGCCCAGGAGGGCCAGTGTCGGGTAGATGACAAAGTGAATTTCCATTTTATTCTGCTCAACAACGTGGATGGCCACCTGTACGAGCTCGATGGGCAAATGCCCTTTCCAGTGAACCATGGCACCAGCTCAGAGGACTCTCTGCTGCAGGATGCTGCCAAGGTCTGCAGAGAATTCACTGAGCGTGAACAGGGAGAGGTCTGCTTCTCTGCGGTGGCTCTCTGCAAAGCAGCCTAAGTCTGGGGAGAGAGAAACAGCCACTCCCCCTCCCCTGGGCAGGTGCACGCAGCCTGCCCTTGGTTTGCAGCTTTAGCACTTAGAACCACAGCTGTCTTCTTTCTTGCATTCTACAGCCCCATCCCCTCCACCCCACCCAGGCCACCAGGGAGCTCTGTCACACCCACACCAGGCCACGCACTTCCCCTCCTGTGTCTCGTACCTTGCTCTCTACGGTCTCTTTGGTTTCTGTTTGTAAGTTGTGGCCTTGGATATGGTTTGTCTAGTCCTTAAGAGGAAGAATAAAACTATTCTGCTGGTGAGAGTAAAAAAAAAAAAAAAAAAAAAATTATCACACCAACGAACCAGATTCTTACCCTCACCTAATATCTGTGCCACCCTCCAAGCAGAACCATTGTTCATTGAAACAGTTGGTGAATGACTTTATGGATAGACTGTCTTAATACATACACCATTTCATAAATGAATATAACCTGTTCTCTGTGGGCTGAGAATAAAGACACCCACTCAAGTCAAATAGCTTTGACCATAGCAGGAAGCCTGTATCCAAAAATCATGCCTACGATTCATTCCTTGGTGCAGCAGAACTGTCAACTCTCAGCTTAGCTACGATGGAGGTAAAATCCTTTGGTGATGTGAGGGTCACTGAAGTTCAGCCTTATTACAATGAACTCCAATGTCTAAAAATTGTTCTTACTTTGGGCTTGTTCCACAGTAAGAGCCAAGATTTTAAGCTCTACTAAATACAAAACAAACAAAAAACAAACAAAAAGACTTTATATATTTATGTTCATTTAAAAAATCCTAGTAGTTATGTATTATTTTTAAATATACAGTTAATATGTTTGGAGTTATTTAAAACTTATATTGAGAAAAACATATGTATTTTCATATTGCTGTAGACAAGCATCTACATAAGACTGTTCAATTGATTGTTGTTTAATATCAAACAACTTTTATAATACTCATTTTATTGTTATAATATTTTATAAAATTTAAAGAATATGACAAAAAAGGTATTGTAGGTATTGAAGGGGGTCTCTGAGAGGAGTTGGGGTACACGAGTGTGATTTAATTCTATTTACTTAAAATATGTTTTTAAATGTTAACAAATTCAGCTAAACTCACGTATCTTTTCTCATCATAATTCAATAAAACTTAAATCAATAAAAAATAATAAAATAAAACTGTGGGCTAAATAAATTTATTTTTTTAAAAAAAGAAAGAAATTAATGAAATGACACCCTTCACAAATAATATTACATACTTGGTGTGACTCTAACCAAGCAAATGAAATATCTGTATGACAAGAACATCAAATATCTGAAGAAAGAAATCGAAGAAGATCCCAGACAATGGAAAGATCTCCCATGCTCATGGATTGGCATATAGTAAAACTGGCCTTCTTGCTGAAAGCAATCTACAGATTCAATGCAATCCCCATCAAAATTCCAACTCAATTCTTAATAGAGTTAGAAATACCAATCTGCAAATTCATTTAGAATAACCAAAATCCCAGAATAGCAAAAACTATTCTCAATAATAAAAGAACTTCTGGGGGAATCATCATCCCTGACCTCAAGCTGTATTACAGACCACTAGTGATAAAAACTGTATGGTTAATGGTACAGTAACAGGCTGGAAGATCAATGGAATAGAACTGAAGATCCAGAAATGAACCCACACACCTATGGTCACTTGATCTTTGATAAAGGAGCTAAAACCATCCAGTGGGAAAAAAAGATAACATTTTCAACAAATGGTGCTGGTTCAACTGGAGGTCAGCATGTAGAAGAATGCAAATTAATCCATTCTTATTTTCTTGTACAAATTTCATGTCCAAGTGGATAAAGGACCTCCATATAAAACTAGATACACTGAAACTAATAGAGGAGAAAGTGGGGAAGAGCCTCGAACACATGGGCACAGGGGAAATTTTCCTGAAGAGAATTCCAATGGCTTATGCTCTAAGATCAAGAATCAACAAATGGGACCTCTGTAAGGCAAAGGACACTGTCAATAGGACAAAATGGCCACCAACAGATTGGGAAAAGATCTTTACTAATCCTACATCCAATAGAAGGCTAATATCTAATATATACAAAAAAAATCAAGAAGTTAGACTCCAGAGAATCAAATAACCCTATTAAAAATGGGATACAGAGATAAACAGAATTTTCAATCAAGGAACATCAAATGGCCAAGAAGTACCTAGAGAAATGTTTAACATCTTTAGTCATCAGGGAAATGCAAATCAAAACAACCCTGAGATTCCACCTCACACCAGTCAGAATGGCTAAGATCAAAACTCAGGTGACAGCAGATGCTAGCAAGGATGTAGAGAAAAAGGAACACTTCTCCATTGTTGGTGGAATTGCAAGCTGGTACAAGCACTCTGAAAATCAGTCTGGTGGTTCCTCAGAAAATTGGACACAGTATTACGTGAGTATTACACTATGCCACTCCTAGGCATATACCCAAAGCATTCTCCAACATATAACAAGGACACATGCTCCACTATGTTCATAGCACCTTATTTATCATAGCCAGAAGCTGGAAAGAATCCAGATGTCCTTCAACACCTCTATTGGTGGATGGATACAGAAAATGTGGTACATTTGCAAATGGAATACTACTCAGCTATTAAAAACAGTGACTTCACGAAATTCTTAGGCAAATGGATGGACCTAGAAAATATCATCCTGAGTGAGGTAACCCAATCTCAAAAGAACACACATGGTATGTACTCTCTGATAAGTGGATATTAGCCCAAAAGCTCCAAATAACCAGGATACAATTCACAGAGCACATGAAGCTCAAGAAGAAGGAACACCAAAGTGTGGGGGCTTCAGTCCTTCTTAGAAGGGGTAAGAAAATATTCATGGGAGCAAATACGGAGACAAAATGTGGAACAGAGACTGAAGGAAAGGCCATCCAGAGACTGCCACCTGGGGATCCATCCCATATACAGTCACCAAACTCAAACACTATTGTGGATGCCAAGAAATGCTTGCTGAAAGGAGTCTGATATAGCTGTCTCCTGAGAGGCTCTGCCAGAGCCTGACAAATACAGAGGTGGATGCTCACAGCCAACCATTGCACTGAGCACAGGATCCCCAGAGAAAGAGTTATAGGAAGGACTGAAGGAGCTGAAGGAGTTTGCAACCCCATAGGAAGAACAACAATATCAATCAACCAGACCCCCCAGAGCTCCCAGGGACTAAATCATCAACCAAGGGACCCATAGCTCCAGCTGCATATATAGCAGAGGATGACCTTGTTGGGCATCAATGGGAGGAGAGGCCCTTGGTCCTGTAAAGGCTCGAGGGTCTAATGTAGGGGAATTCAAGGGCAGGGAGGCAGGAGTGAGTGGGTGGGTGGGTGGGGGAAAACTCTCATAGAAACAGGGGGATGGGATAGGGAGTTCTGGGGGATAACATTTGAAATGTAAATAAAGAAAATATCCAATAAAAATATAATAGATGGAAATTTTAAAAAAGAATAGATGGAGAAGCCATGATGGCCCAATGCTATGGTATCCTTAGATTATATAACTATCTAATCAAGATCTCGATAGATTTCCATTTTCAGATGTAACTTACTTTCCTGTGGAACACACCCACAGAAGCAAAAATGCATCTTGGCCAGCTAAAGTGTTTTATCTAGTGCAAGAGTATATCTCCCTCATTTAATATACTAGCAGTGCATGTTGGTCTTCTGAGTGTGGTTCATATGGGTCTGCCATTATAGGTAGAGGTCAGTTAGTGAGTTAATTCTGTAACAAGGTGAATTCAGACCTGGCACAGTGGAAAACCCTCAGTACCAACCATGTTGAAAAACATCTCAGTAAACTGTTAGCAGAGAATGCTGCTTGGATCTATCATGTATAATCCTATAGGAAAATCTCAAGCTTTTCACATTTTTTGTAGGTATTTCTCATCATATTTCTTTATTTAGAAAACTTCACTCAATCTTCAAAATTAAATAAAATACTACTGTGGTCATCTCCAGAATTAAGCCTTTCTAATTAGAATTACATATCTTTATATCATTTCTTCATTCTTTTTTGGAGCTACAGCACCCATACCTGTCTCTGAGGCTGCATCAAAAGAAGTGATAAATCTTATTTCTAGTCTACATCACCTTGACTACAGCATATGTTCAATAAACATTGGAAAGTAAGTGGGATAGTGTAAACCTAGTGATTTGTTCTAATTCATTGCCATCAATCTTTTAAATCTCTTTAAAGCAACACCGAAGAGAGAGAGAGTTCAATGTTCTGTAATAAGCACCTAGACTTTGCCAAAATACATAACAGGTCAAGTAGGAAGGAAACAGAACTTAATGATGAGCATAAATTTTGTAATTAGAAAAGTTTGGACCCTTTGGTGTTACATTAGAATCTGTTAGATTCTCTGAATCTGCATTCCTGTCATTGTAAAATAAGGAAATAGTTACCATAAATTAAATTTAAAATGATACCTATAAAGTAGATAATAAAGGCCATGAACACAGGAACCCAACAGCAAGAGCTCGATAACGTTTGTCTTCCTTGCAACTCTATGAGTATATTTCCTTGGAAGGTAAAATCAGGGTACCTGCTACATCTTCAAGAATATGACCTCCCCAAATGCTTGAAGAATATTTATTATTTTGCCAAATTTCTAACTGTGAGAAGCCTAGGAGAAATTGGTAGACAGCTCATCAATAAAAGCAGCATTTTTAACCAAGGTTTAAAAGTCCAAAGATGCCAGAGTGCCAAAGCTCAGCAGGCTTCCCCAAAAGTTGAGATAAAGTAGTATGAACGCCAAGAAAAATGCCTGTAGACTTGTTGCTGAGGTGGGCATAAAGGAAGAGACCATTAATCATTGTCTACATTGCAGGTGTGGTGTTTGGGGACCACGGCAATGGAAAAGACATAGGATTAAAGGATCATTGAACCTTCTGGGCCATAAGAGACATTTACATCATCTTGGTGAGGGATGAACAATAAGAAAACGGGTTATTGTTGTTCTAGACACATTTGGAGATGGGGAGGAGCACGCAGTAAAAACAAGGAAAACGTCCAAAGCCATTTCCTCCCATAGTATATTTTGTAACATCCAAGCTAGCCAGGTTGGACAAACGGCCATGGGTCTGGGACAGAGAGGGACTCCCCCCTCCACCTCTTGAATGAATGGTTCAAGATGTATCTTCATAGCAGCAAATTAAAATGAAGATTAATGTGAAGGGGGAGACACACCCAAATCTCCCCTGACAGAACCATGGCGCAGATCATGGGGACAGACTGGAAGCTGGGTTGGCAGGCAGCTCTGAGGGCTGTCAGAGCATCAGTGGAAAAATTTCACCTCCCCTAGGCCAGGACACTTGGAGAAAGATGCACATTTCCTAGAATAGAGTCAAAGTCTCCCTCAGTCCAAGGCCATGGACATCTCTGTCCAACTTTGCTTCTGTTCACACACAAGGAAATGAGGGTGCTGAAGCTGTTTGACCAGGGATCAAATGAACACGGTCCAAGGGAAAGTCTGGGCCAAGAGAGTTCTTTTAAAGTCTCACAACGGAGTTTCAAGTTTCCATGCTGATTTAGTGCATGTTCTCAAAGAGAAGAGGCATGAGGATAGCAGGGCTAGAGAGCTAGAGACAAGGGGTTGCTGAGGATCACCTAAGAGAACAGTCTGAAGTCACAGGACACTGGCTTTACATCCAGTTGCATCAATAATAGCTTTCACCTTCCTGAGGTTCTGTAAAAATAAATGAGCCCCGTGTTGTTTCTCACAGTCTGCTGCTGTGAAGTTGAAATGAGATAGTACTCGCAAAGGTGCCCAGCCCAGCTTGGGCACAGAGATGCTCCCAATGCCCTTCTCCTTCCTGTTCAGATAACCTTTTTAGAATTTCTGAATGTATTCACACTGAGAAGTTCTGAGGGGAAGGGCATCCTCAATTAGAGTTTACAGCGAATACGAAACATATGGGAGGAGGATATTGATCCCAAGCTGCCAGAATTATTTTTATGGAAAGAAAAATTGAGACTAGAGATCCACACTGCGCTCTTCAGCTGCAGGTGTGCCTATGGAGTCCTTGAAGCTATTAAGTCGGTACATTCATTATGATACAAATAGATCTCAGGAGCGACTTCGTTGGGTGGGAGCTGAGAGTGGCGCCATCCCTGGTGGCATCGCTCCACTGGGGATGTAGCAACACATTTGAAAATGTCAGATGGAAGAGAGGAAGTTTTCACTCTGGGTTGGGAACACCTGGAGTGAGAAAATCTAACAGAAAGGTGATGGCAGAGAAGGAAGAGAATCATTCTCACTCCTTCCGTGCAACATATTCAAGCACTGCTGAGCCAAACAATGCATCTTCCTGCTAATATATTTGCCTGACGGGTGTTATTAAATGGCCCTTCATGGGAATATATGGTGCTATATATTTCAGCCATGCACTGAAATGGGCAGTTGCTTGGGAAGGTACAGGGGAAGAGATTTGCATTCCCATAAAATTGCACACTTTCATCTACTTAGAGACAGGTGGGTCAGGGAACATTGAAATCAGGATGTCCATGTCCTATGGGAGCTAAAGAGTCAGCAGAGGCTCAGGGAGTTGATTATATTATCACTAGGTACCTGTTACAGTGTTTGGTACATAGAGACCTTAAATCACTTGAACTTCACAGCATCTTTGTATGGTCAGAATGGCCATCTTGTTTTAGAATTGGGGAAACTGAGACCAGTGAAATAAAGCAACTATGATGGGCTCAGTGATGGGCTGGATCAGAGCATGAATTTGCCTGCCTCAGAAACCTAGCCTGTTCCACTGTGTCATGGTCTCTGCCCAGGAGCTCAGCTAGGCTCTTTCTTTATTCCACAATTTAGTCTCCTGCCCAAGAAAACAAGATCTGCTACCTTGAATCCAATATCTTTTGATGCCCATGTCCAAGAGCTCTTGTCACTGAAGATATATAGGGGAATTCCACTGAGGTTTAGCAAAGCTATATTCTACATCACCTTCAGCTCTGAGAAAGCTGTTCCAGGCAACAGGTCACCTTGCTACAGGCAAGGCTGGGATCCCTGTCTTGATTCTTCTGGAAAGACCTAGGACTCCACTTCTAGGAACTTCATTTACTGTCATGAAAAAATAAGATTGGACTTGACCATCCAGTCTATGGTTACAAATGTCCCTGAGAGCCCACATATTCCAACACTTTCATCTGTAAGAGGTGAGGTAGTCTGGCAAAAGGTGTGGCCAGTACAAGCCAAAGGCAAATAAAACATATACTCCCAATGTAGAGGTGTAACCGCTCTGCCTTTGCCTCCAGAAAATGGAGTCAAGAGAATGAGAGTGTGAGTCCTAGCAGGGTCTTTTCTGCCTTGTCTACTCAGTATTTTCTCATACCTGGAACCTTGACTAAATAAAGTCTCCAAAATAAATACCCTGGGATCTACTAATAAATGCTATTTGTAACAATGTATTACTTTATGTGACAAAAGATGGATTTAAATTTAGGATTCTAAAAGGAAGGAAATGGGTTTTGGTTATCATGCTGGACCCTGAATGCTCGACACTAAATGTGCATGCTGGTGTGCATACATGAGTGTATATTGTGTATGAAAGTCAGAGGTCACACTCATGGCTTTCTCTGGTCACTCTCCAGTGATCAAGTAGCTAAGATACAGATATCTTCCTTAGTTACTCTCCAACTTATTTCATGAGACCAGGTCTCTCATGGAATCTAGGCCTTACCAATTTGGTAAGACTGTCTGGTCAAGTTCCAAGGATCCTCTGATTCTCCAGTGCTGGAATTTCAAGAGCTCATGACTCTATCCACATTTCCAAATGTGTGTTGAGTAGCCAAACTAGGTCCCAATCTTGCAGATCCAGCACTTTACCACCTAGCTTTCTCCCCAGTGCCTAGAAACTGAGAAGACTTTGAGATATAAAAGAAGGAAATGAAGAAAATACAGTGGGAGATGCTAGAGTCAAGGGGACTCAAGCTAAGGAATATTTGGGGCCACCAGCAGCATAGAAGGCAACAGGAGTAGATTCTCCCTCAGAGCCATAGGGGGATAGGAGAAAACAAGCATACCCATAGCTGGACTGTGGACTGTGGATATGGTTGTGGGGGTGAAACTAGCCTCAGACTCTGGCCCTGCAAACTGTGAGACACATAGTCCATTGTTCTATGCCACCAAGAGTAATCCCCAGTGCTAATGCCTGGCTCCCTCCCTGCCCCCTCTCTCTTCCCCTGGTTAAAGCCCTTGGGTCCACCCTGTAGCCTCCTTTATCCACTCCTTAACCTTCACCCTCAGCTTTTGCAGCTTCTGCCTTCTCTGTTCCCCTTCCAATTACCCCTCTCAGCCCTTCCATTCCCCAAGCCCCTTTCCTTAAGCTGTTCCGGAGGGCACCCCTCCCATCTACATGACAGAACAATGGGTTGAGAGCCTCCTCCCACTGGCAGCATCACCAATCTTCATTAGGTCTATAATGATCATTAATGTGCTGGAACCACAATGTACTGGGTGCCAGCCTCATTAGCGGCAGTGTGATGAATAAGGTCCAGCTGTCCTTCTCATCACCGTGGCCTCCTGGATTTTATGAATGAAAGAAAGCATCAAAGACCTGATGTTGGGAGAGCCCCATGCCTGGCTGGAGTCTGCAGCATCTTCATTAAAGCTCTTTAGCAAAGGTCTCTATGTCCAACCAAACCTGGCCAGGGGAAGCTAGGCATATGCCAGGTAAAATACAGGCTGCACAGTCAATTCTGAATTCTAGTAAACAACAAGAAGTATGTCCCTTATGAAATATACAGTGCATGCATATACTAACAATGCATGCATTCATTACCTGAAATTCAAATTTCAGATACATTTGGGCACAAGCATTTTTATTTGCTATGGCTGATAAGCCTTGCTTCCAATTTTGTTATTGTCCTTCAAACTGTCCAGGCCACCTGGAGCTATGCTTGGATGGTACCCAAGAGACAGCAGTGTTTGGATATTTGTCAGATGGGCTCTCAGCCAGGTGGGCTCATGAGGCAGAACAGAGGAAGAGAGGAAGAACTGAGGTACTGAAGTTGCTGCCAAGAGAGCCAGGGCACAGTGGTAGGTGGCTCTCTACCTTAAGGCCATCTTGTCTCCACCCATTGCTGCCGATGTGGAGTGGAGTACGGAGAAAACAGAGTCCATCCTAAAGGGGACTCTGAGAATACTGCTTCCACTCTACATCTTCATGTATTTATTTTATGTGTGTTTACTCTTCAGACATTCATGTGCATGTGGTGGTTTGTATACACGTGGCCCAGGGAGTGGCACTATTAGCAGGTGTGGCTATGTTGGAGTAGGTGTGTCACTATGGGCACAGGATAAGACCCTCACCCTAACTGCCTGGATGTCAGTATTCTGCTAGAAGATGAAGATGTAGAATTCTCAGCTCCTCCTGCACCATGCCTGCCTGGATGTTGCCATGTTCCTGCCTTGATGATAATAGACTGAACATCTGATCATGTAAGTCAGCCCCAATTAAATGTTGTCCTTATAAGAGTTGCCTTGGTCATGGTGTCTGCTCACAGCAGGAAAACCCTAAGACAGTGCACCTGGTACCCTCATCAGATCAGATCCCCCAGGAATTGGGGCTACAGATGGTTGTGAGCCACCATGTGGGTGCTGGGAACTGAACCCAGGTCCTTGGCAAGAACTACAAGTGCCTTTAGCCAGTCACTCTAGCATCTCTCTAGCCCCTCCCACAGAAGTTTCAACTCTAATTAGATGGACTCCTCCTTGCTCCATAACTCAACTTTCTGTACTTCTTCCTCTGTCTCTGGACTAGCTGCTGTTCCAAGTTCTCCCTTCCTTGTGCTTTCTCCTGTGCCTAATGGCATTTCTGCAACTCTCACTTTCTAACTCTTCCCCCATGGACCACACCCTCAACCCAACCTTCTCTGTTTCTGGGGCTTTGGTATGAGGCCATTCACTGGAACATAGTCAACCTCCCTGGGCAAAAGCCACTGACGAAATCAACTCTCATGCCCTGAAACATCCATCAACTGCCAGTATAACCTCAGCTAAAAACAGGGCCTCTTGTGTCCTTCCCCTTCCCTACTGGAATGGTGACTGGAATGTTGTCTAGGTCTTCTGCAGGCAACCATCTCCCTTCCCATGATGTTCCCTGAGTTTTGCAGGGAAAGAGTATGATAGAGTTATCCCATCTATGGCCAAGTAGAACATGGTTCTCTCACTAACATCAACTGTCCCCTTCCCTGCCCCAAGAAGACACTCACTAACAATGCATTTAGAGACCTTTCAGGTCTGTGTGTCACCCAATCACCTATCTGCCCACATCAACACCTTGTCCTATAGTTCTATGGGTGATGTGTTGTTTGGGGGAAGTAGCCTCAGTAAATTCTGTCTTCCTGCTCCTTGGTGGAACCTGTAACCAAAAGTTTTGGCTAAGCCTTCATTAACAAAATGAGCTTGGCCTGTTCAAGAGTGACCTAGAGGACTATGCCAGGTATTTCTCAACAATTAAGACTTGATGGCTTTGACCTGCCTGGATAAACCCCATGCCAGCTAGGTGGAGCCCCAGCTCTGGCTCAGGAAACCATGTCACCTCTGCCTGGGGACAGTAATTTCATAACTGGCCAAGATTCAACAGCTGACAATAGACAAGTAAGGTTGGGTTTCAAAGTTGGACATCCAACCCAAAGCGGATACTTTTATCTGCTGTGCACACAGAACTCTTGGTAACACTAACTATGCACAAAGCAGGGGAAGGAAGAGGAATCTATATTCTGTTTCTTTTCTCAGCCTCTTAACAGACCACTCCCTTACTGCTGATGTTCTAAAATTCTACAGGCTTCAACTTGCTTCTATGGTCGCACCTCCAGCACCTTTGCCTTTATGCCTATCTCACACCCCGAATCTTTGTAGCTTGAACAGAAAAGGTTGGTTGGTTACCCACATAAACATTTTCAATTTCATATTGTCTTACTCTCTAGGCATCCAAGCTCCTTGGGCATCCAGGCTCTTTCCATCTCATGGTTCCAACCTCCTGTAAGTGCCTGGGATTCTCTGTTCAAAGAATCTATGGAGAAAGGATGATATATGCAGGGTTTTTAGGAGCAAAGGCTGAGAATTGGATATGTCATAAATGCGGTGGTTTCCTGCCCAGATCTCCTGCCAACATGGCAGCCCTGCTCCCAGGTACTGAGAGTGTTGCTGGCAGACTATCTCCAGAAGGCTTCCCCTTTCTGGAGTCTCCAAATGGCTGAAGCCCAGCAGCTCATTCTCATAGCTATATAGACCTGCTTTTTGCCCTGAAAGGATGGGCACTAGGGAAGAGGCAGTGCCAAGTAGTCCTATGTTCTTCAGAGTCTCATAACTCAGCATCTCTCTCTGCCTTCCTGTCTTGTCCTTGTCTCTACAGTCAATCTGAAACCCAACAGCACTCCTGCATCAGCTTCCTACAAGCTGATCTCCTTCCCAGTAAACAACTACTCCTGCACAAATCACTTTCCCTCATGTGGCCCTGGCTCATGCTGAAGCCACCAGCTATGAAGAACTAAAAAGGAACTCAGACCCATGAAAAGGAGGAACCACAGTGCCAAGTATCCCTGGGAGCACCTGCATCCCTCTTCACACAACTCCTCAACCTAGCAGGAGCCTCCATCATCAATGCAAATGTTAGCAGGAAATGCACAGGATTTGAACCTGAGAACAGTATTCCAAATTCTGGGCTTAAAGTAAAAGGTGGGATTTTGAGCTCAGCCACTTTCTAGAATCAATAAAATATTCTTTTTTGGACTAGTGAGATGGCTCAGTAGGTAAAGCACTTTCCAGGCACACATGAAGACAAGAGTTTGAATCCCTAGTACCCAAATGCTAGATGTGGGTAGAGGTCTGCATGTTATCCCAGCATGAGAGCTAGAGTCTCCACATCCCCCAACAATCTGGCTAGGTAGACTAGCCAAAGTGAAGAGCTCTGGAGTTAAATGAGAAACTCCACCTCAATATATAAAGCAGGAATTGAGAATCGAAACAGATCAAAAGTGACACTTAACATTAATCTCTGAACTATACATACATGCTAGCACATACACACACAAACACAGGTATACACAAATACATATACATACACACACACATGCATGCTAACACATACATATACACATACACATACATACACACATATATACAAACACACATACATATTAATACATATAAATACATAATGCATATATGCACACATACACACATACATGCTAACAGATACACACACACACATACACACACATATATACATATACACAAATATACTCATACACACAAATATACACATACATACTAATACATACATATATGCTAACAGACACATGTGCACATACATACATACTAACACATACATGCATACACATAGACACATATAGACACATACATACATGCTAACACAAATATACATACATACACACATATATGTTAACACATACATACACACATACATACATGATAATACAAACATATATACATATATACACATGCATCCCTTTTTCTCCCATCTCCCATTCACTTCATTCTGACATCTAAAACCTAAGACCAGAAATACCAGAACACATGGAGCAGTTGTGGAGAACAACACAGAGATCTCTCCAAATGAATTACCCCTCTACTTGGCATAGAATAATCCTTCAATTGGTACTTCTTGGATCCAAATCTGACTTCTTAGTTCTGCTTGGTCTGTGGACAACACTGACCTCTTTGACCATAAACTTGAGGGCTGGGGCACTCAGGCACTGTGTCCCATCAAGAGCCATCCAAATGGAAATTAGTGTGCAAGCTGGGGAATTCGATATCATCACTGGTTTACTTTCTCACTACCAATGTTTTCTTTTGGTATTTAACTGCTTGATCTCAGCTCAGGATTCTACAGCCTAAACTGCCCCAGAGTTATGTGGTTTGCATGGAGGAGGATCTGATGTCCGGATCTGGCACATCCTTGACATAGGCCTTTGAAGGCAGGAGTGAGGATGAAGGTTCTTCCTGGATCCCTGCCTTTTGTGGAGAAAGCACCACCCTGTGGGAACAGCCTGGCTAGAAATGACTTAAGGCAGGGGCATGAGATGGCTTTCCATGGGCACTAAAACCAAGCCAATATCAGCCTCCAATATAATCTAAGCAGTGATGATCTCTGGAGATGGAATCCAATCCACACAGCATGCATATAGGCATGCTGGGGTCAGCATGAGCCCTATTTAATGAACATCTGAGGTCTCTAAGCCCAACCTGGCAATACAGGGTAAGAATCAGTGAAGACTAGGTAATTAAAATATCTAATTCTGGAGCCAGCATGCTAGCATTTGAATCCTGGCTCTGTTGCCTCCAAGCTGGATGGTTGTGTTCACAAGGTGGTTAGCTGGCCCTTCCGTGACTTGTGCTAGTCTGAAACAGAAGCCAGAAGAGCATCAATATTAGGCTAATGTGATAGCAATATGACAGAAATCCATGAAATTACAATGTACCTGGCAGTCAACAAGGATGCAATAAAATGAGATACAATGTGGCAGATGCTACTGTTGTTAGAACCATGACCATTAGCACCATCATCATCTTCGCCACTATCATTCTCATCACAAAAGGCACCAGCCTTTGTTTGGTGATGTACCCACTGGAGACTCCATTTCCCCAGATGTTGCTTCTCTGCTAGGCCCTGGACATGAGACCAACACATGGATTCTACCCTAGAACAACCCATGCTCAGTGAGACAAAGATGACTCTCTTGCTCCAGCTAGCTGGATGTGACATGACAGTAAGGTGTGAGACCCACCTCCCCCTAACCCAGTCTGTGTACACATGTTGCCACACTGTTAGCTGAATGAAGACTGTGGTGGCTGATTGAGCCCCACATCCTACATTCAAGGAAGAGTAAGAGTAGATGAACTCTGAATGGGCCTTATGGGGAGGGGAAGCTTGGTGTTGACTGTATATCTATTGATGCAGACTCTGGGTGTCACCTCCTGAGGCCACCATTCAGCCTTTACCTTTCAGTAGCAAAGGAAAATAGACATTCAGGCTTGGAGTGTACAACCAAGGGATATGTACAGCATTGAAACACACATCTCCCAGGTACACATTGTACTTCCATGAAAGCACTTGTTCTCTCAGATTCATGTTCTTACATATAAAATGGATCTACGTCCACCCCTCTCATAACCTATTGTGACAAGTGCATTGAGTGATGCCTGGTTCTGCATTTGTTGGTGTCACTGTATCCCCCCCAACTAGTTCCATACCACAAAGGGTATGAATATTTATCAGAAGATATATAGAGTACAGCGAGAAAAATAAATAAATAGTAAGAATAAAGACACAAGAGGACAAAAAGGCAAGAGAAACATTTGTTCACATACCTGAGCTCCCCACAGCCCTGAGACAGAGGCAAGCTTCTCTGAGTTCTTTTTTGACAAAAGCAAAAAGAGAAATGTTGTCAGCTATAAGATAGATGGTATCACCAGGATGAAGGAAAGATGGCTCAAAAGTGAAGAAAACTTGAGCTAAAATCTCTTAGTATTTACTAAAAAGAAGTCTTCTAGGACATACTTACTACTGTTCAATTTTTATCTTACTCCTCCTTAGTGTTTGTACTAGCTGGTTTTGTGTGTCAACTTGACACAGGCTGGAGTTATCACAGAGAAGGGAGCTTCAGTTGGGGAAGTGCCTCCATGAGATCCAGCTGTGGGGCATTTTCTCAATTAGTGATCAAAGGGGTAGGGCCCCTTGTGGGTGGTGCCATCCCTGGGCTGGAAGTCTTGGGTTCTATAAGAGAGCAGGTTGAGCAAGACAGGGGAGGCAAGCCAGTAAGGAACATCCCTCCATGGTCTCTGCATCAGCTCCTGCTTCCTGACCTGCTTGAGTTCCAGTCCTGACTTCCTTTGGTGATAAACAGCAATATGGAAGTAGGCTGAATAAACCATTTCCTCCCCAACTTGCTTTTTGGTCATGATGTTTATGCAGAAATAGAAAACCTGACTAAGACTTTTTTTTTTTTCCAAAATAAACCTTTGCAAATACAATTACTTGGCAATAATCAGAAAACAAGAATTAAACAACACAGAACAAAATAGAAATATTATCCTGAAATATTTGTTGTTTTTGCATATATACAGAGAGATTCGAAGAAATAACTAGGGTTGAGAGATAGATGTTTTACAGTGTGCTTCATGTCACCTGTCCAGGCTCAGCTGTCATTTCTACAAGTCTTCCAAATGGGTTTCCACACCATTAACTTGGCATCTCACAGAAAAAATCACTGCTATGTGGGGCAGCCCATACTGTCCTTTACTCTATGTGTCAAAAATTCCCTTTGGACGGGCTAATAGGGACTCTCAGAGACTGAAGTATCAATCACAAAGCCTGCATAGGAACCTGCTAGGTCCTCTCCCTGGATGTCATGGTAGTTAGCTTGGTGTTTTTGTGGGACTCCTAACAGTGGAAGTGGGAGTGTCTCTGACTATTTCATCTGCTCTTGAGGCCCTTTTCCTCCTTCCAGGTTGTCTTGTACAGCCTTGATATGAGGATTTGTGTCTGGTCTAACTGAATCTTGTTGATATCCCTGAGAAGCCTGCTCTTTTCTGAAGGGAAACAGAGGAGCAGTCGGTCTGGGTAAGAGGGGAGGTGTGGAGGAACTTGGAGGAGTGAAAAAGGGCAAACTGCAGTTGTGATGTAGTATGTGAGTGAAGAGTAAATAAAATAGTATAATGTAGTCTGCTTTGGAACTAAAATCTGTCTCCCTGGAATTTCCACGAACCAAAACAAATCCATACATTCTAGTATCAATTATTCTCTTTTATTTTAGTATTTTGTTTGAATTATTCAAAGGCTCCATTTTATTAGCAGGGCTCTGGAATAGCCCCTGATTGAGTTAGGATGGGTAACCAAGGCATGATTTCTTGCTATCAACAAAACTGAAGGTCATGTGGTGAAGACACATGAATGTACACATGTACACACATACTCAGCCTTCACATGTATGCATGTACACACACACACACACACACACACACTCACACACACAGTATGTATTTGCTTTAACTCTCTCATACTCAGGACAATGACAAAGGAAGGGTTAGCCCTATAGACTTGAGCTTCATGTTCCCAGAGCTCTTTCATCAGTGACACTAAAAATTGTTAACCCTAAGTTTGTGCAGAGATTAGCCCTGGATAGCACTACATTCCTCTATCCAGATTTCTAATCATCTTCAAATCATGTGCCAGCTTAAACTTGTTCCTTTATGATCAGTCTAATCACTTCCAGCTTGTTCGAGTTTAGCTTCTGTTACTGTGATGAAACATTGACCAAAAGCAGCTTGTGGAGGAAAGAGTTTATTTGGCTTACAGATTGCAGTTCATCATCACAGGGAGCCAAGGCAGGAACCAAAGAAGAAACCATAGAGGAACCCTGATACTGGGTTGCTCCCCATGACTTCATCAGCTTGCTTTCTTACCCCACACAGGACCACATGCTCAAATGCTAAATTTCTATTTCTCAAATGCTAATTACACCAAATGATGGCTATGATCCAAAGCACTCCTAGGTTGATATTTGGAATCATGGGGCATGAGTTCTGCCAGCCCTGCCTCAGGCTCTGTGAGACCCACTTAGCCCCTCTCAGACATTCCTGCTTTGAATCTTGTTAGACTAACTAGAAGGAAAGCAGTGATAAAACACGTAAGAAAATGTAAGGACAAATGGATGTTAGGGAACAGAGGCATGTGGGAATTTGTTCCTTGAAGCTGTAAGGCCGTGTGCTCTAGAGAAAGGTTTTTCAGTGGTGGTCATGAGTGATGTTCAAGGGTAGATGGCATTCCATCACAAGGAACTTTCCCCAGTCCAACAGCCAGGATTTTGCCATAATAACTGATGGGAACCATTTACGCTATGCTGCAAGGGCTCAATGAATAAGCACCTGAGAGCAGCAAATCACATTTGTGGGGAGGAAAGAGGAACAGTCACTGCTGTCCAAGCAGCCCTGACCTCCCTCTCAGACCACAAGACTAAAGTGGTACAATAAGAATGATGGATAGAAGAGGCTAGCCCAGAATGGCCATCAGCTACCAGAGTGAGGTTGTCCTGGTGATAGTGCTGATCTCCAGATGGGTCTCATTCACATGCTCACTGAAGTCTTTGATGACAACTGGAGAGAATGATGCTCCCTGGAACCTAGAAGAGTCAAAGAATTCAGCTTGGCCAATGCCAGGGTACCATGATTAATCTTGTTTTGTATTTGCCTGGAGCCAGTAACTCCAGTCCAAGGGTGAAATGTATCGAATTTTAAGGTGGAAAGTGTTGGATGAATTCCAAGATACTAGCAAAGAGGGGAAAGGAGTAAATGAGAAGAGGTGAGAAGAGGAAGAGGAAAGAAAGAAGCTACTTACTTAGGTTTGGGAACTGTTTTTATTATGCTCTGACCTTACATAGGACATCTTGCAAAGGACAAAACAGACTGAATGAGGGACTGAAGAGATGACTTAGTCAATAAAGCACTTGTCACACAAGCATGGGGACCTGGGTTCCATCCCCAGCATCCTCATAAAAAGCCAGGTATAGTGACATATATTTATAATCCCTGTGCTAAGGAAATGGAGACCCCAGTATCCTTGGAGTTCATTGGCCAATCAGCCCAGCCAGTCAGTGGACTCCAGGCTCAGTTGAGATGAAAAACCCTATCTCAAAAGAGAGTGGTTGGGGAAGACTCAACATCAGTCTCTGGCCTTCATTCCCAGGCACACACATGTGCATCACATGAAAATGAATCAAAAGAAGAGGAGGAACAAGAAGAGGAAGAGGAAGATGCAGCTTATGAAATGATTAGCATAGAAGAGTGGGCCATTCCACCTGGAAGGACCATCAAGTGGCAGGGTTCCCAACCTTATTTCTCAACAGCAAGAGAACTCTTTATTCAAATGAAATTAACAGAAAATCTACAATTACAGCCAGGTGAAGTAGTGTATGCCTATATACTCCCAGCACTGAGAGGGCAGAAGCAGGAAGATCACAAGTTTGTGGCCAGCTATAAAGTGAGATGCTGTATTAGTCAGGGTTCTCTAGAGACATGGAACTTATGGTAGTCTCTATGTAGTAAAGCAATTTATTGATGACTTGCAGTCTGTAGTCCAACTCCCAACAAAGGTCAGCAGCAGCTGTGAATGGAAGTCCAAGGATCTAGCAGTTGCTCAGTTCCACAAGGCAACCAGGTGAAGCAGAGCAAGCCTTCCTTCTTCCAATGTCCTTATATAGGTCTCCAGCAAAAGGTGTGGCCCAGATTAAAGGTGTGCCACCACACCTTTAATCCCAGATGACCTTGAACTCATAGATCTTCCTATCTTAATCTTCTGGGATTCATAGCCACTATGCCTCAAGATCTCCATGCCAAGATTCAGGTCAGAAATTTGTATCTCTCAGCCTCCAGAGTAGGGCCACAGGTCAGCCTTCTAATTCTAGACTGTAGTTCATTTCACATATAGTCAAGTTGACAACCAGGAATAGTCACTACAGATGCCATCTTCAAATTTTAAATAAACACACACATTGGTTTTTATAAAGCAGATAAAAGTGTAACTACAGTGTGAATTCTGCAAAGAGGGAGAGTAGGGACCAGGGGAGATTCTGGGTCTCATTCTCTCTCCAAAATTCTTCCCTTCTTTTTGTCTTTTTACATCCTATCACCTCCTCATACAGACCTAATCAATCTCCCTGAACTCATGTCTCATCTTTCTAGTAAGATTCTGTAAAATTATGTGCTGGTTTTAACTGTCAGTCTGACACAACAGAGAATCACCTTGGGAGAGTCTTTTTCTAATCTACAATTTGATTTCGTTTTCCTTACTTTTAAGGATTTCAGACAGATAAGTAATAAAATATGTCACCCCCATCCTTTCCTCTAAGTCCTCATAGTTACCAACACATCCCTCTCCCAACTTCTTGCCTTTTTCTGGTTTTGTTGCTAATGCATTAAATCCAGTTAGTGCTGTACTAGAGCATAGTAGGAACTCTACCATGTCCTCAAAAATAAGAATGATTCTTCTTCCCCTAGAAACTATCATCTGCCTCTAGCTCTTGGCAAGGAGATCATCTAACCCACTTGCAGCAGCATTTTTGCTGGCTTGATCTTACACAGATCTTATACATGTAGTCACGAGTGCTATGAGTTGGACTGCACTAGTCATGTCGGGAGGTGTCAAATCCAGAAAACAGCATTTCACAACACAGCTCTTACATGCTTTCTTCCTCTTCTGAGATGTTCCCTGAACCTTGGGGTGCAGGTTAATATAATGTCATGTTTAAGACACTCAGTCTTTTTTCTCAACACTTTGCCCAGGTATACAATGCTAACAAAGGATGTGGTCAGCCCTTGTCTATATTTAGAAGGTAATTTGACAACACAACTATTGAGCAAAATAACAATGGCAAGTTCTACCCCAGGACCTGTAACTTCCAAACTATGGACTTATGATCAGAATTTATGGTACCAGGTATTTTCAATACAACATTTAAAGGTAATATCATCACAGGCACATTCAATTATCAAGTGTCAATCCCTGGGTTTATGGAGCTACACTGAAGCTCCCAGGTTCTCTGTGGCCAATGGTTCCCTGCACATCTTGACATATTAATGAGGAGTAAATGGGCTGTTAATAAGAAGCCTGAATGTGAAGGCAGCAGTGAAGCACAACAGTGTGTGTAGGAGATGGCTACTTACAGCTATTTAACTAGTAGTTAATTATGGATCATAAAACCAAAATGGACCTGGCAATTGAAAACTTCTATTCCTCATTTGATGAAGGTTTTCCTGTGCATGGTTGTTTGTTCCCCTTGTCCAGTCTAAACAAACCTGCTTCAAAAGACTTTGAGGGCCTTGTTCCTCTTCAAAGAGAATAAAAAGAACAGGGGATGAACAGATGTGGGGGGTAGAGATATGGCACAGCCCTTGCCTTCCTCTCTGCTTTCTCCTGTCCCACTCTGTCCTCCCCTGAGGAAGTTTATTCAGTCTTCGAGCCACACACCGATCACCCTCTTGCTTACACTCCTTTTTTTAAACCAGAGCCAAGGACATAGTCTCCTTCCTATCCCAGAGCAGAGAAGAGAATTACCTCACACCTGGGTTTTGGTAGCCACCACCTGTTACCCTTCCTGTCAGCAGGCTACTCAGGTACTGCCAGAGTGATCTTCAAAGGTGTGAACTGAAATCAAGTCACTCCTTAATATGGTTTGTATATACTCAGGCCAGGAAGTGGCATTATTAGAAGGTGTGGCCATTAGAGTAGGTGTGTCACTATGGGTGTGGGCTTTAAGACCCCCTTACCCTAGCTGCCTGGAAGCCAGTATTCTGCTAGCAGCCTTCAGAAGAAGATGTAGGACTCTTAACTCCTCCTGCACCATGTCTGCCTAGATGCTGCCATGCTCCTGCCTTGATAATAATGGACTGAACCTCTGAACCTATAAGCCAGCCCCAATTAAATGTTGTCCTTATAAGAGTTGCCTTGGTCATGGTGTCTCTTCACAGCAGTAAAACCCTAACTAAGACACTTCCACATTGGAAATTCTTTTCTGTTTCCCATAGCCCTGGAGAAACTCTTCAGAAGAGAACTCAAGACCCTTCATAAATTTGGGGATCTATCTGTCTTTGCTTTGAACACACACAGTGAGCAACAATATCAGTCACAATATTACCAGACAGCACTCTCATAACTTAGTATGGGGCTGTCATGTGCCTACTATGCACACACTATGGAGTCCAAAAGTTATCCCCCCAAAACATCTCTAATGTCGTTAACTCATAGTGTACTTAAAAATCAGGGGAATGGAGAATGAAGGGAAGGATTGTTCTGCATACTACAAAATATTTTATTTTATTTTATTTTATTTTATTTTATTTTATTTTATTTATAGGTATGGCACACGTGCCAAAGACCTTATTTGGACGTCAGAAGGCAGATGGCAGGTGTAGGTTCTCCTTCCACCATGTAGAGTCCAGGGATCAAACTCAGGTTGCCACGCTATAAGTGTCCTTACTCATTGAGCCATCTTGCCAACTTCTTCTTGAAAAATATTAAGAACATTTTGAAACTGAAGAAATTACACAATGGCTTTAGTATCACTTATTTAAAGAATGGACCTAAGAAAGTAGGGAAGTGTGGGGTTGGATCTGAGAGAAGTGGCAGGGGGTGAGAATTAATATAATCAAAATATATGTTATACATGCATTAAATTCTAAAGAGTCAACCACTGACACCATTAATGATACTCTGCTATGCTTGCAGACAGAAGCCTAGCTAGCAAAACTGTCTCCCAAGAGGCTTCATCCAGCAGCACATGGAAAAAGATGCAGAGACCTATAGCCAAACATTGGGAAGAGCTCAGGGAATCTTGTGGAAGAGTGGAGGATAGGATTGAGTGAATCAAAGGGGTCAAGGATATCACAAGAAGACCTACAGAATCAACTAACCTGGGCCCATCGGGGCTCACAGAGACTGAACCTCCAACCAAAGAACATGCAGAGGCTGGACATAGGTCCCCTACACATTGTGTAGTAGATGTATAGCCTGCTCTTCGTGTAGATCCCTTAACAATTGGAGCAGAGGCCCTCTCTGACTCTGTAGCCTGCCACTGGATGCCCTTCCCCTAGCTGTACTGCCTGGCTGGGTCTCAGTGGGAGAGGATGAGCTTAGTCCTGCTCCGACCGACCGGATGTGCCAGAGCAGATTGGTACAGGGGGTGGGAGGCCCCCTTCTCAGAGCCATTTATCATGGTGATGGGTGGAAGGGTTTTTGAAGGTGGGACTGGGAAGAGAGGAGGGAGAGGACTGTAATCAAGATGTACAGTGAATAAATTAATTAATGAAAAAAATGATTTCCAAAGAATGAAGTTGAAACTGAGAGATGGCATCCTCACTTGCAGTCATTATCAAAGTTAAAGGCTCCTTTTGAAAACAAAAAGAAATAGTTCATTAGAAATGATTGATGGGGGAAGGTCCATATTTAATATTGCTTAGAAACACAATAAGGGATTCATAGTGTTGTGCAGTACCTTTAATGAAAGGCAAGATGGACTTTCCTCTTTTTTGTATTCTCAATCTTTTAAAAATGTCTTCTATTATTTCAGAGGGTGACAGTGTGTTTACGATTTGGAAGTGGATATGTGGAGCACATACATGCTAGCATGTACATAGAAGTCAGAGGGTAACTTTTAATCATTCTTCCCTTCCAGTGTGTGTTCTGGGAAGTGCAGTTGGGTTGTCAGGTGTGTGAGGCAAGCCATTTTACCCACTGACTCATCTCATCGGTCCCTGATCATCAATTCTGTTGGGCAGAAAGCAGATGGCACCCACCTTGGTGAATTCAGCAGGCAAGACTAAGCAGAGTATTCAAAATCAGCCTCACTGAGAGAATGGGTGCTGTTAGCACAGAACATACAAGAAGTCATGAAGACATAGCTTATGGCCATCTCAGCCAATCAGGGTGTGGCATTTAACAAAAAGCCTTTGTCACTTTAAATCATCCAGATGTGGACAGTGGCAGGGAAAGGGCACACGTCTGGTTGGTTGAATGTTGCACAAATGTGACCATGGCAATGGAGGCCGAGCCAGGCTTTATTATCTGCTCCCTTGGGACAGGAGGGGGAGAAAGAAGGAAACCTAATTACAACATGTCCAAGCAGCTCATGGAGTTGCCCTGGGAGGGACACCTAATGGGTGTCAACACAATTACAGATCTTCACACACATCTGAAAATAACAGACTGTGACACCGACACAATTGCCATGTTGTCATTTCATCTGAACAGTGATTTGACACACTGGATATCAGTGCAGAATTGAATTAGAAGGAAGAGATTGCATGGCAATTTCCCAGAAGCGCTTTCCCATTCCTCTCCAGCCAAGGATGAGCAAACCACCAACTCATTCTGGCAGCCTAGCTACCCTGCCCTTGCATCCAGGGCTGCTCCTGCCACAAATGCTAATGCAACAGTGTTGGTTTCACCCACTCTGTGCTGTGTTGAAAGCACCCAGCATGCTCAGAGGACATTTGGACCTGAAAATAAAATAATGTTGTTCTCAAATAGCACTCAGAGCTGTGTGTCTAAAACATCTGGTCTACCCTCTGACCCAGGCTTATATTCTTAATTCCACAGCATCCTCCACTAGTCAGGTGCTCTTGGCCAGCCTTCTAGTTACCAAATTCACCCTTCCTGAATCTAAATCTCATTCCCTTCTAATTTGTAACTAGGTAGATCAAGTAGGGTAGACACATCAGAAGAACCTGAACATTCTTTAAAACTGCAGAGACCTAGACTCCCAGGCCAAGACCTAATGAACTGCAATCGTCAGAGGAAATCCAACCACCTGAGTCTTTGACATGCAACTAGGGCATCTGGCTTGACATCGATTTTGTTACAGAAAAGCAGCTACTGAATAAGCTTTTCACCTAACACCAGACTGGAAAATTAGAAAGTATAGATGGTCTACAAGTGTTCATTCTAGTTCTGAAGCCCTTCATGCTCTTTTGACCATAATATGGGCTGTGTGGCATACAGCAAGCACAGATAGACAGAGAAAGAGTGATACACACATGTACTTACATCATACATACATACAGAAACACACTAGACAGACAGACAGACAGATAGATAATAGATGGGCAGACAGATATATTCATCTATATAGAGATATAGATATACAGTCTTAGTTATGCTTTTATTGTCATGATAAAACACCATGAACAAGACAACTTATAAAAGAAAACATTTAATTTGGAACTCATGATTTTGGAGGGTAGGATTTGGTGAACATCATGGAGGGAGCATGACTGCAGGCAAGCAGGCCTTACACTAGAACAGTACCTGAGAATTTATATCTTAATCTACAACCATGAGGCACAGATTGAGAAAGAGAGAGACAGAGAGAGACAGAGAGACAGAGAGAAAGAGACACTGACCTGACTTTGAGAATGGCATGGGATTTTAAATCTCCAAGCCCACTCCCACTGACAAACCTCCTCCAACAAGGCCACACCTCCTAATCCTTCCCAAACAATTCTACCAATTAGAGACCAAGCATTTAAACAGATTAGTCTATGGTAGCCAGTCTCTTTTAAAACAACACACACACAAATAACATATATCATGTATACACACATGCTCACATGTACATATACATACAACATCTCATCTGCCACTTCAAGAACCAGGCTCTGTGCCTCTACTGCCCAATCTTCATAACACCTTAGCCTTTCTCATTATTACAGTATCACATTGCTCTTGAACCCTATTCCCAATAAAGCTGGGGCCTTAACTGTTAGATTTCTGTTGTATCTCCAGGGATGATGTGTAGTAGATACTTAATTGGCTGAATAAATGTCTAAAGACATAGAAATTGAAGGTTGAGGAAGTTAAATAACTAACTGAACTGAAGAATTAAATACAGGTTGTCCAATTCACATGTTGATGATCTTTACATTATTTTCAATACTTTTATCACAATGGATGCCTTCCCTCTTTGCAAAAACTTGAATGGGCATCTTGGCTCCGAATGCTAATCCTAGAATTCTTTACAAAACAAAAGATGACCATCCTAAAATTAGCTCACTCAGATCTTTTGCAGAAATTGACCACTGAGGCCAAGCAAATAAAGTCTGGGTGCTGAAGAGGAAGCATCAAATTTGGGAGTTGGGTTTCTAAGTTAGCTTAGAACATGCCCCCAGGCCTGAGTGCCCACCACCATACCCCACCATCAGTGTGTGGAAACTCGGCCTGCATTCACCTTTAATAGTCACAACATTCCAATGCAGTAAAGATGGTAGGAAAAGGACACTAAACAGAAGTTACCTATTTTGATGACTTGTTCATCAAGGGGCTACAGCTGGTGAACATGAAACCAGAAATAGATTCCCCTTTTCTCCTGGCAAAGAAGTAATGGCAGGCGGGCAAAAAAAAATATACTTCCGATTTGACTTAGATGACAATTACCTGGAGGGTAATTAAATTTTAATCTCATGCTAGAAGATTGTGACTTATTTATCAGTCTGATCCTTAGCTTTTGATTATGAATTCTACCTCATCCCAGGACTCTCTAAACTTAACTTCCTCTGCCAATATTAACTCATCTATCAATGTATTCTGCTTGCAAGACAGCTTTCCTATCTATCTCATCATGTGCCTTTTGACTTATTCATTGCCTCATGTTCATAATAAAAATGCACAGGTAATGTAGTATTTCTATTTTGCAGCCCAGGTGCTCATATGGGACAACCACCACTGAAAGTTTTCTGGCCTTGAGGTGGTGCCTTAGTTTGCTTTCTGTTGCTTTGATAATAAAGCACTGACCAGAGGCAACTTGGGGAGGAAAAGATTTATTTCACTTACAGGTTTAAGTACATCATTGATGGAAGCTAAGACCAGAACTGGAGCAAAGACATTAGAAGAACACTGCCTTCCGGCTTGTTTACTATGGCTTGCTCAATCAAAGCTGAGCTTTTCTTATACACCCCAGGTGAGCCTGCCTGGGGATGGCACTGTCCACAGTGGTCTGGGCCATCCCACTTCAATAGTTAATCAAGAAAATGCCTCACAAGCATTTCCATGAAGCACAGGGGCAATTCTTCAACTGAATTTCCCTCTACCCAGGTGACTCTAACCCACACAATTGGCCCCTTGTTTACTTGACATACAAACATCAAAATTGAACCATAACCTATTCTTGTTTACCCCTAAGATCTCATGTTAATATTGTAATATAAAACACAGCCCAGACTTTAAAGGTCCCATAGTCTTTGGATTTTCAACAATTGAAAGTCCAAGCTCTCTTTAAAAATCCAAAGACTTAACTGAAGGCTCCCATAAAACAAATATTTGACTCACAAACTTTCTTACTCCAAGAGGGAAGAACTAGAGAAAAGCAACAATCAGATAAAACAAAACCAAGCCCAACAGTATACATAGCTTAGTGTCTGCCTTACAATCTCCAGGGCTCCAAAAGGCTTGGGTAGCCATACTTCTCCAGATTCAACAGACACAGCAGATGCAGCTTGTCCTGCATGGCCAGGCCAGCTCTATTTCATACCTGTTGCTATCTTTGGAGATCATTTCATAGTCCTGGGATCCAGCATGTTGGAAGAGTCACCACTGCAATTGAGGCTGCCACCTTCATCAACGGTCTCTTCTGGCTTCTCACTATGCCAGACTTCAGTTGTAGTCTTGGGTTCTCCATGGCATCTAAGGCTCCATTTTCACCAATAGTCTCCCTGGTCTCTCTGCAGGAACTCCATTTTTCCCACATGGTGCCTAGCTTTTCTTCATCATCTTTTCCTAACTTCAATTCAGTACTGAGTGGGAAACTCTAACAAATCCAACCACCAGATTTAAAATACAGCCTAGATCCTGCTGGACCACAATGAGGAAACTGAGGAAATATTAGCATAAGATTTCACCTCAACGATGCCAGTTTCTTCTTCACCACAGCTAATTTCTCAGTCTAGATAGCCAGCATCTCTTGTTCCAGGAGAGCAAAGGTTTCATATTGGTGGGGATGATCTCTCGTTAGGGACAGCAGATTCTTCACCCCCAGCAGAAGCCATATATTCTCAATTCAAACTATCACATGAAAAGCCCTGACAGCATCTTTGAGGGACTTTTAAACATTCACAAGCCAGGCCTCCGTCATATGCATTTCTCTCAGCATTGTCTTCCAAGTAATAGCTCATTAAGCTCTGAACACTCAACTGCTTTTCCAGCTCTAAGTTCCAAACACTTCCACAAAGCCTCCCCAAAACAACATGGTCATGTTACTATCTATCACAGCAGTACCCTATTCTTTGACACCAACTTCTGTGCTAGTTTTTTGTTTCTGTAATCAAACACTGTCTAAAACCAACTGGAAAGAAAAGATTTCTTTGGCTTACAGCTTAGATCCAATATCAAGTAAAGCCAGGATAGGTACTCAAGGTAGGAACCTTGAGGCAGGAACTGATGCAGAGACCATGGAAAAATGCTGTTTACTGGGTTGCTCCCCTGGCTTATTCATCTACTTTTTATGCACAGACCAGGCCCACCTGCTTAGGGATGGTGCCGCCCACAGTGGGATAATAGACTGGGCCCTCCCACATAAATCAGCAATGAAGAAAATATACACCAGACATGCCCACAGACGAATCTGATAGAGGGAAGGCCCCAGTTGAAGTTCCCTCTTCCCAAATGACTCTAGTTTGTGTCAAGTTGATGAAACTAGCCAGCAATAGGGATACTATAGAGTTTCATTCTCTTTTTGAAGTATTTGTGTAGAATGTTTTTCTTTCCATGGTTGAGACTGGAGAGATTACTCACCCTTTGAGAGCACTTATTGTTCTTGCTGATGACCTGAGTTGGGCCTCCAGCGCTCACATGGCAGAGCACAACCACCAATAACTCCAGTTCCTGCGTATCAAACACCCTCTTATGGCCTTTTCAAACTTGTGTGTGTGTGTGTGTGTGTGTGTGTGTGTGTTCATTATGTTCTTTCTCCACAAGCTTGTTTTTAATTTCCATGTAGGACACTAGCTAAGTTAACACTCATGTTAATAAGACTTCCTAAAACTCAGTTGTCATTTAATATGAAAAAAATACCATATACAAAAAGGTATATGAAAGTCATATGTGAAATAACTAGAATTATAAATCATTGACCCCATGTCAATAGATAATTTCAATCTCTATCAAGTCTCCCAGATACCTCTTCCCTCATCCCAGGAGGAATGTGATACTAAATTTAGAGTTTATTTGTAGCTTGTTTTCATATAAAAAGTCTAACTCACTAGTATTTAGCTCAGATTTAAAAGTTTAATATATTTGACGATTTTCTATGAAAAATATTGATTGTTTACAGTGTTCAGAAACTTGTTATGTAGCTGGGAACGCAACTCAGCTGTTGGAGTGTGGGCTCCTACATTCCTTCCCTGATGCTGCATAAACTATGTATGGTGATGCATAATTGTAATCTTAACACCCAGGAGGTGGAGACAGGAGGGATGGGAACTGGAGGTCCTTCTCAGCTACACAGCATGCTCTGGGCTACATGAGATCCAATGCTTTCACTAGTCCACACTATATTTGCTTAAGATCTACCATCACTGATTCTCCAGGATTTGGCTAACTCATTTTGCCAAAGTATAGCATTCCATCCCATGAAAAACCACTGCTGACGCATTCTGCTGACAAACGAGGCAGCGTTTGCTTCCTATCAGTTAGTGTAAACCCTCTCAATCTGCTTCCAGTTTTCCAATTTGTTCCCAGCTACCCTGAGTTCATCCTGTCTGGAGAATGGGAGGGAGTGATTCTCCCTCTTTTGGGTCTCATGATTCTGCTCTCTGCAGTTTTGTGGCCTTTCATTTGCTGACCAGTCTTCTAGGCTCCAAAAAAAAGAAAAAAAGAAAAAAGAAATTCCAGATGCTAAATCAGTTCACTCTCCTAAAGTTCCAAAGAAGCCACCCTGGAAAAGGCACACCTTTGCCCAAAGTTACCTGGGGTGCAGCAGCAGCAGCCATGAGCTGTCAAAGCCTTGATTCAGAGAAGAAAACCTTGAGTCCTGGACAGTAGCACATGTGAAGTTCAATCTCATCTCTTTTGAGGTGTATGACCCAAGACAGTCTACAAAACCCCTCTAAAGCCAAGCACGGTGTCTCACACATGTAATCCCAGCAGCTGAGAGAATGAGGCAGGAGGATTGCTGTAAATTCAAGGTCAGTCTAGGATACAGAGTTAAACTGTCTCAGAAAATGAAAAGCAAAACAAAGCAAAAACTCTCTCCAAGCCTCTGTATAGCCATCTAGAAAATGTCCACCGTAATCCCCTCTAAGTCAGAGAGTATGGATTCCATGGGTGTGGTTATCATTGATGGCATTATGAAGTCATGTAGTGAGAGAAGGAAATGTCTGGTGTCAGGGAAATCAATCATGGATAACTGCAATGAGGAAATAAAAACAAAACAGGCTGCAGGGGTTCTTCCTTGCTCCATCCAATGCCGTGGCCTTTTCTGCAAACCCACTG
Source organism: Mastomys coucha (assembly GCF_008632895.1). Classification (NCBI taxonomy): domain Eukaryota; kingdom Metazoa; phylum Chordata; class Mammalia; order Rodentia; family Muridae; genus Mastomys; species Mastomys coucha. The sequence goes on from NW_022196912.1 coordinate 38,288,119, forward strand.
ATTTAGCCTCAAAAGCCCAGTTTTGGTTTTTGATGGAACTGATACTGCAAGCAATCCACAGGCCACCATCAGATTAAAGAACTGCCAGCTAAAGGGAAAATGTCAGCCAGATGAGGTATACCCCCTTAAGCAATTCGAGAAATACAACCTTTCCTCAGCTGAAGCCCTGTACTAGGCAGCCTGAGAAGTAAGGGACGGGGAAACAGGGTGGGGCAGTGGGTAGATACAGTCTTCTCTGTGTGACCAGTACTTGGCTAAAGTCCCATGCACACCACCTTGCCACATCCTCATAATTGCTGCACAGTATATGTGTAAATTCTCTAACTGAATAGATAAGGAAACTGAAGCTCTTTGGGAGTGAAGAAAGTTGCTTAAGAACTCCAGTTAGAAAACCCAGAAGCTGAGAAAGGAGGTGACTCAGGTGGAAGAGTGATTGCTGTAAGTGTGAGGACTGGAGCTCATTCTCCAGCACCCAGACAAAAATTTAGGTGTGGTGGCCCACCCTTGCAATCTCAGTGCTAGAAAGACAGATATGGGCAGAGCCCTGGGACTCAGTGACCAGCCAAGCTAGCCTACTTCATAAGCTACAGGTCAATGGGAAATCTTGTATTAAAATAAAATAATATAGGCTGAGCTGTTTCCTTGGGTAAGGTGCTTATGGTGCAAGCAAGAGGACATGAGTTTTAATCCCCAGAACCCATGTAGAGCCATATTTGAAAGTTCTCAAGTCTATAATAATCCAAGCTCTTCTATGGGTACATGGGAAGAAAAGACAGAATTCTTGGAAACTCATGGGCCTCTTAACTTGGTGCACACTGTGTCAGGGAGACTCAATCTCAAACAAGGAAAGGATCAGGACAAACATTTGAGGTTATCCTCTAATTGGCACACAGGACACACACATTTGCACCGCACTCACATACTAACATGCACAAATGTGAATACACACAGAGAGACAGAGAGATAGATATAAAGAGACAGAGGGAGGAGATGGAGACAGGGAAGAAGAGAGAGGAAGAGAGAGGGAGAGAGGGAGAAAGAGAGGGAGGGAGAGAGAAGGAGAAGAAAGAGGGGAAAGGAGAGAGGGATGGGGAAAGAGAAAGAGAGGGAGGGACAGAGGGATGAAGGGAAAGAGAGAGAGAAAGAGAAAGAGAGAGAGAGAGAGAGAGAGACTCTATAGCAACAGTTCTAATTCTGTTAAGTCCAAACCAGTAGACTCTTGCTCCACACTGTCACCCAACTTGAACCCAAACAAGCCATGACCAAAGGATTCCATGCTCTGCACTGGGCGTTTATAACTTCATCGTCAGCTCTTCCATTTGTCAGGGAAGGCTTGCGTGTAATTAACTTAAGGATGAATTCTCCATAAATTACACTTCAATCTGCTTGCATATTTGAATAATTAAGTTTAGAACAGAAAGACTAATGAAACTAATGGTTAGCCAAATTACTAGATTTTGAAAATCATTGATTTTTCTCATTTGCCTGCTAAAATTAATTGATCTCATTTACATATACAGATTGCATCTGCTTCAGCTTTTAGAATATTTATCTTCTGAGTTTTTCCACCAAAGTTTCAAAATTCATTTACAGAAACTCAGTCCTTTTACAATTATGCTCATTTGCATGGAAACCAAAGCTTATTGCACTCCTAATTATTACTGTTATGATTGTTCCTTTCATTTGAATACAATGGCCCTGTAACTTAAAGAATATAATTTTAAACCAGCCAAGAAGCTTTAAAAATACATATGGAAGTGATCAGCATAACACAATTTCTTCTGGTAAATAAGGTAAATAAAAGCAAATTCTCCCATTACAAAACCCCAAGGAAGCACTTTACGAAATGTCTCCTTAACAATTCCTACAACACAATAGTCAGAGATGTGAGAGCCTCATGACACTAAAGGCTTATGGCGTATGAAGCGAAGGTATTTCTTGGAATAATTCATGAACAGGAGGAGCCCACAGGGACTTCCAAGAAATTCAGAAACATAAGGATCCAATAATTGTGGGGAGGACTGAGAATGAGAATTTCTAACAGTGTTACCCAAAGTGCAGGCCACTGCCTTGCTCTCAAGTTATGACCAGCTTTGGTTTTTGTTTTCTCTATAAAATAAAATTTAAATAGAAAATACACTGCAAAAACCACTACTGGTTATGAGAACTGAATTTTTTTCCCTCCTTAGAGACAGGATCTCACTATCTAACCCTGGCTAACCTGGAACTCACTGTGTAGGTAAGGCTGACTTTAAACAGTCATCCTCCTGCCTCTGCACCTCCAAAGCCCCTAGTACTGGGATGACTAGTATATACCACCCTATCTGGCTCTATAAATCCAAGTGTGGTGCATAAGGGGGCATGTGTGTGTGCATGTGTCTGTCTGTCTGTCTCAGTATGTGGGACAGTGACAGAGAACTGATTAGCATGGTCTCTGAGTTCTGTTCCTAGTTCTTGATTAATTTGGGAGCATCAGAGAGGGCTCCTTGGGAGTCGATTGGCTAATACAACAATCAGGGCAGAAGGGGGACAGCAAAGGACAGGGCGTTGGCACTGTGGGTGAAGCAGACAGCTCAAGACTTTATATATATTCTAGAAGTCATACTTGTGCAAACTGGTGATTGGCTAAAATATGAATTCAAGAGTAGTGAAAGGAAGAATGGCCGTTGGCTTCAAGCTTGAGTAAACATGTACACAAGGGCAAGGCACCAGATCCAAAGCACATCTAGGGCAAGCCTGGAGACAAGATGATAGACCTGTTTGCTGAAGTTCTTACAGACAATCTAGGATAATAAAGGCCATCTGCAAACTGTGAGACATAGAAGCAGGCTCAGTAAGGGACTGATTGGGAAGGGGAACAAATGGTGTCTATTAAGAATCAGCTCTGTGCTAAACAAAGAATTCTCAATTGATGAACACCAAATGGCTGAGAAGCACCTAAAGAAATGTTCAAC